>NW_008338715.1:3628341-3650651 GCF_000622305.1 Nannospalax galili | reverse complement strand
AACCACTGGAATATTTTATATCATTTCTGGTTTGCAGTTTCTTTTAGACTATAAGTTAGCATTCTAGTTTTAAATGATAGCTAAGCCTTTAAAATAGACATTGCATCATAACATTTTGTGGTTCATTATAAAACAGATAACTCCCAACTATGTTAAGTAGCTTTCAGCATGCGAAGTTTAAAGCATGAAGAACCTTCCACATTGATACCAGCAAACATTGATAAAATAGTTAAAAGTTTAAATTGTCGATTAGGGATTGGTTCATATTTACAAAATGGGAAGTTGTTACTAGAGACCATGCATCATATATGTGGATTATGTACTCTTTTATCTCATGTACGGTGTTCTCTATTTTTAATATTTGATTAATCAATGCACCTTTTGTAAACAAATCCAACATGAGGTGAATTAAAACAAGGAAAACAAAGCCATGAACATCAGAGTCAGCCTGCCTTCTTCCTTAAAGGAAATGGAACTTTTTGTCCTTGGGCGTGAGCATGGGCCCCTGATCTTAAGCACCAGGTTTGAAGATGACTAGAAACCAGTCGGAAAATGCTGTTTTTTTTTGTTGTTGTTGTTTTTTTTTTGCATATCCCACTGGCTCATGGACTCTACATGCATTAGACTCCTTTGAAGTGTCGTTTGCACAGGAAAACAAATTTGTGGAGAGACGTTTTCTCCTCTTCCAAGGAAATATCTTACTATCACTGACAGCACCAGTGGGTACTCCACTCTCTACTGGAGTTCATCATCTGGCCTCTAGCTGGTGGAGATTGGGGTGTCATCCTGTAGGGTAAGAGCTCCCTGTGGGGCCAAGCAAATATGCTATTGAAATTGGTGGAGATGAGACTGGCCAGCTGCCAAGCGCATAACACAGTGGCCGCTTGAGTCCTTTGTTAGTTGTCATAAAATTTGGTTTTGTTTGCACCGGACAGATAGTTCAATGGTTAAGACCACTTGCTGCTCTTCCAGAGGACCAGGGTTCAGGTTTCAACAACCATATGACAGCTCACAAATGCCTACACACAAGCACACATACAAAAACATAAACTAAACTAACTAAATAAATCTTTAAAAACAGGAGTAGAGCTTCCGGCCACAAAAGCAGCAGCGCACTGGTCCCTACCACGCCTGCAGCTCTGATGACCGCCTGCCTCAGTCTAGCGACTCCCACAGCCTTTTCAACTCATCCTGGACCCCAACTGCCTCTGGGCCACAGATGGATCCTCCTCCTGCCCCGGCTTCTGCAAGTGCAAAGAGTGTAGAGGCACCTCCTGCAAGAAGAGCTGCTGTGCCTGCTGCCTGGTGTGCTGTGCAAAGCGTGCCCAGGGCTTTTTCTGCCAAGAGACTTGGACACATCCCCACAACCACGTGTAAATAGAGTGATGTGTACAAACCTGAATTTTTGTTTTTACTACCCAGACCCATTTCTCAACTCTTTCTATGAAGCATATAACTGATAATAAAAATCATTGACTGAAAAAAAAATAGGGAAGAAATTACACAAAGGTGGTGTGATGGCTAATATTTGTTGTGAACTTGACTGGATCTGGGATTAACTGAAATGGGGGAGACCTTCTTGATTGGATCAACTGAAGCTGGAAGACACACCCTAAATGTGGGTGTTACCTTCTGATGACATCCTTATAAAAGGTCATGGAAGAAGAGAGCTCTTGCATTTTGCTGGTTGCCTTCTCTCTCACTGGTGAGTTTGTCCTGCTGCTGTAGACTTAAGACTAGCAGATCTCTTCGAATTAATCAGGTCTTCAGTGCCAGATTGGGACTGCTGAGACATCCAGCCTCATGGACTGAGCAACTATTGGATTCTCAACCTCTTCAGCTTGGTGCAACCATTGTTGGGCTACTTGGACTCAATCCTAAAAGCTAATCTAATATATATATATATATGTATATGTTCATTCTACTGGTTCTGTTTCTTTAGAGGACCGTGACGAATACATGTGGTAAACCCAGTTCATATAACATAGGCAGAATCCAACCAACTTGAAGGCTTTGCTTCTCCTCTTAACCATTGCCTCTGAGCCAAGGATTTCTACTAATTCTAGATGCTCTTAAACTCTGGAAAGATTAACTTTACATCACTTTCTTTACCTAACTTTTCCTTCAACTAGTAAAATTTGATGCTGAGGATATATGGGTTCCCCTTCTTTTGTTAAAATGGGTCATCCTGGAAAATACCCCTCCTCTTTTGTCCTTTACCTCTGAGCTTCCTAGTCAATGTTGTTTAATGAGAGACAAACCTAGTGTGTAGAAAACTGTACCATGACTGTCCACTGTGGCTTTACCCATATCCCCTTAGGCCTCTTTTGAGGTTATATATTCTTAATGTGGTTTAACATTTATTAATCACGTGGCTATGGACACATGGACAAATCATTTCCTCATGTGCCAAGTACATCAAAGAAGTATTATAGACGAATGCCTTGCACAGCTATCAAGAATATGATTATTATGTAATATCTGATGTCCCTTTGCAGCCAGAATTCTTCAAAATAGCAACTCTATCTACCTAATGGAAATAAACTTTAAATGAAATATCCTTCCTTTTTGGAATAGGGATTGAATCCAGGGCTTTGTTTGTATTAAACACGTGATCTACGGATGAGCTATGCCTGCAGTCCATTTTGGTATTTTTTATTATATGCATTTATACTAATAAAGAATAGATTATAGAAGTTAACAGAATTTTCCACAGTTCAAGGTGGTTCTGTGAAGTGTAAACATAGTAATAATTGGAGAAATTTTTGTAATGTATATGTATAAATTCACATAAAATAGCAAAAGATCTTGTGAAAGTTCCTTGTGTTTTATGTATTAATAACAGCATGGGACCGATTCAAAGAGAGGAGCCAATTTCCCATTTGATAACTTTTACAAATACTTGTGTAGTCAGAACTCTCTATAAGAATGAAAGAATCAGTACCAAACCAGAGCATCAGTCAAGTCCTGGTTTCTGTGACTGTTCGGGGAGGCGATGGATAATACTCGTTTCCTTGGCCCATATCTTCTTCATTCTGGAGACATGGACAGCACAGTTTATAGTGAAAAGTAGAGATAAACCTTGATGCATTTAATGGAACTAGCCCATTTTCTTAGAGTAATGCATTTGAAATTGGTCCATGTGAACATCAATGAAAGAATTTCTCCTCTTAGTTTGGTTCATTCTGAAGAGAATTAAGTGGGAAAAATTTATGCTTCAGATCATTGTTATGTGAACAAAGTTTCCTTTCAAATATGTAAAGAACTTTGTAAAGAACTGTATAAGTAAAAGTTAGAATTAAAAAAGAAAACTTTACTAGCATTGAAATCTCACGTTGACTACAACTCAGTGATAGTGAGTAAATTAAACTTCTTGACCTGTCACCAGTAGACAGGTCAACCAGACAAAAACTAAAAGGAGAAATTCTGGAGTTAAATTACACCATAAATCAAACAGATTTTACAGACATCTACAGAATATTCCATCTAAACACCAAAGAATATACTTTCTTCTCTACAAAACTGGTCACATATTAAGACACAAAGTAATTCTCCACAAATCTGCAAAAACATTGAAATGTCATCTTGTATCCTAACTGACCACAAATGAATAATGCTAGATATCAGCAACATTTAACATGGGGAAAAGAGTACAAATTCATGAAAGGTAAACAACACATTAGTGAACAAAAACTGGAACACAGGAGAAATGAAGGAGGAAACAGAACATTTTCTAGAACTGAATGAAAATGAAAACACAACATACCCAAACCTTTGGGACACAATGAAGATAGTCTTAAGAGGAAAATAATAGCATTAAGGGCCTACACCAGAAAATTAGAAGCATCTCATATAAAGAAATTATTGACACACCAGGAAGCCTTGGAAAACCAAGCACAAACAACACCTAAAAAGGGTAGACAGGAGGAGATAAATAAATTCAAGACTGAAATTAATGAACTAGAAATGAAGAAAACAAGAATCAATGAAACGAAGAATCGGTTCTTGGAAAAGATTAAGAAGACTGACAAGAACAACCAGTGTTATTAACCCCTGAGCCATCTCTCCGGCCCCCGTTTATTTATTACTTTTATTTTATGTGTATCGTTAAGAACTGTCTGAAACTCCAGTTCCAGGGGATCCATCAGCTTCTGTCCTCTGAGGGCACTGCACGACACTGGTGCACTTATCTACATGCAGACAATACACTCATACACATAAAATAAAAATATTAAATAAAATATTAAAAAAGAAGATTGACAAGCCTTTAGCCACATTAGTAAAAATACATATAGAAAGAAGACTCAAATAAACAAACTCAGAGATAAAGAGAGAAACATTACAACAGACCTGGAGGAAATTCAAAAAATCATAAGAACATATTTAAAAATTAAAAATAAGTTCAAATGTACTTTTGATTAAGGTAAAGCAGGTTATTGGCTATTTTGTAATTTTACTAGACTTTATGGGTTACTTGAATAAAATACAGATGTTAAAAATGGATGCTAGCAGAGTAAAACCAGTGGAAATATAATACGATTAATTATAGTAACTTAAGAGCATTTCAGATGAAAGATGAAAAAAAAAAAGAAAAACCCATACCCAAATAAGTCACCCAATTTTGAGTGGTAAAAAGCATTCCTTGAAGAAAGGGTGTTCTCCTTAACAAACAGTTTTGAAGTAATTAAACATTTATAGATTAAAGCAATGAACTTTTATTCACATCTCATACTTTATCTAAAAAACCTACCTCCAAATGGTTAACCCAAAATTAGAGCATGTATACAAGATAACTTAAAGAAAACATTTGGGACATAGAGTTTTGTGTTTCAGGCGTAAGATCAAAAGGATATCCACAGCAGAAAAACAATTGGCAATTTGGAAAAAAATTAAAAACCATTTGTTCTAAGACTCTGCTTATGTAAATAAAAAAGATAATCTCTAACGAGAGAAAGCAGTTGTAAATAACATATCCAATGAAGATTCATACTAAAATATTCAAGAACCTCTCAACACTCAAAAATAAGCTCTATGTGATGGTATATACCTATAATCCCAGTACTCAGGGAGTACAGGCAAGAGGGTCACAAATTTGACGACACTCAGGGATACTCGACAAGACCCTGTGTCAAACAAAGTAAAACAAACAAGGACTCTTCTGGTTTATAGCTTATCAAACAATATTATTAAGAAATGAGCAAAGATATAAAGAAACACATCACTGAAAAGTATATAAGGATGGGAAACATTCATGGGAAAATGTTCAACGTCACTAGCAATATTAGTTTCTTTTCTGTTGCTGTGACAAAATACTCTGACAAAAATCAGCTTGGGGGAAAAAAGATTATTTTGGCTTATAGTTCTAGAGGGCATACAGTCCACCCTGGCGGGGAAGGCACAATAGCAGGAGCGTCAGGCAGGCCTTGCAGTCAGGAAACAGACTGATCACATTTCATCTGCACACAGGAAACAGCAAGAAGGAAATGGAGCAAAGCTCTGAAATCTCAAAGCTGCCCCCAGTACATGCTTCCTTTAACAAGGCTTCACCTCTGAAAAGTTCCCTAACTCCCCCTAGACAACACCAGCAGCTGGGAACCAGGTGTTCAAACACACGAGCTTATGGGAGACATTCCTCACTCAAATTACTGCATTAGTCATTCAGGAAGCATGTTTAAGTTAAAACGAAACAGCTATCTATGCTCACTGGATGATCAGAAGTGAAAAATTGATTGATAATAACAAATGCTCGGAAGTATGCAAGGAGACTATATTTAGTCAATAATTTGACACTTTCTTACCACTATGCAGTATAGGTATTTCATTCTCCTGGAATTTATTCTGGGGGTGAATAATTACGTCCATCTAAAAACCCTGACACAGTTGTTTAAGACAGATTTACAACAGGTAGTAAGAAAATGGAAGCAACCAAAATGTTCCCCAACCAGTAAATAGTTTTTTGAAAAGCATGATCTATTCACACAATTGATACTAATTTGCTACAAAAACATTGAATTATTGGTATACACAACTTGGATAGCTTTAAAATGTGCTTTTGTACATTTACTTACCTAATTTGTGTGTGTTCGTGCATGCACGTGTGCATGTATGCACACTTGAGAGCTACAAAATGTTTGTAGATGTCAGAGGACTATGTACTAGAGTCCAGTTCTCTCTACCATATAGGTTTGGGAAATCAAACTCAGATCATCAGGGTTGACGGTAAGCCACTTTACCAGCTGAGCCCTCTCACAGGCCCTGGGACAGCTTTTGACAAATTTTGTAAGTTGAATCTTATTATTTCTATAAATAGTTCTAAGATTATAAAACTAGAGTATTGTATCTAACTAAATAGAATCATAAAATGAATAACATTTAAAAGGGTTAGGCCAATTATTTTGACTTAGTTTGTTCATTTAAATTTAATTTTAGAATGCAACATTGTGGTTTTTGACTAATTTTTTACTGAATTAATAATTTAGATAGTAGGAATATACTGTTTTTATGAAAACAAGAGGCAAAACAGTGATTATTAATTGTGGTTTATAGCTAGGCTTTAAACTTTTTTTAGTTTTTGAGTAATTACTTAGCATACAAAGTATAGAGTTTCTCCAGCACATCTTTATGCATACAAATCAGACTCTATTCTCAAGTGTTGCATGGCCCCATTGAGCGTCCTGCTGTAGCTGGTTTCCTCTCTTCTACCTGTTAAACCTCCTGTTTTCCTTTCACATGTAATCTGTTACTATCCTGAGACCTTTGAAACTGGGTGCCTCTGTGTTTCATGCATTTATATTTAGGATTGTAATAGCCTCTCGGTAGATTTTTTCCTTTAATGAATATTAACTTTCTTACCTTATCTTTTCTCTTTTAGTTTAAAGTCTATTTTTTTTCAGATGTTAGAATAGCTGTACCTGCTACATTTTTAGTTCCATTTGCTTGGAGTATCTTTTCCTATCTTGACAATTCTTGAAAGTGAGGTATGTTTCTTGGAGGCAGCAAAAGATTCTGTTTCCTAATCCAGTCCGGTACTTTGTGATTTTTTATCAAGGCATTGAGACTGTTAACACTGAGTGTTATTATTGACCAGTGTTTATTAATTCCTGCTATATTGTGATGTTGTTTCCATAGATCTCTTTTTGTTAACTGTTCGGCAATTGTTTATTTATTCCTTGTGCTTTCTTGGGTATGTTTAATCTTCTCTTTAAACTGAAATATTCCTTCTAGTGTCCTCTGTAGAGCTGACTTGGTGGACATGAATTCCTCATATGTTTTTAGCACGGAAAGTAAACATAAATATTCATCTTACTTGTTTGCTATAACAAACTACCATTTCAGAGGCTGAAATCCTTGAATGGCAGAAATATATTTTCTAACAAGACTAGAGGTAAAAACCACCAAACCAAAGTATGCTAAGGAGGGCTTGTTTCTTCTGCGCCTTCCCTTCCTCCTTTGGTCCTTCTCCTTCTCTGTCTCCTCCTCCCCTCCCATTTCCTGTTCCTCTTCTCTTCCTCCTTCCTCATTTCCACTTCCTCCACCTTCTTTCTTCTTCTCTTCCTCTACTTTCTTCTCTTCGTCTGATTCTTCCCTTCATCCTCTTCCCACTCCTTCCCCTCCTCTATAATGTTCTCCATGTTAGTTTTTGAAGTAGGTTGACTTTTTAAAAAAACTTATTTATTTATGACATGTGTATGAGTGTTAGGCCTGCAGGTATGTAAGTGCACTCATGTCATGCAATGCCATGGAGGACAGAAGAGGGCATTGGATCCTCTGGAACTGGAGTCACAAACAGTTGTTAGCTGCCATGTGAGTGCTAGTATTAAAACCCTGGTCTTCTGCAAGAACAGCCAGTGCTCTTATGCACTGAGCCATCTCTCCAGCCCTGAAGTAGGTTGACTTTTAATTCACAATCCTCTTGCCTCGATCTTCAGAGTGCTGTGATTAATTATAATTATTCACAACTATGCCTGACCCAAGATTCAAGTGTTCTCTCCTTAATTTGTGCGTGGTCATCCACTTCCTGTGCTTTCGCAATGTCCTCTTCTGTGTCTGTCTTTTCTTATAAGAAGATGAGTTTTGTCAGTTTAAGTTCTGTCCCACTGATATTTTAAATTACTTAGTTCTCAAAGGCTCTATTTCTAAATATTGGTCATCGTTGGACTTTAGGACTTCACCATACCAATTTTGAGGATGTATAACACAGTTCATAGCTCATGTATTCATGTATGACACTATGATTTTGACCATGCTACAATATATCATTTTATAGGCTTTATGGATTGATAAAAGGGTCCATTCTCTCTTCTCTTAGTTAAGACATTCAGCTCTTGACCTAGAATAAAGCTGAAACCTTCCTAAATATTCATATTTTCTGAGCTTTTGCTTCCATAATTAAGTATGCTGCAATACTCAAATGCATCAGCTCTACAGTCTTAAATGCTGCTATATTATCACCATTTCAAAAAAACATCGAACAGCAGAAAGAACAGAAAACCTGAAATTGAGTTGCTCAATAAGCCGAAAATTTTATGTGATCATGTCTTTACAAAGAGTGGTTTAGATTTTGATGGATCGTGTTCCTAGGTGATCTTGACTTATTTTATTGTCTAGCAGAGTCACAAGAACAAGGGAGGGTAAAGAAATGTGGCCACCAGTGTTAAAATGGCAAGAGTCTCCTATTTTTCTGTTTGTCCCACGAAATTCCCTACCAGAAAGGTAAGAATATAAAATAACAACAAAAACCTTTACTTTTTAACCACAGAGAATTGCTATAAACTAATTTATATGGTCAAATATCTTTTTTTTTTTTTTTCCCATCTGGGCAAACAGTTCACCTGCCAAGAAAAAAGAATAATGGAATGCTTTCTGATGCAAACATCTCACATTTCACATTGTCCCCAAAATTCTCTCTTCTAAGCTATTGTTTAGATTAAGTATTCTTCTGGGATTTACATCCTTTTTTACATAAAATATGTATTTTTATTTCTATATCTTTTATATTTTTTAATTATTTATTTAATAACTACATAATTAGAAGAAGCATTTCATTACAACAGTATTGACACATTCAAATAACAATTTCCAGAGCTAAGATGCATGTCTTCCAAAATTGCCTGTAATTTTTAGGTTTACAGTTGAATTAATACAGTTATACAATATTGTACTCAGTATAAACTCTATAAGATATAACATTAAATGAGGTTTTAACCTTTAAAAAAGATCTCCATTTCATTATTAAAATACACAGTTTCATACAGAAAAATTCATTTTTAATGCAATTAACACTAAGATGTTTGCACATGCGTTTCTAATCTTTATATATCTTTAGATAAGATTGGGGTCTGCTGTTCATTTTCCCAGTTCTATGCTGGGAGTCTCTTGTGCCACCTTGGCCAATAACTCAAAGGAAGGTATCTCCTGTCTGGCATTGCTTCTTGTTCTGTAGCTTTTAGGTATACATATGGTCTCTTAAAAATTATATTGACCCATTAATCTTTGGTTATACTTTTGTTTTCAGTGTTTAAGACCCTAGAGTTGGCCCAGATAAAACTATTTATTTTTATTCTTAAGGGCATTTCAGGGTCTGTTTCTCAGGGGTAACATGGATTTGGGAGGAGCCCCTGGCTCCATTGTTTTACCAGTTCCATCTTTTTGAAGATACGTCAAAGGTCCTATTCGACCATGGCTGGCTTCGCTTGGAAGCATGGAGGAAATGTTTCCTCTGTGTTGACCCTCCTCCTGGCAGACTGGACACTGGTTCAGGTCCATTTGGTGGGGCCTCCATGGCCTCTTTGCTCAAGAGGACAGGTGACTCACCACAGTTACACAAAATTTTGAGAGATACTAATACTCCACTGGAGTTGTCCTAGGAGGTCAAGAAGCAAAAACTGTCCTTTATGACCCCTGACCAAATTAGTATAGGCCTTAAAGTATGGCTGTTAAACATCCAAGAAGGTTAGTTCCACCAGTCTGGTACTTTTAATTACCATATGCCATGTAGATAGAGCTTGGGAAAAGACCAAACGCTCTCAGGTAAACCTTGCCTAGGCATATATTACATTCTCTGATCTGGTTGTATGTATAATTTGTCAGGAGGTTGTTGGCCTAATATGGTTCCCTCTGGTTTCTAAAACTAGCTAGGAATTGTTTATCTCTCACATTGTCTAACCCTTCCACCATGGTTTCCCCATTTAAGGTGCCCTCGTTTTTCCAATTCTCCATTAATAATACCCTTCTCCTATGATCACACCTCTCTTGAGCTCCTTCTTTCCCTTTATCCCCTAGGTTCCTTGTATAACATTTCCTCACCCCTGCCCTTAAAATAACCCCATTATTATCCATATCTCTCTTGTTAAAACCTGTTTTCTACAATTCTTCTCTTTCAGAGTCTTTCTTTTCCTTTACTTCCCTGGATCCTCTTCATTATCCTCATTCCTGGAGCTATGTTTCGATACATATTCACTTATAAGGATTTGGTGCTAGGATCCACATATGATGGAGAACATATGTCTTTTTTTTTTCTGAGTCTGTGTTACTTCACTTAGTATAACAGTTTCTAGTTCCATCCATTTCCCTGCAAATTTCATGATTTCATCTTTCTTTACTGCTGAGTAAAATTCCATCATATAAATGAACCACATTTTCATTATCCACTCATCAATTGAGGGACACTTAGGTTGCTTCCATCTCTTAGCTATTGTGAAAAGAGCAGCAACAAACATGGTTGTACAAGTGTCTCTGCAATAGGATGAGTTCTTTGGGTATATGCCAAGGAGTGGTATAACTTGGTCAAATGGTAGGTTCATTTGTAGTTTTTTAAGAGTTCTCCACACTGCTTTCATAGGGGTTGAACAAATTTGCAGCCCCACCAGCAGTGGATGAGCATTGCCCTTTCCCCACATCCTCTCCAACATTTGGTATTGTGTGTTCCCTTGATCTTAGCCAGTCTGACTGGGGTATGATGAAATCTAAAATTGGTTTTAATTTGCATTTCCCTAATTATTAGTGATGTTGAACACCTTTTAAGATGCTTCTTAGCAATCTTTGTTTCTTCTTTTGAGAACTCTCTGTTCAACTCATTAGCCCACCTTTAAATGGGTTACTTCCTTTCTTGATAGTTTGCTTTTTGAGTTCATTATATATTCTGGATGTTAAACCTCTGTCAGATGTGTCACTGGTGAATATTTTCTCCCACTCTGTGGGTTTTCTCTTCACTTCCTTCATTGCTTCTTTTGATTTACAGAAGCTTTTTAGTTTAATGAGGTCCCATTTGTTGATTCTTGATTTTGTGTCCTGGGCAGTTAATGGCCGGTTTAGAAAATCCTTTCCTACACCTATATCTTGTTGGTTATTGCCAATGTTTTCTTCTAACAGTTTTAGAGTTTCAGGGTTCACATTGTAGTCTTTGATCCATTTAGTGTTGACTTTTGGCAAGGTGAAAGATAGGGGTTTCGTTTCATTCTTCTATAGTTGGAGATCCAGTTTTGCCAGTACCATTTGCTGAACATGCTGTCTTTCCTCCAGTGAATGTTCTTGGCCCCTTTGTCAAATATCAGGTGGCTGAAATTGAATGTACTTATATATGGGTCTTCAATTTTGTTACATTGGTTTTTGGTTCTATTTTTGTGCCAGTACCATGTTGTTTTTATGACTATAGCTATGAAATACAGTTTAATATCTGGTATAGTAAGCTCCCCAGCATTGCTCTTAGTACTCAGGGTTGCTTTGGCTATCTGAGGTCTTTTGTGGTTCCATATGAATCTTAGGATGTTTTTTTCCAATTCTGTGAAAAATGTCCCGGGGGTTTTATTGGCATTACATTGAATCTATAAATGGCTTTTGGTAGGATGGTCATTTTCTCAAAATTAATTCTTCCAATCCATGAGCATGGGAGGCCCTTCCATCTTTTGATGTCTTCCTCCATCTCTATCTTTAAGGATTTAAAATTTTCTTTGTAGAGGTCTTTAATGTCTTCATTAAGGTTTATTCCCAGATATTTTATTTTATTTTTGCAGCAATTGTGAAGGGGAGTGTTTCTACATACTCTTCTCTGATTGCTTGTTATTGGTATATAGAAAGGCTACAGACTTTTGTAGATTAACTTTGTAACCTGCCACTTTACTCAATGTGTTAATAATTTCTAGGAGTTTTCACATGGAATTTTTGGCATCTCTTAGATGTAATATCATATCATCTGCAAAAAGGGATAGTTTGATCTCTTCTTTTCCAATTGTTACTCCTTTAATTTCTTTCTCTTGTCTTATTGCTCTTGCAAGAGTTTCAAGCACCATGTTAAAAAGGAGTGGAGTTAATGGACAGCTTTGTCTGGTTCCTGAATTCAATGGGAATGCTTCTAGTTTTTCTCCATTTAGAATGATGTTGGGAGTGGGTTTGTTATATATGGCTTTAGTTGTATTGAGATATGTTCTCTCCAGACCAACTCCCTCTAGGACTTCAAACATAAATACATGTTGAATTTTTTCAAAAGCCTTCTCAGCATCTATTGAGAAGACCATGTGGTTCTTGTCTTTGAGCCCATTTATATGATTTATGATGTTTATTGACTGATGTATATTGAATCATCCATGCATCTCTGGAACAAAGTCTTTTTTGATGTGTGTCTGTATGTGCTTTGCAAGTATTTGGTTGAGAATTTTTGCATCTATGTTAATTAAAGATATGGGCCTATATTTTTTTTTTGTTTTTTTTTTTTTTTGGTTGTATCTTTGCCTGGCTTTGGTATTAGAGTGGTGCAGGCTTCATAGAAGGAATTTGGAAGTTCTACTTCCATTTCTATCTTTTTTGAATAATTTAAGTAGTATTGGATGTAGATCCTCTTTAAATGTCTGGTAGAATTCTTCTGTCAATCCATCTGGTCTGGGCTCTTTTTAGTATGGAGGTTTTGTATTACTGTTTCAATTTCCTTATGCGTTTTGGGTTTGTTTAAGTTGTTACTCTCTTCTTGGTTTAGCTTTGGCACTTCCCATGCTTTTAGGTATCTGTCCATTTCTTTTATATTTTCAAATTTAGTAGCATATAGGTTTTTAAAGTATTCCCTTATAATGTTCTGGATCTCTTTGGTGTCTGTTGTGATGTTCCCTCTTTCCTCTATGATTTTGTTGATTTGGAGGTGCTCTTTCTTTCTTTTGGTTAACTGGGCTAGTGGTTTATCAATCTTGTTAATCTTCTCAAAGAACCATCTCTTGAATTTGTTGATTCTTTGTTTTGTTTTCTTTGTTTCTATTTCATTAATTTCTGCTCTGATTTCTGTTAGTTCTTCTTGTCTGTTGGGTTTGGGTTTCATTTGCTGTTGTTTTTCAAGTGCCTTGAGTTGCAATGTTAAGTCATTTATTTGTGTTCTTTCTGATTTTTTGATGTAGGCACTTAGAGCTTTAAACTTCCCTCTAAGGACTGCTTTCAGTGTCTCCAAGAGGTTTTGTTGTGTTGTATTGTCCTTTTTGTTTAGTTCCAGGAATACTTTTATTTCTTTCTTAATTTCTCCTTTGCCCCATTCATCATTCAGGAGTGTGTTGTTTAATCTCCATGTGTTCATGTGGTTACTGGGGATTCTTTTGGTGTTGATTTTAAGCTTTATTGCATCGTGGGCTGATAGGATGCATGGAACTCTTTCAATCTCTCTTTTAAGTTGTTCTTTAAGGTTTGTTTTGTGCCCAAGGACATGGTCAATTTTGGAGAAGGTTCCATCGGCGCTGAATAGATAGTATATTTTTTGGTGCTTGGGTGGTATATTCGGTAGATGTCTGTTAGGTCCATTTGATATATGGTATTGTTTAATTTAGATATCTCCCTGTTAATTCTCTGTCCTTTTGACCTATCTAATGGTGACAGTGGGGTATTGAAGTCCCCTACTATTAATGAGTTGGGCTTATTTTCGTGATTGTAGTATCTTCTTAGTTTATTGTTCCTTTGATCAGAATGAAGTGGCCTTCTTTGTCTCTTCTGATTAGTTTTAGTTTAAAGCCTATTTTATCATATATTAGATGCCTGCTTTTTTCTGAGTACCATTTGTTTGGTATATTTTTTTCCATCCTTTCACTTTAAGGTGGTGCGTGTCCTTGAAAGTGAGATGAGTTTCTTGCAGACAACAAAAAGATGGGTTTTGTTTCTCAGTCCATTCAACTTGTCTGTATCTTTTGACTGGTGAGTTCAGTCCATTGATGTTTAAAGCTATTAATGAAAGATGTGTATTGATTTCTCTTATTTTTATTTCTCTTCACATTCTTGATATAGCTATGCATTTCCACAGTTATACCTTCATTGAATTTCTTTCTGTAACCCCTTGTGTAAAGTCGTTCCTTTCTTCAGCTTTTTGTATTGCTTCCAGAACTCTCTGAAAGGCTGGTTTTGTGGACATGAATATATGTCATAGAAGATTTTTCTTTCCCCTTTTAGTATGATAGATATTTTGGCTGGGTAAAGTAATCTGGGTCGGCATCTGTGGTCATTTAGAGCCAGGCTTTTCTGGCTTTCACAGTTTGCACTGAAATGTCAGCTGTAATCCTGATGGGTTTTCCTTTATGTGTGATTTGCTGTTTTTCTTTTGCAGCTTTCAGTATTGTCTCTTTGTTCTGAACGTTTAGTGTTTTTACTATGATGTGCCATGGAGCGCTTCTTTTCTGGTCCTGTCTATTTGGTGTTCTATATGCTTCTTATATTTGTATGGCCATGTCTTTTTTTAAATTTGGGAAATTTTCTTCTACAATCTTATTGAAGATCTGTTCAATACCATTATCTTGAGATTCTCTCCTTCCTGTATGCCTATGATTCGTAAGTTTGGTTTTTTTATGGTGTCACACAATTCTTGCATATTCCATTCCCGTGTTTTTTTTTTTAATTTTTTCATAATCTTTGCTTGAGTGGTGTAATTCATCCATTTTATCCTCTTCTATGCAGTTCTCATTGTATTCCTCTAGAGGACTATTGGTACTTGGTAGGGATATATTATTTTGGTTTTTCATGTTATTTTTTCTTTGTGACTTTGACATGTAAATTTCCTTCCTGTTTATTGTTTCTTGTGTGAGACTCAAGCCTTCCTTTGTTGAGTTTAGATATGCTTCTTTTTATAAACTCTATGTGCCTTTCTGATTTACTTGTTGGGCATGAAAAGCTGGTTGATCTAGGCTTCAGGTTCTCCCTATATATTATTTTGGTTTTTCATGTTATTTTTTCTTTGTGACTTTGACATGTAAATTTCCTTCCTGTTTATTGTTTCTTGTGTGAGACTCAAGCCTTCCTTTGTTGAGTTTAGATATGCTTCTTTTTATAAACTCTATGTGCCTTTCTGATTTACTTGTTGGGCATGAAAAGCTGGTTGATCTAGGCTTCAGGTTCTCCCTTTTGATTTTATACTGGAGTGGCCTAATTGCTTTTGTCTTCAGGAGTTCCCACAGAGGCCCAGTTGAGATGAGGCTCAGGTTGTATCAGGTTTTCTCCTAAGGTATGGGTCCCTCCAGGAAAGATGCTGCCCTCAAGAATTTGGGAGCTGGGCTGGCCTGGGAGATGGGCCCAGGATAGATGCTGGTCTCAGGAAGCTGGTTGCTCTGCCACCCAGGGAAGTAAAGGGAGATGAGGGTGGGACCAGGCCTAGTGTGTTCCTGGGGGCCCCCAGGGAGGAACTGGGTTGGTCCTGATGTAAAGGATCAGGAAGCAGTGCCGCTCTGGTTCCAGAGGTTAGCCCCTGGAACCCAGAGTGTCTGGGGGTGCCAAGACAAGACCTGGGCCTGTACCCAGCCTTGGAGGCGAGACTGGGCGGGTAGCTGGGAGGTTGAAATATGCTGGGGGAGTCAAGGCGGGCTGGTTTCGCTCGACTTTCCCAGGGAAGGTGCTGGTACCAGGACACCGGAGGCTGTGCAGCCCAGGAAGTAAAGGGATATGAGGGCGGGACCAGGCCCAGAGGGTTCCTGGGGATGGTAGGGAGGAACTGGATTGGTTTGGATGCAGAGGATCAGGAAGCAATGGTGGCTCTGGGCGGAGAGGTTGGTCCCCTTGTCTGGTGTGCCAAGACAAGAAACGGGCCTGTACCTAGCCTAGGAGGAGAGACTTGGGGAGCTGGGAGGGTGAAAGAGGCTGGGGGAGTCAAGCTGCACTAAACTTACCCAGGGAAGGTGATAGGACCAGGGCACTGGAGGCTGTGCAGGCCAGGAAGCAAAGGGATATGAGGGCGGGAGCAGGCTTAGAGAGTTTCTGGGGATGGTAGGGAGGAACTGGGTTGGTCCCGGTGCAAAGGATCAGGAAGCAGTGGCGGCTCTGGGTGGAGAAGTTTGCCCGGGTGTCTGGGGTGCTAAGACAAAAATGGGCCTGTACCCAGCCTAGGAGGAGAGACTCAGCAGGGGAGCTGGGAGGGTGAAAGAGGCTGGAGAAGTCAAGGTGCACTGGGCACTCTGGACTTACCCAGGGAAGGTGCTGGTACCAGGACACTGGAACCTGTGTAGCCCAGGAAGCAAAGAGATATGAGGTAGGGACCTGGTCCAGAGGGCTCCTGGGGACCAGGAAAGGTGGTCGCACAAGGCTGCCCAGAAGCTGTGCAGCCCTGGAAAGTAAAGGGAGGTGAGGACGGGCGGATCTACATCTTTTGAGATACAACTAAGATTCTGTCAAAATAGTGTTCTGATCAACTTACCATTGTTTAACAAACTTTTTAATGGTATCTGTGGTAATGTATCAAACAGTTGATAAATTTTATGCTTAGATGTTGAGAATGATTTACTTGATATATGTTTACATAAGATTAAAAATATTTCTTCTTTCATGTAAATGCAAGCTTCATTAAGAACCCACAAAGTAACATGAGATTAATAATATATTTTAGATGGAGGCCTGGCTTGGGAAGTTTCAGAGGGAAGTGTGAGGGACCTTCAGAGACTATCATGGCTGTTCTTGAGAAATTTTGAATTAAGAATCTGTAGTTTCTGGTCAGCCAGGGATAAGCAAACTACTGTAATTAACAAGAGACCTGTTACATTGAAGTGTTTTACTGGGACATTTGATTCTGGGACTGAAAAGTCACCTGTAATTAGTAAGAGACTAGCATCATTGAGGTGAACTCTTCTGTGAATTATTTCCTCAGGATCACTACACACACACATACACACACACACACACACACACACACATACACACACACTGTGATCCAGAGGGTGCTAAGGTTGACTCACAAGCTGGAAGCTGAACTTTGCAATGTGTAAACTTCTCTTGTGTGGTACTGGTTTTAATGGAAAGGAGAGTTTAGGGAGCACAACTGATGTTTGTCATTGTGAAAGACAAGGAGAAGCAATTGGTGAAGGTAAAGTTTGGGTTGCAATGGTAACCTCAAAATGTTAGTGATGCCAGAGCCATGAGACATCTGTCAAAGAGAGAGACATATAGAGATTAGAACCAGCCCAAGGAAAGGATGTATGTTGCATGCAGCAAAGCTGTAGGCACTGAACTATCCAAGCCCTTTGAAACTAAAGTCCCAGACAAGAAACGAGAAGGTCTAAGATTTGGTCTTTACCCTGATGGAGTTTGGTGTTGGTTTGGTCCAGTATTTATTCACTACACTGCCATTTATCCTTTTTCATATGGGAATGCATGTTCTCTACTGTTGAATGTTGGAAGTGCATAATTTGCTTTTAGATTTTACATGATTTCTTTGAGTATCAGATGAGACTTTGGACTTTTGAAGGTATTGAAATTGTTGAAGACTATGGGCACTTTCAAATTTGGACTAAATGAATTTTGCATCATGAGTTGGCCATGAGAATCTATGGGAGGCAGGGAGATGTAGTAGTGGTCTAAATGAGAAATGTCTCTGATAATTTAGTCACTAAGTTGGTGGTGTTGTTTGGGGAGGTTCAATAGATGCAACCTTGATGTATGTCACTGGGGTCAGGCTTTGGGTGTATATAAGCTTTGGCACACTCCTAACTTACTCTCTGCTTCATACTTGTAGTTAAAGATGTGCTCTCTCAGTTTCTTGATCCTGCAGACTTCTGTCAAGCCTCCTCCACTATTATAGACTCTCCCTCTGAAAGAGTAAATCAAAACAAACTCTTTCTTCCATAAGTCACTTTTGGTCATGGTGTTTTATCACAGCAATTAAAAGTAGCTAATATAGTGATGATATTAAATTGGAGATACACATACAAAATTATGTAGACATGTAAACATATTAAGTACAGGATCTCAAGCCCTGGGGATATACCAACATAGATATCTCTGGTAATGACTTTTATAATATGTGCATACTTTGCACAAATTACTTTTACCTAACCTTGTGACCAAAAAGTTACTCTTATCTCATTTATGATCTAGACAAGTTCACTGAGGTTTGAGCTCCTCTTGTAATCTAAACATAGCTTTAATTTTTCATGACACTTCCTTGGCCTGGACCTAGAATAATGTATGTATGGGTGAGTGTATATGAGGAATATCAAATGAACTGAAAGCAGTGATTATTCATTAGAAGCAACAAAGATATGAAGATGATTTCATTTGTCCAACAAGCAGTAGTGGTATTAAACTGATAACATCTTTTTATGGTTGTATGTGCATGTGTGTTGGTCTATGTCTAGGGATTAAATAGGGTAAAATTTCTTGATAAGATAAAGGGTCAATTTCTTCCCCATTGCATGCAGAATATACTGTTTCAATAAAAAATTGACAAGCATTTTTATTGACAGCACAGTTCTGAGAAAAATCTGAAGGAGATACATTTTCAGCAGAAGAATCTATCAGATCCATCTTGACCTTAAAATGAATGCTAACAGTCACATTTTTCTTATTAAGGCATAGGTGTAATATGGCATTGCCCAGTAAATGCTGTAGATAGTCTCATTTGATATTGTATGGATATTATTAGCATTGACTCAACATTGGTGGTACCTATTTTGGATATGTTGTTTGCAATAAATATTTTGTTATTTAATAACTTGTCAATTGGTTACTCTTTTATTGTTAGGCATGATTCAAACATCAGATATATTATTTTTTAAGTAAGAGTTTTGCTAAAAATTTCTATTTTATGTAATTTTTCTCAAGACAATTAGGAACATCTACCTTCATAGATCTATTTAAAAAAAACACTTTTAAAATCTATGTGTTGTTAATTATTTAAAAACAGAGAAATTTCACACTATTAAATTCAAAACAGCACACTTTAAAGCAGATTTCAAATGGAAATTATTTTGTTAGGCCCCTGTGTGCACATTTAGACTTCAATAAACTTCAGTAATGGCTAATGAGAAATAGTAAATAGGATGCTATTCTCTTGGTGAATATTTACCATGCCGTAATTAATTTTAAAAAATATTCTTGGAAAAATGTTCTGTACAAACCAATTGGAAGTCAATAGTAAGAACTCAAATTATACCAGAATTGTGGGTCTTAATGCCTTTGCATTTGCTGTTAAAACCCTCTATAGATTTTCAAGGACACTAGTTATTTAATAGCAATTGTCTTAAATAAAGGAAAATGTATTTTCAAATATTTATTCTATATTTCCAACCATCTGAAATTGACAATCAGTGCTCACAATGGATTTCAAGAGAGTTTAAGAACTGTACTTTTATGGGGCCCAATTATTTGTTAAAATTTTATCTAAAATTAAAACTATTTTATACTTTGATAGGTTACAATGCAAGATAAAACCTGTCTCTCAAATGTATATGTGCATATATACATATATGTGTGTATATGACATTTACTGCTCTCTAATGTTCTCATACACTTGGGTTCATATTCATTAAAAACTTTGGATATCATTTTCATAGCTGAGACATGTATTTGACTGTATTCTTTTAGTTTACACTTTACTTTTAAATAGTCAATCATCTGCCTTATTTTTTTCCCTGACTTTAGTTTCTGCCCACCCTATCATGTTCTATGGGAGTTTTATGTTAGAATTGAAAAAAAAACTCCTGGATTTATTCAAGTATATTAAATATTTTATCTGTACCTTCCCAGTTTCTTTGTATTTGAAGAGACAGAACCATTAGAAGATGACTTCCAGCCATGCTATTTCTTTGCTTGTGTCACATTCTGTCATCTCGAAAATCCCTGCTTGGCCTGCATTCTGTCAGTCAGTTGTAGAAGTTTCTCTCTTGTTTGCTAGTTCGTTTCCTCATTTGGACGTATATTCACCCTTAGATTTTGGAAGAAAATTTCTGAGTTGCAAATTGGATAGCTTCTGTTTGGTTCAGATCGTAGGTTTCCTAGAGTTGCTGAATCAGATATTCTTATTTACTTTCTCAGTTATTTGTCTTCTGCTGTTGCTTTTCTCTTTTCACTTTGTTTTATCTTCACTATAAATATAAAAGATTTCCCAGGCAATGTCTGGAGAGTTTGAGATGATTCCTGGCTCTGGGCATTCATGGCCACTGTTACCTCACTCTCCTCACCTCCGTGGGTGTGGGTTGGCTCTAGTGATTCACTTGCAATGAATCACGACAGTTGTAGAGAGATTTTTACTGCTGAGATTATGTTACAAAAGACTGTGATCTGGGTCTTACTTTTCATCTTGTCTTCACTCTTGTCTATGCTAGCTTGCTCTGCAGGAAGCAAGCTTCCACACTGCAAGATGCCCCACAGTAAGCAGCAAAGGGACCCCTCTAGCCAACTCCCCACTCTGTTTTCAGATAGGAATGTATTGGCTGATACCTTGGTTGTAGCTTTTGGGGTTTACACATGAAATGTTCCCTGGTGGCTCATATGTTGAAGGTTTGGTCCTCACAGAGGCAAGACTTCTGGGAAGTGATTGATTCTGGCTTAATCAGTGAATGAATTTATCAGTGAATTCATAATTTGATGAAATTATCAGTAAGAAAGTGGCAGAAACTAGCCAGTGAGAGCTGGTTGGAGGAAGTGTTCATTGGGAGTGTGCCTTTGAACAGTGTATCTTATCCCTGGCTTCTTCCTCTCAGGTCTCCCTGCTCCCTGCTTCCTGAGCGTCATGAAATGAACCCCTCTCAACATGTCCTATCACTATGATGATTTTGCTCCAGACTAAGAGCAACGGAGTCAAGGGACCATGGAATGCATCCTCAAAAATTATGGGACCAGATAAATCTTTTCTCCTTTAAGTTGTTTATATTGAATATTTTGTCACATTGATTTAAAGTGAGTTTCATAGTAGCCTAATGAGAAAACGCTGGAATGGGCTCTAAATAAGCCACAAAATAGTGCCAATATGTAGAAACTGTGATATAAAAAGCTTATTTTTTAAGGTCCAAAATTAGGATCATTTAAATAATAGTCATTGATAAATAAAACAGAGAGACATTAGGTAAAAATAAAGATAGTTGTAAGTTTCATTTGCCCTGTTTCAACAGAAACCCAAAAATTCTTCACAAGAAATGATAGACTTAAAGAAAAATCTAATATACACTGATGTGAACAGCTACTATTTGGAAATCATGTGGGGTTCATACCATATAAGGGAGCAAGACTGTGATAATCAGATGAGAAATGTAGAGGGCAGAAATCAGACAACCTTCAGGAGAAAAGACAAATGTCCAGGCTATCAGGGAAGGATAAGTTTTGCATGCAATTACTGAGCAGATTCCAGCATTGAGAGAATGAGTAGACTATGAACCTGCTCAGTAGAGCAGGAGCAAACTTGAAGAGCTTGAACATGACTTGAGCTTGGATGCTCTGGCTCTCAGATGTCCTGCTCCTTCTGCATGGAAAGAAAATGATGATAAGGAGTAATCTGCAGTAGAGTCTCAGTGATCGACAAGCCCTTGTGATTGCACAGAGATTTCAGAAGCTTTATCCCTATGAAAAGATTATCAAATACTTCTTTTCTCATAAACAGTGAGTAATCTGAGGTCTCATGAAGTCAAATAACTTTCCCAAAGAGCATAGAATAATTCTGAGATATTTTGAACGTAGGTGTTCTTTTTCTAAAGCTTGCCTTCTTACCTCCATTTATACGGTTTAAAACAGACTGACTCACAAAGGACATAATTGAGCATTCTCTACTGAAACTTAGAATTTCTTTTTATTGCTCTAAATATTTTTGTAACCAGACAATTCTGGTTCTAATTGTATGACTGGGCCTGCAGCCTAGAGGATAATTGCAGGCATTTAAAATTTTCTGGTGAATTATTATATTTTGTGAATCAATTACATGTAAGATATGTTGTTGATAGATATGGAAAAAGACAGGCCTGGTTTTCAGTGTTAAATTTAATCATTATGGTACAAGCCTTCTGGGTGATGTTTCTCAAATGAACTTAAGTAGATTATAATAATGACTTTTAAAATCCAGGAATTTTGGAAATAAATGACTGCAGAATGGTATTCTGTGATTTTTT
>NW_008338715.1:3603251-3626071 GCF_000622305.1 Nannospalax galili | reverse complement strand
ATACAGTTTGTTTTCTCTCTGCTTTATTTTTTAGATGTAATGCTGTAAGTCGCTAGAAGTATTGAGGAAAAGAATAGTTATATAGATATACTTCTGAAGCAATCATCAATTTTAGGAAAGATGGTAATTAATAGACATGAGAGTGATATATCAGAATTCATCTTAGGAGCACTAGAAGAAAATTTGTACTGTTGCAAGAAGTGAATTGTGAAGTGATTGCAAATGCCTAGAGAAAGTGAGGGAGATGTTAAGATAATCAGTTACTGAGATAAGGAAGCTATGGGTCAAAGATAAGGGAATTAAGACTTGTACACGTATGCTAATTAAAAAGTGACATGCTACTCAGTGAAATCTTTGAATTTTTTGTAGGTTTCCTTCTGTCCTGAACTTATGCTAATGCTGATATCCTCTGAATTTTGCTAAATACTTTTTTTTAGTTAAATATTGGATTATGAAAATTTACAACACACTGGAAAAGTACTACAACACCTGATATCTGTATCTAGGTTATTGTTAATATTTATCATATTTGCATGTGTGTTTTAGTATATCCTTAAACATTTGACATGCAGATTAAGGAATAAGAGATTATTTAAGGGTTCTATCTCAGAATGACAAAGTGAGTTTGCATTATATAATTATTATAGAATTAGGGAATTAAGCAAAACAGTCACTTATTGAATATGTATGTTTTACCTTTCTATGAGGTTCCAGAGATTTAACCGAGGGCCTCCCGTGAAAGATAAGAAACCATTGCACCACTGAGTTAAATCTCTATTCCACCACCTCTTCTTACTTCAGTTTCATATATATGAGATGAAATACTTTTTTTTAAATTACGTGACGAGATTTTTATAATGTGAATTTACCATCACTGTGACAAAATACTTGCTATGAACAACTCTGAAGCAGAAAGATTTGATTTGTCTCAGTTTCAGAGGTTTTAGTCCAAGGTCATGGCCCTATTGTTTGACATATGGCAAGGTAAAACTTTACAGGTGATGCTATCAGCAAGAAATCTCATGACATCCAGGAGTAGGGAGAGAGGGAGGGGGCAGGAGAAAGATATGAGAGGAGGAGGAGGAAAATGAAGAGGAGGAAGAAGAGGAAGGGAAAGGAGAAAGAGGGAGAAAGAATGGAAGAAAGAAGAAAGGAAATATGAAAGGAGAAGGAAAGAGAAGAGAGGCCAGGGTTGCGCTAACCTCCTCAATGGCACGCTACGCAGTGAGGTAGCTTCCCTTAATTGGGCCCAAGCTCCCACAGGTTTCACCGCTTCCCAATAGTGGTATCAGCTGGGAATTATCTAGTAAGCACAAGAGCCTTTGGGGGGCATTTAACATCAAAATAAAAACAACATCAAATGAGAATATATGCACAATACTTCAGCTTAACAATTGTACAAAGTGAATGCTTTGTAAGAATGCTTTTTCTGTGGTCCTGTCTCCTCTGTCCATCCTTGTCGTGTGTCCCTATTCCTGTAGTTCACATATTACATAACATCCACTATGAAACCGTGAAACCAGATGTGTGTGTGCATGTGTGTGTGTGTCTGTGTGTGCACGTGTGTGTGTGTGTGTTTGTGTGTCTTTTTAAGACAGGGCCTCCCTGTAGTCACAGCTGGCCTGGAACTTGCTTTGTAGAACAGGTTGGCCTAGGTCTCACAGACATCCACCTGCCTCTGCCTCCCAAGTGCTAGGATTAAAGGGTCTCTCTACTCTGCCCAGCTTGAAACCAGAGTTTAATTGAAGGTGGAAATATGAAGAAAAGTTTGGAGAAGACACAATCTCTGCTGGCTCACACATGCTTATTTGAGTCTTAAAACTACTCACAAAAGGGGGAAAAAGTAATTTGAAGAAAGATTTACCTACATTATCTTTTGTCGGAATGGACAAATCCATGCTTCCTTCTGCTAAGCTAGGTTTGCATTACTTTAGAGGGTTTCAAAGATAGACAGGGATTGGAGCTTTTAAACAGCCCACCTTCAAGTGGGTGTATAACTAGCGATCAGTGTTTGGCATTTCCAAACCCTTTGTTCCTTAGCTGTTTTCACAGAGAATTTAATGAGAGTTATTGGGAAGCAGCTGGTGCCCTTTGACAACTGTAAGAGAAACAGCAGTATTTCTTTGGAGAAGATCTATAATACTGTGTTTAAAGGAAGAATGCCTATCTTGGATAGAGTCGGTGATATCAGCTTTGCTGTAGTGAAAAGTGTAGAGGAAGCTACTGTTTTGTGAAGAAAGGAGCTGAGCTGTCTTCAGGATGAATGCTCTATTCAGAAAAAAATAGAAGAGAGAGTATTTATAGACTATTTCTTGACTAATGCTTTCTCTATGTTTATTAAATCCTCACAATGACCACAAGTAGTATTTGCAATCTATAATATGTATTAGTGAGGATGCTAAGGATTTGAGACACTAAATCTCAGTGTCACATGACTAATAAATACTGCAATTTGAAATTTCAACTCAAGTTGACTGCCTCTAAAGCTGGGGTTCCTTCCATTATAATAGTAATTTTCAGTGTAGCCCTTAATACAGCAACATCAATGGCATTTGCAAAAATGAAGATATCCATGTCTGTTACTTGTCTTTTCCTGGGGACATGTAGAGAAATTGAGAGACCAGAAAAATGATTACATCCAAGTTCAACTTTGTGGTCCAAAGAGTCTATTGTGGTTACTTATTGAAGCTGGATGGCTACAGGCATTGACACCACTGGGAAGTTCTCTGAGTAACTTGTGGGCAGCTGTAACACCAAGAAGACCAATCTCAGTTAATTGTTTACCTCTTGTATAATGCAGTTGTAATTGGAATCTTGTGAGCATCCCGAAACTCATGACCTTCCTCACCTCCATGAGAGAATATTGATATGTCCCATCTTATGAGGGCCTCATGTGAATATCCTAGCTGCTGTTCAGATAGATAATGGTCATAGCTTACCAGGAGGAGAGTACACTCTACATCTTACTACAGTATTTACATTTTTTGTTTCCAGTTCCGCTGCTCTTCTTTCCTGAGATGTTCCCTAAGCCTTGCCTGGGAGAAAATTATATACATTTACTTCCTTTCATTCAGGGCTGAATATTGATTTGCTGTGCCATAGCAACATTTGTCTCTTCAGTGACTGTCATCCAGTGTAAAAAGGAGTTTTCTTTGACTTCAGCTGACAGCATCAGTAATCTATACAAATGTTTAGGGAGCTATTTGACAGGCACTACATATCAGTCTAAAATAGCAATAGCTTCCCTGCTGGGCCCATGCTCTCGATGATGTCAAATTTCTGTCCCAGCTTACAGTACCAAACATGGCTCCCTCCTGTGGGACAAGGCTTAAATTAAATCAGAAAATAATTGGGTCTACCTGTAACTGCCATGCCACTACTGCATCAGTGGGCACATTTTATTTGGCATATTGTTAGCTTAACATATTAGGTCCACGCTGAGTAGGATCCTTGGTGACAAAGTTCCCTGCAGCCTGCACAACAGCTTCCTTAACTGCACATTGTAGAGTAGAAGGACCATCCAACTCATTCCTAGCCTGATTTCTCTATATCATACAATCAGAGCATGTGATGTTTTCACCAATAGGGAGTTTCCATCTATTTCTGGTATGCAGTCAGCAGTAGTATCAATAGTGTGAACATGTGCATGTTTATGTGTGAAGATCTGTGTGTGTGTGTGTGTGTGTGTGTGTGTGTGTGTGTGTGTGTGAGTGTTGGGGGTTTAGGCTCAGGGAAATCCTAGGTAAACAACTTGTGTGGAGGTAGCCAACAGGGATTTTTACCCAAAAACCTAATGAGAATGACCACTTCTAACCATATACAGTGTCTTTATTAAAGTACTATTTTTATTGTTCTTCCAGATACTATTACAAATATACAAGACACTAAGTATTAGCATTATGTAATGCAATGTTTTAGTAAGGGTAGGCAGAGTCTCTGAACATCTACTACCATCTGCTCCAACTAAATTCAAATTAGTCTTGGGACTCAAAAGCTAAGAGACTTTTAAAAAGTTGTTAGTAAAGACCATTGCACCATGAAAATATCCTCAAACATGTATCAGTTTTTCTATCTGATGCGAATGGAAGTAATTACCTTATTTTGTTGCCCATAATACACAGTCACGAACCATTTGGATTTCTATACTAGCCATACCTGGCTATGGAAAGGGATTTGGGCTGAGTGAATAATCTCTAACTTTCCAGCTTTCATTTCATGGAACTCTGTATGGCTGTCTTTATAGTTTATCCCTCCAAGTAAAACTTTCCAACAATGGTATATCAAGTATGTCCCAGTACATCATTTATTCCCAGTATACATTATTGCAGAGAAGAAGCATGCACAGAGTACCCTTGCAGGTACATAATAATCGCCCATCAATAGGACAAAGTTAATCTTTTTGCTTGTACCATCCTATCTCCATATTCATCCATTGATGCCCATTTATTCTCATGGTTTCTGGAGTTGCTGTGAATTAAGGTACACTTGGTTCCACAGCAACCAAATTTCAACTTCTCTCCATATTAGTGGGGTAGCAAAAATGCCATGATTGAATGTAGAGTCTCCAGCCTAGCCACCGCATTAGAGGAATAGTTGGGGTGGTTCCCTCCCATGAGACATCCTATTCAACAGCAAGGGTGCAGTGGGGCTAACCTGTACCTACCTATCACTTAACCCTTCCCTGAAAGTCTTCTAGAGGCTGAAAAGCACACAGAATTTGACTTTTTGCCAAAAATTTCCCATACAATTTTGGCACAACATAAATCTTTAATACATTGTTTTCTAATGACTAGACAGTCTCATTTTCTTACCCTCTATTGATCATTTTAGTATTTTGTGTACATGATTTATATACCATTCTATGTCACCCAGATTCACTAGGCCCATCCTTACCTGATAAAGGTTATGTCCCACCATGGGGTTCAACAGTCACTAAAGCCCAGTCTAGAGGTCCCTGATGAACTAGCTTTGTTCTTAACTCTCCGGGGAACTCAGTTCTGCTCGGGATGGTGAACTTTGCATAAAATACCACTTTACTCATACTTAGTTCCTTTATTTATTGTCTTCTAACTACGAGTTTTCACAAAGTCTTCAGATGATGATAAGTAAGTGTCCCTAAATGACTCATGTGAGCAAGTTTATCAGGACCTGATTTCCCTGTTATTATCTCAGATTATGTAGCCTTTGTCTCAAGAAGTCATGGATAGTTACATTACTTGGTTTGTTTGCTTCCACACTACTCAGACTACTCCTGTTTGCCCTCTACCACATGTCCCAGGGTCTTATAAGCCAGGCTATGAGACACTTTTTCATTTCTTCCTTAAATCATTAGAAAGGCTGAGTCTTGTGGAGAAGGTTTGTAATTCCAGCTACTCAGGAGGATGAGACAAGGAGATAGCATATTTAAGATTTTATTTGGCTACAAAGTGAGTTCAAGGTCAGTCTTGGAAAAAGTAGAACACTATCTCAAAACAATAAAAGTAAAAACAGCACTGGAGATATGATATAGTGGTAGAGTACTTGCTTATCACGCACAAGCCCAGTTATTTTACACATACACACACACACACACACACACACACACACACACATCCCAATTCAAACAACTGACATATGATTATCATAGTTTCATCATTGGGTCATTATTAAGGACTGCATATACATGCTGAATCATGAATTTTCCCATCTGCTGTACTGAGGATTGGTCTTTAGGTGTATCTTCTGTGGCATGTATCTCATTCTTTCTCTACATACTGGGAGTTTCTTTCCATGGGTTTTAATTTTTTGGAACCAAGGAGGAGCTATTTGGAATAAATTTAACTTATATCCCTTCTATTATCCACAGTTCTTCCCTCCACTGTAAGGAACAGCAGCTGGCACCTCCATCCATCTTTCTTTTTATCCTCACATCAGAGCATAACATCGAGAATGCCCTCCACCTCTTTTTCCCCTGATAGATCCTCTCCTAAGCAGGCATGTTCCCTCCCAGCAGACAGCTCAACCTGTCGAATGTCTCATCACCACAGCAGGGCCATGCCATTGTTGTTTCAGCCTTCTTATCACTCAGTTCAGTGCATGCTATTTTCAGGGACTGCAAAATATCTTCTACTTCTTCAGCCATTTGTGGGGGCTTCTCTTTATTTTGTTTTAGTTTCATTTTTGTTGTCATGATAAAATATCCAGACAAAAACAAACTTGAGGGGAAAAGTCTTCTTTGGCTTAAAATTCTACATTGTAGCTCATCTTTGAGGTAGTGGCAAGGCAGGAACTCAAGCAGCTTGTCATATCACAGCCACAGTAAAGAGCAGAGAGAAATAAATCCATGCAGGCCACTTTCTTACTTGCTTGCTTACCCTCAGCTGTCTTTCCTCTCTCTTATGTGTATGTTTCGGACCCCTGCCTAGAGATTGGTGTTACCCACAATGGACTGGACCTTTCTACATCAATTAACAATCAGTACAACCTCCCAGAGACATGCCAACAGGCCAATCCAATGCAAACAATCCATCATTGAAATTCTCTTACTAGATGATTCCAAGTCGCATCAAGTTGAGAATAAAAGCTATCACATTTTATCCCTTGTTAACATGACACAACAATGTATAATTTTAAATCACAGCCTTCCATCCTTTGTCCCCAAGTTTTCATGTTTATCTCATGTAAAATATAGTACAACTCCCTAGCACCCCAAAATCTTGCTCTTAGCTAGCTCTCTTCTCTCTTATACAGTTAAGGACTCCCCTGCCTAGAGAATGGTACCACCCACACTGGATTGAAGACAGTCACTCATTGAGGCATTCTTCTCAGGTGATAGGTTGTTTCAAGTTGACAATTAAAGCTAACCATCACAACATTCATGTGGTGGACTACATTCAAGGAGGTATACTATCTGGTACCACATTCTGGGATTTCTCCTACAGATACTCTCACCTGGATTTCCCTCTGCCTAGACAGTTCAGTTTCAGATGAATGTATTACCATTCATAACAGGCCACTTAACTGGTACTACAGCAAAGAAGCACACTACCCTATACTACATAGAGGAATGTGGTCATACCTGATTTCCCCCCATGGATGTTCCATACTGACTTATCTTTGGTTCTGTCTGGTTCCTATTCATATATCAGTTGTTGTTGACTTTGTTGGAGATGTATTAGGAAGTATCCATTGACTCCAGGTAGAGAGAGCACTGGCAAACCAAAGGGAAAAAAATCCATCTAAGTCCAGCTAGAGAACAAATGATTTTATTTGAGCCTGGGAAACTCAGAATTATACCACTGGATGACTCCCACTCCAGTAAATTTTTTACTTTGTATATATTTGTATATACTTGTGATTTTTTTTTTACTTTGTATATACTTGTAATTGGAGTCTCATGGATCTCATTTGTGAGAATCTCATGAAAGCTTCATGATGGTCTCATAAACATCATGAGTCTCATGAGTTTCTTGATCCACTTTGTCCTCCTCCATCAAGGACTGTTAATAGGCTTGATGATGTGAGGCTCTTAAGCTTGTTATCACACCTGATCTTCTTCAAGATGGTGATAGTTATATTTAGTCCAGAGGAAACCTCTGCATTACAAAGCGCCAATCCAGACCTACCAAGTAAGAATCTTTGAGAATGGAGTCTGGCAATCTGTATTACTAAATCCATGAGGTGACTGTGAAGCACACTATGTGCCCTTTTGTCAGGCATTATCTCTTCCCAGAGGCATTAATGATTTGGAAAATTTAGAGAAACAAAGAGGAATTCAGAATAGGTGATTCCTACTGGAGATTCCTGTATGCCTCTCTGAAGTTTCTTAATCACAGGCTGGAGGATGGATTGCAGTGCAACAAAAAGGCTAAGAAAGAGACCATGCCTGACTGCATAAGAAAACTCAGTGAAAAGGCAGTTGTATGGTTTTCTAGAATTGTTCATCTTAATGCCCATCAGGAAAGGAGTCATCAGAGATAAGTTTTAGAAATATCTGACACAGCGACACTGATTTTACCTTATGCAAAATACAAGGAATTTGTTTCTTTCATTTTAATAGAATTTGCTTCCAATTCATTTGATCTGCAGTTTGCAACTTGGGTTCAGATACTAATGTAAAAATGCTTAGTGAGGAACTTCTATAGTCCAGGCATTGACAAATAATATACATTTTCAGTTGGGGAAACAACTACAAACAATGACACATACATTAGAAAATAAAGCTCTTGATGGTCTTAATACCTGTGAAAAAGCAAGAGGGTATATTTTTATCTTTTGGTTATAGAAACTAACTCCAAACTGTAAGCTAAAGACTTAGTCATGAAATTGCAATTTATCACAAACCAATTAAAAATAAACATGGTAAGCAGATGCAATATTATAACTAGCGGAAACAGAAATAAAATCAGACTATTTAACTTAAAAAATGAACAGATGCATGGAAGAAAACAAAAGCAGCAAAACAAACAAACATTTGGAAAGAGGAGTTTTAAATTAAAAAAATGCAGGGGAAAGGAAATATGGTCTGAAATCGAGGTATCTGCTGCGACTAGGAGCTGTCCATTCATTTCTTTGGCAAATGTCACTTTTTCAGGCATCTGTGATCAAGTATAAAGACTATTAGGCTTCCAGCTCTGAGTTCCTCCCATATTTAGATTCTCCTCATGCCTGCATATGGAGAAGCATCACCACCCAGCCAATATTTCTGGCATTTAGAAGGCAAGATGTCCAGTGAATGAAACAAAGCTTGGAATGTGGTCTTTGTGGTCATGTTTGTGGTTTTCATGTTTCCAGATTCTGGGATGCCAGGATAAATTTGGCAGTTGCTAGATGGACGCCTGCCAGTCCTAGGTTTCAGTCTTGCTTGGCCCTATTTTCTGTGGATCTTGCGGACTTAGAATTCCCGCCTTGTAATAACTGCTCCATAAGAAAAACATTAATTAAACTTGACATTTTTTAAAGGTTAAAAAGTGAAAACATGAGACATTTTTTACAGGTTTTCCATAACTTGAACTGTGGAATTACGGAGTTGTGTAAGAGCTTTGGCTTCCTTTACCATCTTTAGGCCATCTATGCATCAAATCTTCCAAGTAATCTTGATCTACCCTGAAGTACGAGAACCACTAGACCAGACATATGCATTTAATGTATTCTTAAGCAGTGGCATTTCTAGAATACTGAATTTTAATATCTACATCATAGTCTTTTAGTAATAAGGTATTTTTGTAGGGAAACACTATTTTTCAATATACATGAATACCATGTAGCAGTGTAATATTGTAGAGGCATTGTTGAATTTATAGAAAAAGGAGCCACTTAGATTCTTGGTTGTATGACTGACTATCTCTGCTGCACTGTAAATAAACATTCAATAGTAATAAATAATGATGATGATGATGATAATGATGATGATGATATTGTAAGTTTTCTTAGTTGTATAAATGGGATAATAATTGCTTCTAATTCACATGGAGACTGTAATTATGCTAAATTAATTAATGATAAAATTATTAAAGTCTTCAGCTAATATCTTTTATCATCTGTTTTAGGTTTTTGATGTGTCACTAGAAGCGTAAGGTATAGCAAGCAGTAAAAGACAGTAGATTCTTTGTTTAAAGACATGATGGGAGGTCCCAATATTAATACTATTACTGGTGAAAGCTGAGGTCTTAACCTATTTTGATGTTAGTTGTGGGAAAAAGTCAGAGATAACTCTCAAGAGACGTGCTCTAATGGGCATGCAATAAAATCGGAAGAGAAGTCCATGGGTGGTAGGGGGAGCATCTTGTTTAGAGCATATGCAAAACTTGGAGGCAGAATATCTTATTGACGTTAATATTATTTTAAGTAATTTTATATGAAAATTGAGGCATATGGAACTATAAGTAGCAAAAAAGAAAATGATCAGGACCTATGGAATATAGAGTCAGCAGGAAAAAATTTGTTTCATTTTATTTTGTGTTTTTCAGACAGCACCCCACATTGTAGCCCAGATTGGACTAGAAGTGATGACTTTTAAAAGGACATTGCTTAGATTCATATTTTGTAAAGACAGTTATGTACATAATATGGATGGGCAGAGATTCTATTTAGGTGGTGGTTTTGATAATATAGAGGAGATGGCATTGGTTTAAACTAAGACAATGGTTCAACTATAGAGAACACAGAAAGCAAATGTTTGATATGTTAAGAATTTTTCCCTAGACCTTTTTAGCCTATGGGTATAATATGATTTTTTGATATGTGTTTGTATGTGTGTGTGTGTGTGTGTGTGTGTGTGTGTGTGTTTTGGAATGCCATATGAGTTTTCTATATGTATATGCTAGTGTGGATGTGTATACATGGGTATGTGGATGTGCTGTATGCGTGAGTGCGTGGACCTGTGAGTGTGCTGTGGAGGCCAGACATCAATTTTGGCTTTCTTTTCTAAATCATGCACATGCTCCACCTTAAAAAAAGTCATTTCATGTGCATGACAACTATTTTGCCTGCATGTATGTAAATGCACCTGTGTGTGCAATGCTGGTGGGGGCAGGAAGAAGGTGTTGGATCCCCTGGAGCTGGAGTAACATGTTTGTTAGCCACCAAGCAGGTGCTGGGAACTGAACTTGGGTTGTCTGCAACGGCAGCCAGTGCCCTTAACTACTGAGCCATCTTTCAAGCTCCTCCACCTTTATTTCCCGTAAGACAGGAAAACGAAGTCTGTCACTAGGCTCAAAGTTTATTGATTGGGCTAAGCTGGTTGGCTAATGAACTTCAGGTTTTGGCCTGATTGTCCCATAATCCCTAGTGCTGGGGTTAATGGCCCACAGCACTGGTGTTAAATGTGAGCACCACCACCCATTGCTTTTACATGGGTTCTTGGAATCTGACTACATGAGTTCATGCTTGCATGGAAGGCTTTTGCCTAAGATATCTCCACAAAATATTTTCATTCATTTTTTTCATTGTATGTATATGAGTGTTTGCCTGCATGTACGTACATGTACCAAGTGAGTGCCTGGTGTCCTCAGAGACCAGAAGAGAAGTTAGGATACCCTGGAACTGGAGTTGCAGAAAATTATTAGCCAACCTGTAGAGGCTGGGAACCAAACCCAGGTCCTCTGTAGGAGCACCTAGTACACTTAACTGCTTAGTCAACTCTCCAGCCACAAAACCCTAGGCTGGGAGGTTGAGCTCTATTCATGATCCTCTGGCCTCTTCAGCATATCTTGTAGGTATGCGCACTGAGAACTGAATCTCCCAAATCATTTCACTGTTCAGATTATGATCGACTGAACTTCTACTTGATAGGTGGTGTCCGTACATCTTGCTCCAAGGGTCTATGGCAAAATGCAGGAATTTCCAAGGTATTTGTTGCCTATTGTGTCTTCAGGGTCAAGAGTCTGAACTCTTTCAGCTTGTCATTTTGTCATATCACCTGATAGGTGACTGTTTTGTGGGTGATCCTATGTCTTCAGTTTCAGGACACACAGTTCCCTACTGGGTTATATATTGCAATTTCTATTAAGTCATAAAAGTCCTCTATCATACACTCTTTATCTGTTGCTACGTCACATGCATGACTCAGCATCAGTTTGGGAGGTGTAAAAAACACAAAGCTGAAGATAAGCCATAACATACCAATATGTCCAAAAAAATCTATGAGATTTTGGGAAAAACAATATAGAAATTGATTTTCAGCACGAGGAACCCGAGGAACCCACCACATTTGAGAGCTCCTTCATTAGCTTCACAGCCCACTGTCCTTTCGGTGCTCAGAAGTTGCTGTAACATGAAATTCTCAAGGATCTTTAGGACTCAAACTCAATCACCCCTTAGCTCTACATTGAAAAGGAGTAGTCTTTTTAATATATAACCAAGGCCTAAATTATGAGTCTTGACCACTTTTTAGAGCATGAATCATAGTGAACACATTCTGTAGAAGAAAACTCATCTCTTTTCAGACTTATGATCTATTATTGTGGTTCCCACAAAGCAATCTAACATGAAGTGTGTCCTCAGGGTATTATCAGAGGCTAGGTTATTATGTTTAAAATAGATCAAAATAGAGAGCATAAATAATCTTGTCCATGAGCTGGTATATAGTCTAGTTCATTTTGTATATTTTCACTAAGGATTTGACAATTCAGAATGAAAACCTACTCTTATGGTATCTTGGTCACATACATACATATGGCTTAGGTACAAGTACAAGATGGAGAGATGGCTCAGTGGTTAAGAGTACTGGATACTCTTGTAGAAGACTTGGGTTCAATTTGCAGCCCCCATGTGGAGGCTAACAACTGTTTGGAACTCCAGTTCCAGAGGATCTGACTCCCTTTTCTGACCTCTGCGAGCATTGCATAACATGGGTGCACTTACATACAAGCAGGCAATACACTCATACCCATAAAATGAAAATAATAAATAAAATATTAAGAAAGCATAATACAAATGCAAATGCAATAATTTTTCATACAGAAAAACAAATTCCAAAGTATTGAGTGCAGTTCTGTGAAACCTGAAGGAAATTGTTTCTCCTTACCTAGAGTAGGCTGAAAAAAATCCTTGAATGTTACTACCTTTATATGATGTCAGAAATAATATCTGAAACACAATCTGTTTGTGACAGCTTGCCTCACTAGGTCACCAAAATCCTCAGCAGACATGATTTACAATAGAATTTATCTGATGATGAATTTTCATTAAGGTGAAATGAAAAGGAAATTATATTTTACAATGCCTTTATCAGATCCATTCTTATTCTTTGGTTCTTTTAGAGACTGAGAATTATTTTTTCTTGAAGTTAAAAGACATTTTTACATATTGCATGAATTTTTATCAGAATTAACATGAAGAACATTTGGGAAATGTTCACCTGCATATGCCAAGGTTTATGCAGTATAGAAAATGAAATCCTTTCTTTTAGGCCAGTTGTGAAAGTTTCTTCATAGAATCCATGGAATCTTGGAGATTCGATAGTGCTTTACTCTCTCATAAAAAGTCTCAACCTCAGCCGGTCATGGTGGCGCATGCCTGTAATCCCAGCACTCGGGAGGCAGAGGCAGGAGGATCTCTGTGTTGGAGGTCACCCTGGTCTACAAAGTGAGTTCCAGGCCAGCCGGGGCTACAGGGAGACCCTGTCTCAAAAACACTAAAAAAGAAAAAAGTTTCTACCTCTACTCCCATTATGCAGCCCCCTAAAATCTTACCTTCCACATAAAAAGATTTTACCTTCCACATAAGCCAAAGCCCCCTCCCACTTTTACTCATTTTTGTAAAACTCCTCATTCCTTCTATCCTCATCTGTCAACCTTCTTAAATTGTATTTTTGTATTATGGAGGATATCAATTTTTGGATTTCTAAATTTGTACTTGTTTTTAGCTACTCGAGTTCCTCTATTTCCAATGCTGCCTGGAAAAGGCAGATTGATGAAGGTTGGAAGTGGCTCCCACCATGCCCTGGGCTTAGAGTATACTGAGTAGAAGATCTTGCAAGTGGCCTTTAGCAGGCTCTCTCTTGACTGTAGACAAAAAGCACTCATTTGAACAGCTGTATGCTACATAGCAGGGAAGTTCAAGTTCCCTTCATGCTCAAGGCACTGACATTCACTGTTTTACTTACAGACCATTTCCTTTTCAAATATGCTCATCCTTCGAGAGTGATCCAGTAAAGAGTACTTCTCCGAGTACACTGATTTCACTCAGCGATTTCTACTTGTTGTTTTGAACACATCTTACCAAAGAGCACTTGTATGTGTTCATGCTAAAAGAGAAAGTGTTCTAGCTCAATCTATGCTTCAGAGTAAATGGATCCTCTCAGGCTTTTCTAGTCTTTTTACCCTCTACCATTTCTTCCTCCACCTCTATCTTTTGTACATATCATACTTACTGACCAATTTTGAGGCAACATATATTTTGCTATCAGCATATATCAGTATGTAGAAAGATATCTCTGTCTTTATATGTATTCCTACATCTGTCTCCATATTTTACATTTTCACTAGTAAGATTTCTAACTGCTTTAGTATAAACTACAGATTTCTTTGAAGTTGTCAGTTGAAATTGCATTGTGAGACCCTATGTTTTTCTTTTAGCTCATGGCCTTACATCTGCATATTATAGATATTTTTCTGTTACACAGAAAATCTAAAACAGATGTATTTGCTGGCACATGGTATATTTTTTAGGTTAAAAGACTACCTTTTTATGTTTTAGTCAAGATCCTTAGTGTTGTAAATGACAGGATCTCAATCAAAATTGGCTTAAAGAAAAATTAAATTTATGGAGTCTCATGATGAGAAACTACAATGGTAGATCTGACTTCAGGTTTCAAACAATGTCATGAGAACTCATTTTGCTGTTTGCCGTTTCTTGGCTAGTTGCCATGCTTTTGGTTCCAAATGGTAACAAGATGATTATATGATATCCAGTTCTTACATAATGTAGGTTCTCACAGGAAAGGGCGGGGATATCTTTTCCAGATATTAGAGCAAATCCTGTTCCATCTCCAAGCTTCATTGGCTTTACATGTCCATTCCTTAATGCTCACTGTTGCCACACAAACATAATACTTTAAGTTTCCAAGTTTCACTTACATTAGAATTGGAAGATGAATTCAACTCTTAAAGAAGAAAACTGGAAATTGAATAGGGACATTGTTTCTGAAAATGCTTGGCAGAAAGACAATAGTAGACCAACTTCTCCATTACCTTAGTACATATCAGGATTGGGAAAGAGATAAGTGAAAAGTATCGGCTCAAATACAGCATCGTAAGAAATATTTAGCTTAGCAAATATTTGAAATGGAGATACTGTGGCATGGTATGGTCTTAAGATCATGGAAGGGTATCAAGATTTGGGGGAAGGAAATATGCAGCAAGAAATTATTGGGTATACAACACATGGTTTAGCACACATTTGGTTCTCAAAGCTCAGTTCTTGTCTTAAGAGAAAAAGATTTCCAACTTTAGGAAAAAATGTTTGATGTGAAACAATTACAATTAAGCAATATTTATATAATTGCACAGGTTTTAGTGACATAGATAAGGGCTTGAGTTACCATGGCTGAATATATATACATACATATACACACACACACATATATATATATACATATATTCATTAAAATACCTTAGGCTCACAGTGTGCACTGCTAGAAATAGCATTTGAACAGAATTTATCTAGATTTTATTTTCTTTGAAGCAATATTAAGATGGATCTAGAGGGAACACGAAAAATAGCAATAATGAAAACATTATCAACTAATGATTGATAATCATTAGTTGATAACTAATAACTAATAACCTAATAACTAGTTTGGGTTATTGAATCTATTTTGGACAAAGAAGTTTATCAAAGTTCAGTATTTTTTATTATTTATTTATTGATCTTTAGAAATTTATTTCAACATAACTATGCATAAGAAATATACTCATATTGGTTAGTAGAATGTAATTAAGTTTAACTTCTCCTACACAATCTTGACCAGAGACATGGTACATAGTTTATGATTTATAAAAAAAGCAAAACAAAATGAAAAAAACAAATAATCCCTGCAATCTGGTTTATTTTTATCGATTACAAATGTATAAAAGATCCTCCATCAAACACTGCTGAAGATGGCAGCAAGAACCTTGAGAAATACACCTTTGGTTTGCCTCAGAAAAGTAACACACATTGCATTTTAAGTTTGTAAAATTGGCCCGAAACATTGTTGCAATGTTACAATACCAGTTTAAAAAGTTCAGTAACTAATGAAGGGGAGGCCTATGTGTATAAATGTAGAATTGTAAAAGCTAACTGATTTAGCTAATGTTGCATGTAGATTATAAATCTACACAAACCAAGATTCAGATAATTTCTAAATCCAAAGTTCAGTATTTTGACAGAGAAGAAACTCAATATTTTCTTACATAAATATGTCCTAATATGGTATTTTCTTCCCAGCAGGCAGTATTATCAACCATTATCTCTACTTCTAACCATAAATGCATGAGTGAGAAAGAAAATTATGCTCCATGATTGTTAGTGAAATGTTTAATTTTCTCAGTCTTCTTGGAAGGGAGCTATCCTCATGACTATCCCACCAACGTGGTTACTGGATACTTTTTTTAATGGGAGAAAACAAATATTCAAAATCAAGAACACAGAATTTGAATTTTAGAAAGCATCAGGACAATATGTATTATATGGTAAGTTGTACATACCTAATCTAGACTGAAATTCTATACCCTAAGACCCTAATTGTAATTATATGTATGGAGAAGTTTTAAAAGAGGCTGCCAAGTTAAAATGAGGTCTTCAGGGTGGGCCCTGATCCAATATCTTTAATCTAGTACGGTTAATTCAGTTGATTTCTTTTTAAGAAGATTAAATTTAGGCACATGGATACCCATCAGTCAGCTGCACACAGATGATGGCACATGAAGGCACTGGAGGACCATGGTCACCTACCAGCCAAGAAGCATCAGTAGAACCAAATCTAGACTTCTCCCGGCTCTAAAATCATGAGAAAATATTTCTGTTGCTTAGGTCTCACAGTTTGTAAGATTTTATTATGAGAGTCTTTGTAAGCTAGTGCAATGTTTAGTGCAGTAGACCTGTTAAAATATGGTAATGACTCTGGAAGTGTTTCTCAGGCCTAGATGGTTAATCACCATTCACTAAGCAATCATTGTAACTAGATCACAAATAACAAAAGAAAATTGTGAGAAATTGGAGTAATTCTATCTATAGCAGGTGGGGGTTTCTTGGCTCTTGAGCTTAATCTAAATATGGTTAAAAAAGGAAATGAAAGAGGAACAGCATGAGATATATCTTATAAGATGGTCACTCTGAATATAGTTGTAGTTGAGGCAGTGTCAGTGGTGATTTATGAAAACCAGAAACAAATAGATTTTAGGGAAGAAGGAATTCTAGTCTTCACAAGTAGTGGAGATGGCAACAAGCAGATGGATATAAGCAGTGCAATTATATCAGCAAGTTGGTTAGGGGATGTGAATTCTAAGGGATATTAGCAAGGAAGGAGTAGCAAGCCAGGATCGGCTTCTATAAAGCTGAGTTGATCACAACAGCGTGCCGGTGATACCGCTAAACCTGGACTGAGAGCAGGCTCCAGTGAGCTGATTACACGTTCAGCTGAATTATATTCACATTTCATTAATCATGCAACTGTCATGTTTCTGAGGGTAAACAGAAAGGAAGACAGAAGAAAAATATTTTAGGCTAATATTTAATTTTAAAAAGTGTTAGCAGAATTAACTAATGTTGAACTACATCAAATGCATCCGAGTTGGGATACGGAGGGGCAAATAAGATGTGGCCTAGAGGTGACCGTTAGAGAAAGTGGCACAAAAGTCCCAAGCAGCAAATTGCAGTTTCTGCTGGGAAGAAAAATCTAATTTCTTTTTCTTCCCTCCAGATTGACAAGAACTGAGGAACAGTGGGAGAGAGACGTTCATTTGGTCAGTGTGGTGGTTTGAATAAGAATGTCCCCCATAGGCTCCAAGTATTTGGACATTTTGTTCCCAGTTGGTGGCACTGTTTGCGGAGGTTTTAGGAGATGCCACCTTGCTGGAGAAAGCACGTCGCTGGGGGCGGGCTTTGAGACTTCTCAGGCCATGCCAGATGTCTAATTGCTCTCCGCTTCCTGTGCCTGCTTGAAGATGTGACAGCTTGACTTTCTGCTATGGCCACCTTAAGCTGCCATGCCTCCCCACCCAAAAATGGACTCTAATCTCTCTAGAATCATAAGCCAAATAAACTCTTCCTTCTATAAGCTGCCGTGGTAATGGGTCACCACAGCAATAAAAAAGTAACTACTAGAGACAGTTGAATCTCACATTTCTCATTTCTGCCTTTAACCATCTTTACCCATATCTTTACTATTCTCTTTCACTGTCCATAAATTAGAGATGCCATTGAGATGATTGGTAGAAACCTACAATGTTAATCCAGTGACATTATTTGCAAGATGCTTTACAGCAGTTTAAAAGCTCAGCAATTCCACACTGATAATATCAAATGAGAATATCTGCAGCATTTACTGGGTAATGCCACATTTCAGCTATGCTTTAATAAAAAAAAAAAAGTGACTCTTAGCACCCATTTTAAGGTTAAGAGAGATCTGATAGATCCTTCTGCTGAGAACCTATTCCTTCAGATTTTTCTCAGAACTATGCTGTCAAGAAAAATGCTCATTAATTTTTTTGAAACACTGTATTCCACATGAAATGGAGAAGAAATCAACCCTTTATCTTATCAAATAATTTTTACCCTATTCGATCCTTAGGCCTAGACCAACACATATGCACACACAACCATAAATAGATGTTATCAGTTTAATCCCATCTATTTGTGTGTTGCACAAATGGGATCATCTTCATATGTTTGTTGCCTCCAAGGAATAATCACTGCCATATGCTTTATGAGAATGGAGGATCAGAAATTTTAAGACCATGTCAGTAGTTTTCTAAAGGATTTTCCAGAAATCATTCTCTATCAGTGAGTAGATGCTCTCCTATATGCCCTTTCATTGCAGTTTTTATTAAAATTTTTACAAAAGTATTGCTGCTATATATATAGCAGCAATACCCACATCTTATATAGTACATATTATATATATAATCTGAACTTTAATACATTTCTGAATCCTTTGCTACATTATATATGTATATATGTGTGTCTACATATATACACATATATGTGTCATATATGACAGATTTATATTTACATGTATACATAAGACAGATTTCAAATGGCTGTAGGCAAGTTATCTGTTAGAAAGGGTTTACTGTCTATAACTTTGGGTGATCAGTAGTAAGGTAGGGCAATTTAAAATCTTTGTATTTTCTTACTTTTTCTGGCATTACTATATTTTTTTCTTTACCCACATCAAGCACTTCATAAATTTTTATTGCATTAACTAATTGAATAGCAATTATCAATTAAGTTAAATTTCAAAGTACTAATCAACTTTATAGTTTAATTGGTCGTATTACCATTCATTAGAATAGCAGGTTTTAGTTGCAATATTATGTGTAAAATTACGACAATTTGGTTGAAAATTTTAAAGCCTATATATATTTAACTAATTAGAATAGTAGTAATCACCTTATAGTTAAATTCAGTGTGTGAAGTTATTGAGATGTCATGTGACATCAAGAGTCTGTGTGAAATAGGAAATCTTTAGAGTTAATTTATGCCCACATTGTTCAATTTCATCCAAATATAAATTGAGATGGTGGTGTATTTTCTAATCATACCATACAAGTTTAACTAGTCTAAGAATAAAACCAAGAAGATTATCATAGTAAATATTTAAAAATAGCCAATATGCACTTTTTTGTGTGCATGCTTGTATGTGTAAGGGGTGTGTGTGTGTGTGTGTGTGTGTGTGTGTGTGTGCATATGTGTGTCATTCACCTTGGTTTTTGAGACAGGATCTCTTATGGGCCTGGAGCTTACCAAATAGGCTAGACTGGACAGTGAATGAATCTTATGGACATATTGTCTCCACCTCCACATTTCTGGTATTTCAAGTGTTCCCCACCATACCTGACATTGTTTACATGGATTCTGGGGAACAGTGTCAGGTCCTCATGCTTTCATGGCAAGCTCTTTACCAACTGACTCATCTCCCCAACCCCCAACATACAATTTTTTTTGTGAATGACTCTTTCATCTGACAGATACTGACACTTTAGTGGAGGCAGTAAAGAGACTCACTGGTTTTATGAGAGACATCTTAATTCTTTTTTTATTATTACTTTTTTATTATTCCAAAGAGAGGCAATTTTTAACACATTTTTCCAGAAACAACTTGAAGCAGATTAAATTTTAAAAAATCTATCATCTATCTATCTATCTATCTATCTATCTATCTATCTATCTATCTATCTATCATCTATCTACCAATCACCTATCATCTATCTATCTACAATGAAGTTTAAGGGAGGTAAATAAGAATAAGAAATCAAATACCAAAGGATTTGGCAACATGGGCTCAACTTTGAATAATGAAGATTTCCATTAGCTCTGCTCTTTTTTTTTTCTTTTCTTTTTTTAAATCCAAAATGAATTTATTGGACTTGCTAACAGAGCATAGGGTGGGGCTTTATTTACAGAAGAGTACTTTTTTAGATTTATCTTTTACTTGTGTGTGTCTGTGCGTTTGTGTGTCTGTGTGTCTGCTTACATGAGTGTGGTTGCCTGCAGAGGCCAGAGGTGTTGGATCTCCTGGAGTTGGAGTTACAGGAGTTTGTGAGCTGCCTGATGTGGGTGCTGGTAACTGAACTAGGGACCTCTTAAAGAACATTATGCACTCTTAACCACTGTGTCATCTCTCCAGCCCCATAAAATTCTACTTTTGAGAGCTGGACTTTAAAAGTTATCCAATTTCTTTTTACTAATTTTTAGGAAATATTTTGCACACAGTTGTACTTCCAGATGTTTTCTTACTATGATATTAGAGATACTTGAAAGAAGATATAATGTTAGCAATATGATATGCAGCTGTTGGGTGGAAGCTATTCTACAAAATGAATACACTGTTTTCATTACTTGATTTGTTTGAAATGCACATATTTTCATGTGAAAATCCTTATGAGCAAATGAAACCTGAATCTTTACATTATCTATTCCACTTCTTGGTATGTGTTGGTGTCATTTGCAAAAAGTGTAGGAAACAGCATGTATCATTAAAAAACATTTTATTGATTTTATATTAAAGTTTTTCATTTTGCTTAAAATAATTCTTGGCTACATTAGGAGCATATAACCTTTAGCACATTAGCCTACTCAACAAATTTGGATAACAAATGCGTGATTCTCTTCTAAAAATATCTCAAATTAGCTGTTTATGTATACCTGCTATTGAGTGACCAATATTCATACACCCTTATTTTGCAAAGGAATCTCCTTTGAAATCCACCCAAGAGTATAACCTCTTCTCTCAAGAATCAAAATGACTGGGATGATCTCATTGTAAATATTTTAATGATAAAACCCTTGGGAAGACAGGTAATGAAACATACTTATGAGAGAGTCCATATTTATCGGTTGCTTTTAGCAAGTTAACAACATTGTCTGCAATAGCTCAGCATAAAAACATACAAAGTTATTGTTCATATAGTAGCTTCTGGAAAATGTTCCCCAATTCACACAAACTATCCAGAATAATGGAGTTGTTTCCTGACCAAGCCAGCTCTCTTTTGTATACTTTACACCATTGAAGATCATTCCCTAGTGTTCTCCTGGTTTGCTTGTGTCTTGTAATTATTTGTAATATCAAAAATATTAGTGAAGCCACTCATTATTTGATAGAATTTGTCACTCTTGTCAGATTTAATTTATTTATTATTTTTAATTTTCAAAAAATAGTTTACTTATTATTTTTATGTTAGGTGTATGAGTGTATTGTCTGCATGTATGTGAGTGCACCCGTATCATGCAATGCCATGAAGATCAGATGAGGGCTTCGGATTCCCCCGGAACTGGAGTTAAGGATGGTTCATAGCCGCCATGTGGGTGTTGGGAATCGAACCTGGGTCCTCTGCAAGAGCAGTCAGTGCTCTTAACCACTGAGCCATTTCTCCAGCCTCTATTTTTAATTTTTTATGTATATGAATGTATTGCCTGTATGTATGTAAGTGCACCCACATTGTGCAATGCCTGAGGAGGTCAGAAGAGGGCATTGAATTCCCCTGGAACTGGAACTGGAATGGTTGTAGCCACCATGTGGGTGCTGGGATGTATTTTAAATCACATGGTAATAAGAAATTTAAATCACCACAACTTAATGTGACTATTCCTAAAGTTCCTATGAGAAAGATAAGATCATAGTCTTGGACACAAATGTTCCTGAAGGTTTCCCCCTTATTTGAGAAATCAATACTTAATGAAATCTAAAAAATCCTTTTTCTCTTTTAGAGACAGATTTTCACTATTTAGACTAGGCTGACCTCAAACTCTTTATCTCATAGACCCATTGTCTCTGCCTCTACAGTTCTGGGATTATTAGTGTCCACCGCCATGGCATTTTTCACATGGATTCTGGGGAACAATCTCAGGTCCTCATGCTTTCATGACAAGCACTTTACCAACTGACTCATCTCCCCAACCCCCAACACACATATTTTCTGTGTTTATGACTTTATGACATCTTTGTCTATTCTTTTTTAAAGGTTTTATTTGCAATAGCTTTATGCATACTAATGAAATTTGTACTGTTTCATCATATGTGTTGTAAATAGTATTTGGTCATTTATTTATAACTTTTTATCCTTATTCTGTATATTCTTTTTAAAGTGTATGTATTCTTTATGTTTATATTTAAAACATTTTACAGTAAGTGGACTCTTGCTTGCAAGAAGGAGTGACTCATCACAGCCTCCACTAGGTGGGTCTGAAGCTGCTTCAGTTCAGACTCTACCTAGACATTTCCAGGTTTCCACCATCACTCCTTCAACACCCCCTACCATATGCTAAACAGCTAGCAGAAAGGGAAAGGGAAATATAGAACAACTTTGATTCAAAACCACAGACTTGGTGGCTGAGACTCAGAAATGTATTTGTCATGGTTCTGGAAGCAGGGAAGACCAAGGTCATGTTGCTGAAGAAGGTCAATTTCTTGCTGTGTCCCTACATGGCGGAAGTTGAGGGACTTCCTGGAGAGTCTTATTGAATGACCCTAATTTTCACACCTGATTAAGTCCCCAAACTTCATCTCCAAATATCATCACATGAAGGAGTAAGTTTCAATGTCAAAATCTTATTTTTAATTTAAAAAATTTTTTACATTAGTGTCTGTGTGTGTGTGTGTGTGTGTGTGTGTGTGTGTGTTGGCATGTGGGTGTGCC
>NW_008338715.1:3585632-3603064 GCF_000622305.1 Nannospalax galili | reverse complement strand
ATTTCACAGTTTTTTTTCTTTTTTTTCTATGTGTGTGTGTGTGTGTGTGTGTGTGTGTGTGTGTGTGTGTGTGTGTGTGTGTTGGCATGTGGGTGTGCCTGTGGAAGTCAGAGGACAACAGAAATTGATTCACTCCTTCCACTATGTGTGTTCTAGGGATTGTGCTCAGGTCTCCAGGATTGACAGCAGGCATTCATTACAGACTGAGCCAAAACCCCTTCAGCACAGGAATGTTAAATGGTCATAAACATTCAGATTCCAACACTAATTTGGGGAAGAAGTAAACTTCATTCTAAGTCTGTGACTTTTGCATCTGGATTTGGTTCAAACTCCATCTTGGAAGATTATCCTAATTCCGTGTTCATCATTATTCAATGAAAAGATTTTAAATCACCAGAAGAAAAGGTTCATATACTTTCAAAATGCTTTCTGCATTGAGGATGTTATTTTTTCACAATAACATCTACCATCTGAGATAAGCTTCTAGAATACTTATAATGTTTTATTTTTTGACCTATGTATGTGCAGCTTGCAAAATTCTCCAATCTGTCTACTTAGGAGTTTTTGCAGGTCTTTGGCTATATTTCCTAAGAAGTCAGTATAAAGTGAAACAATAATGACTTTGTATTTGTTAACGTAGAAATTGGTACAGTATGTATCACCTCATGGGAAAATTGCAAAACCGTAGTTTACCTGCTCTATAATACAGCACCTATCTATATCACCTGTGTACTCTATGCCTTCAAATCTGCATCTCTAATAAGAAGACAAGCATGTCATTGGGCTTTAATTTTTAGATTAAACAAAATTTAGATCAAGGAAACATGAGTTTCCTTTAATTTTTGGAATTTGGGGAAATCTAAAATTCCAGATGTTTACATGGTTCATCCCTTTTCATTAATCATTCCTCACTTCATGTTCTCCTTATCTTATTAGACTGATGCCTGATATCTGACTTATTGTCTCATTCATTCATTTATTCACCCATGTATTCAAAAAGTCACTGAACACATTTGTCAAATTTTTATAAAGAAACAGAAAAAATAGTGATGGGGACCCTGTGAGCAGTTGCTGTGAGTCCAAGTGACACACAAGCCTGGAGACAGTTCTCAGTGTACTTCACATCTGTTTAGATGAAGCCCACAGTCATTACTGAAGGCTATGTATCTTACTCAAAATCTCAAAGTCTGTGGAATTAAATGCTAATCATTTGTGAAAACAATCACAGTGGGAGCTAGCATTTGACTAAGCGTCTGAGCACCATGGCCTAACCATGTTGATGATAACAGTAACCATCACACTGAAGTTCAAATATAAGAAGCAGGAGTTAGGACTCAAAGTCTTTGGGACATATAACCTACTAATGAAAAGTGAAAAGGGAAGTAAGGGGCAGAAAAGCACAGATACAAGGTCAACTAGTTGGATAATGATAGAAAAAGCAAAGCAATATATCCTCACGAAATGCCAAGTGAGCGGAGAATAGGAAGTGAAAGATTTTGCCTGATTCAAGCAGGAGATGCAATGCATTGATACTCAAGATGCCTTTTTCTCACACAGAAATTTGGCCCAGAAGAGTAATCTCTCTAGTCAGAGAGAAATTTAAAGAGATGTGTGAAGCCCTACCTTGGGGCTCATGTAGAACTTACTCTGGGCTCAGGGCCAAATTCTTTGCAAACTTAAGCTCAGATTCAATTTTGTAGTGAAACATAATACACATTGGGATTTATCTTATTTTGAGACATTGTCTTTAAAACTCACTTTCCCCCAGAGAAATTATATTTAAAAGCTTAATATATGACTATTTCTCTGATTAATTGTGCAGTTTTGGGGGTCTGGTTTAAACCTCTTTAGACTGTGAGATATCCTGTTTTCCATCTGAAAATTTCATAGTAGAATCTTTTCTTAGCAAATCACAACTACTTAAAAAAAAAAAAAAGCATTGCAAGATTTGGCAGATAAATTCACTCTGAGCTCAGCGGGCTGTCTTTTCTTCAGAACACCACAGTAGAAAAACAGTGTGATGCCCTGAGGGTTATTTGAAGTTTCTTTGTTAAGTAAAGAATTAAGTCACATTTCTGAAAGCAGATCTAGTGCTTGCAAAACCTAGTTTAAATGGCCTAGCAAATCAAGCTAGACCGTAATTAGCTCTTACTAAAATTAACATATTTTATATCTATTAATGTGACTATCACACACATCACATGGGCATACTGTCAATCTAGATTTTATTAAGGAGTGTCACGTAACATCTAACCATCAAAAGCTGGCAACTGTTTCTAGGATCCTGTCTCCTCCTGAACTATTCTTGTCCCTGCTAGCTGTAGTTTGGTCACACAAGCCTCCTACTTGGTCTTTTCAAGGTCTTTTCCCACTATAAGGACATTTTATTTCCTAATATATTGTGCTGGAACACCACTTGCCAGTTCTCTCAGAACATAGATCTTCCCAAACTTCAAGTCTAACTTTGTGTTTCATTTTCTTCAACTCCATCCACTTCATCTAATGCAGCTCTATAACCATGCATTTGTGGACCACTTCCCTCTATCAAAGCATGATCTTTATTTTCATCAAAGCTCATATTAGATTATTAAGCTATTTTGATTATTTCTTTATTAGGATAGAGTTTGTTTTCCCCACTTGGAAGTAGTTTCATTGGCCTGTTACTCCCACTTGTCTGTTTTTCAGCTCTCTTCTTAGCACAAAATGGTGGTAATGAAATAATATATTCCTGATGGTTAGACAAAATGTTATCAAAAATGCATAAGGCTGAAGTTGTAGCTCAGTGGTAGAGGACTTGCTTGGCAGTCTGCAGTCCTAGATTCAATCCCCCAGTACTGTTCCCCTAAAGGTCCTGGAAAAAGTCAAATGTAAATTATAGTTCCTGATCAATTTTAAACAAGGGCTAATAGGGTTCAAAGTAAATGTGAAACTGTGTATATTGAAACTTAAAAAATAGACATGGTCTATATCTTTGGACTCTGGTGGTATGAATGATATAGGAAACAGAAAATCACATCATGGGTTTGGCAAGAATTATAGGGAATTAGGGAAAATTGTTATTAATCTCTTTGCCTCTTGCTTCGTTCATCTCAAGCTTTAGAAAGGAGGCTGAAAGAGAATAATTTTGAATATTTGAAGATACAAAAATGGGTGCTGACTTATCCTAAGAAGTCTAGACTCTTCAGGGATGAAAATTATAGATTTTAAAGTGACATACATTTGCAGAAACTTTTATTGCTGGAGGTAAAGGTATATTCCTCAGGTCTTAGGACTAATAAATAAAGACCCATTCAGAGTTAGAGTAAAAATGCCTGTATCCAGTTAAGTGATTGACAGGTAGAGTCTCCAAATTTGGAAGACTAGAGAACCTAATAAGAAAAGCTGGAAAAGAATAAGCTACTAACCTCAGCCCCTTCTTTAAAGTCTGGCAGGACCTGTCATCAATCTGAACTTGGAAGATGTTGTAATGTTCTTATTTTGAGTGAAGAGTAAAGCATTTGAATAATAATTGAGTTACATTTGTCATTGGCTAAATGCCTATGGAACATGGAGAAACGAATTCATGGGATATGACTAAATTTAAACCCATGTGATGAAGATTATACCACAAATAAATTGATGCTCAAAGTTGGATATAAACATATGTCCAGAGAGGCTCATATGTTGAAGGTTTGGTGCCCACTTAACAGCACTGTTTAGAAGTAATTGGATCATGAGGGCACTTACATTAATCAGTTTATAATTGGTCCAGGAAGAACAGATTGAAAAGGAGAAAACTTCCTACCATAAATTCTAAACAAACAATTGGGCTAACCAAACTACTTGCTTTTGGTGTGTCACAATATTTGATTGATAAGATCAAGGCACAAGTTTACAGCTGTCATTGATTGTATTAATTTTCTGTCACTGAAATGATCACAAAGCATCTGAGAGAAATCAAGAGAAAAGAGAATAGGTTTATTTTGGTTTAATGTTTCAGAAGTTTGGATTCAAAGTCAGCTGACTCCATTGCTTTTGGCCTGAGGGAAGGCTGAGTATGAAACATTTGGGAACATGTGGTTGATGGAGCTGTTTATTTCACAGAATTCAGGAAGCAGAGAGCCAGGGACAGGAATGCTCTTAAAAGGCACATCCCTGGTGACTGGGCTACACTTCATAATAGTCCATGCTGTCTGCTTACCGTGTTATCTCATCTTGGGATCTACACACAGGAAATGAAAACCTATAGGTAACATGAATGAATATCCAAATACAAAGAAATTAAAATAAAAACTATCACAAGGATGCTGGTAGCAACTTGATTCATAATTGCCCAAACTTGAGTAATCAAAACATATTTTACTCCTTAATCTATGGAACATCCAGACCTTGGATTATTATTCAGTATAATCAAGTCATGAAAACACATGTGCATACTAGTAAGATAAAGAAACCCATTGGAAAAGGCTGCACTCTACGTACTTTTAATTTTATGACATTGTTGTGGAAAAGGTAAAGTTGTAGAGACAATAAAATGGGGTTGAGAGTGGAGGAGATGAACAAGCATAATAAAGAGGACTTTAACCACTGTGAAAATACTCTGTGTGATCCCAAAGTCACTGTGCATTTATTCAAACTCATAGACTGTACAAAACCATAGCCTTAATGTAAATATTGGACTCTGGATGATGTGTTGACGTTGCTGCCTCACCAGTTATACCAGAGCATGCATCTAGTAGGGCAGACTGGTGATGAGGGAGGCCACCTATGTGTGGATGGGAAGTTGAGGGAACCTCTGTATCTTTCAGTTTTATTGTGAACTTCAAAGCTATTCTAAGACTGAAGTCCATTAAAAAATGGAACTTGTTTGACAAAATGTATACTTTAAAAAAAGATAACATTTAAAGAGAAAATAACATAATCTGACTTTAAAACTTATGTCTCTTGTACTTGTTTGTTCATTATTTAATATTAGAGGTTAAAATTTTTGTACAGATATTTTCTGTATTCTTTGATGATTATCATGATTGTAAGTAGGCATTAGTGTTTATATCCATTAGTTCATTTGTCTCTGTCATCCAGAAACATAGAATTAAAATTAATTGTTCATTAAAAGATGTTTCTAAGAACTGTACTCTTGATGTTTAGATGACATTTAGTGAGATTGTGTGTTTATTAGTATTTTCAACAGTTTAATAGCTCAACATTCTATTTCTGCTCCTTCCCTGTTGGGCAATGTTGCCTTACATATCATTCTGCTGGATTTCTGATTCTTCTCTAAGTGCCAGAGTAAAATCTTGCTATCATGATAATTTGAATATATTCCTCACCTTATAGCCAAAATCACTTATCTATTCAGCTTGCTCTGGAAACTGGGATGGAGGGACGCATATTTGAAATTCATAGATAAATGATTGAATTTATATATATTTTTCAACAATTCGTTTTTTTCCTTGAGAAAGTCCTTTGCAGTAGTTTTTAATAGATCAACTTTTAATTTTGTCCCTGAGCATCCAATTTAGGTGCTAATACATAAATAAGCAAAAGAGTCTTTCCCAAAGGATGGCAGCAGCAGTAGCAGCTGCTGAGGATGCATTTGTGCATAATGAAGACCTGGATACACTCACTTTAGCTACAGGACTGCTATGCATGCAGTAGGTCTCTGAAGTCAAAGCTTGCGAGACCTTGTCTTTCTCTCACTGATTATTTTATAGGCACTGAGCTACACTATCAAACCCCAAATTTTGCATGTCTCTTTTTTGTAATTTGAGAATAAGACTACCAGCGACACAGGAGGTCGTTTCAATATAGAGACATGTAATATAAAACTTTAAGTTACATTATTAAGTTCTATAAGGTATTCATTGAAATTGTTATCTCCATTTATTGACTTTTAAATCCTGTAGATGTTTCCAGTGCTTCAGAGTAGAGAAACAGAGACAAAGGACAATGGGTAAGAAGGAGAAACAACGAGGAGCTAGAGAAAGCAGTTCCTGCACATTTGCAGCATTGAATTCTTAATTATTTTATCCAGACAGATCACCAGTGTAAACTGAACCTTATAGGCTTATGGCAGTCATGGGTGCTGGGGGAGTGGAAATCATTGTTTTCCGTTGTGCGGCCACTGGTGAGTTTCCTGGGTTTCAGGGGACAGCTCCATACTCTTGTCATTGCAGGTGGCCCTGGTGAAGCCCAGTGGGTCACAGAGTAAAAACAAAACAAAGGCGTGATAATGAGATGGGGACTTGGTGAGAGTAGGAAAGTTGGGAGGAGGTGGAGTGAGGGAATGAGGGAATGAGGATGGATATATAATGTGAGAAACTGTCAAAGAAATTATTTAAAATTTTGAAAAATTTTAAAAAGGTTTGCTAATAAATCTTTACTTGACACTCATCATTTTACAAATGATAAAAAGTAAAAATAAGCAGACTGAATGCAATCAGTTTTAAGAAAATACAGATAGTGGCGGAGAACCATAAGAATGCTTGTTGGACAGCAGACATTGTTCTCAGAGGTTTCTCTCAGCTGGCTCATTTGAAACTCATATATAAACCAGTGATACAGATATTTCACTCCAGTTTCACAGTTGAAAAAACTGGAAGTGAGCACTCAGATTGACTTGCTGAAAGTGGTATAGTGAATGTTTTAAACTGGGAATGTGAGACCATGTCAAAGAAATGCCAGATCAAGAATGCCACAGTGGGAAGCTCTGTCAGTTCTGTTTTCTTGGCCTTGCCCTAGTGTTGAGCCGTTCAACTGGTGGCTCTGAGCTTCAAATTTCTTCCACACTGTAGTCAGATTGCTACTGCTATAATTTGAGGAATGTCTACCTCTCAAGCTCATTGTGAATAGATTAGCATGAGTAAAGGGTTGACTGGAGTGGTTATGAATACCTGGGAAATATCAAACATGGCTTCCTTCAGAGCCATTGGACATATCAGTTATGTGATTTTTAAATTAGTCTAAAGGAGCCTGGAGAATAGAGTTGGACTGTGTGTTTGGTAGATTATGTTATAAATTAGTGAACATATGACAATCTCTGCCACAGTTAATGAATGGCATACACAAGATTTGAACCTAGGTAGCCTTACAGGGCTCACATGTTTAACTACTAAGTGCTTCTGAGCAAGAAATATTTATAATGCTGTGTGGTGAATAAAGCTAAACAGAGCAGTGAACCTTAGAGAGTCAAACAAGGGCACCCAGTCAGCAAGTCCTCATTAATCACACACAATGAAACCAAGTTTGGCATTTGTCCTCATGAATGAACAAAATTGGGTCAACATTGTTCTCTATTCTAAAACAGTATTTCTTGTAAAGAAAAATATATTCCTTTGGCCAATTAGTTTCTTTGTGAAGATGTCTAACCTGAAAATGGGAGTGAATTTTTTATGTTTTCGCTTGTATTCAACTTTAAGACTAAAAGAAAATTTGTGTATGTGTTATAAAATAGCTACAAGAGCTGGAAAAATGACTCGGCAGCCAAGGGCACTGGCTGCTCTTGAAGAGGACCCACATTTGATTCCCAGCACCCACACGGCAGCTAACAACTGTTCATAACTCCTGTTCCTGGGTCTCTGACACCCTCTTCTGACCTGTGCACCATTGCCTGACACTGGGGCACTTACACACATACAGGTGATACACTCATGCACATAAAATATTAATAACTAAAATATTTCTTAAAAAATCTACAAAACTAATAAAGTTCAGATTAATATTAATATGATAGATAAAATTATTTTGCTGAAACTAGTTTCCCATGTTGACTAACTTTGACTGAAGTAATGCAGTTGCCTTGATTTTGGCATAACTCAGTTGCTCTCTGTGACTGAAAATTCCCTGCTAATTTTTTCTATTTAGGTACCTGGAAACATGGGATCATATACCACTATAAGGGAATACATCCCTAATAAGCAAATAGGAACAGCTAGAAGTAATAATGATGGTACAGTTCATGCTTCTTCTTGGTTTGGCAGGAAGGCTTTACTATTTTTTTTTTAACTCTAACAGTGCTCCTTTTAATTGACCCACTTAGAGTCATGTAGTCCTGGATAGCTCATCTTGTCGACATGAACTATCAGCTTTCTCTTCTTTTTTTAAATTGACCGACCGAAAATTAGGGGAAAAGAAACCTTTAAAAACATTAAAACCCAGATTCTCTCCCAAAGGATGCTAAATTCTCCACCTCTGGGTCCCCTTTCCACTTGTGGAGAGCTTTACCTTCCCTTGTGTTGGTATGTAGGTGTGATACTTTATGTGTATGGATGTGTTTCTTTACCATTCAATAAAAGTCTGCTTCTCTTTGTTGGTCTGAGAATTTTTTTCTGTCTTTTAATTCATTAATTGGCTGAGAAAATGAAGCCAACAATTTACCCTAGACTGATAACAATGCCAACTGCAACCATATTCTTGTGTCATTTGGCTTTTGTGTGGCCTTGGTGTAAACCATGGTACTTGCAATGTTAAGTTGGTCTATTTTGAATTTACTTGACTGGTCTTTAAACTAGAATAGCCCAGAGGGAACACAAGTAAAAATGTAATTGTAAACATAGGACATTGTTGGACTGAATTGTTGAGAACTTACACAATGTCTATCTTTTTACTGCATAACTTACACGTTTCAAAGTGAACTTGGAGAAACATAGAGAACTACACACAAAATGACACACAACATCACAGGAGATACATGGGCTCCTTTACACTATGGGCATAGCTTCATTTTTATGTTCTGAAGACTCAGTGAGTAGTGTTTCCATAGAAGACTAGAAATAGGAAACTACTAACTGCTTCATGGCAGCTGATGTAGTCTCAACAAGCCTTAATTAAGTTAAAATCTTCATTTGTAAGTCATAAGCAATGTTACCACCTAGAGAGTAATAGAAATCTCTCGTGAATATATATGTAATTTTTATTTTATGTGTATGAACATACTGCCTGCATGCGTGTAAGTGTACCCACGTCATGTAATGCCTGTGGAGATTAGAAGAAGGCATTGGATTCCCCTGGAGTTACCGATGGTTGTTAGCTGCCATGTGGGTGCTGGGAATTGAACCCAACTTCTCTGGAAGAGTGGTACTGGTCTTAACAGCTGAGTCATCCTGCCAGCCTCTTGGAATATATTATTTTATGAAACAAGAATTCAAACTAAAATGAAAACTTAAATACCTTAGTGTTATTCTTTCCTCCTTTTCCACTTCCCTGTTTTTTTGATATTTTTCCCACTAGCCTTTTCCCTCTTTGTCCTCTCTTCCCTTTATTTCTTATACATTGTCGTCATCACTGGAATTGGGGGGGTTGGAAATCATCAGGACTTATGCTAAATGCGGAGGCATTTTCAGATGCAAAAGAAACAATCTTGACTTTCAAGATAATTGTAGTCTAATCAGTGAGTGAATAGAAACATAATGAGTAGAGTACCACAGAGCTGGGCTGAATGTCATAAGTACCTAGAGAAGACACAGTTGAAGTAGGGAGGCTAAGACAGGACATCCGGGGAGACACTGAGACAGGGTGAGGGTCAACACAGGTTTCTGGGCAGATGCAAAAGAAACAATCTTGACTTTCAAGATAATTGTAGTCTAATCAGTGAGTGAATAGAAACATAATGAGTAGAGTACCACAGAGCTGGGCTGAATGTCATAAGTACCTAGAGAAGACACAGTTGAAGTAGGGAGGCTAAGACAGGACATCCGGGGAGACACTGAGACAGGGTGAGGGTCAACACAGGTTTCTGGGAGGTCTTTCAGGTGTGTGTGTGTGTGTGTGTGTGTGTGTGTGTGTGTGTGTCTGTGTGTGTGTTTTAAGGCATTTGATTTTCTCTCATTTGTTCTTTCCATATTTCTAAACCCAATAATCATTTAGCCCATCACACTAATTTCATTTAATAACTTTCTTTTAATTAATGTCATTTTAAAACTAGTGCATGGTTTTCATTCATGATGACATTTTTACACATACATGTCATGTACTTTGTTCATATTCACCACCCAAACCCTCCCATGAACCTTCTCACCCCTCCTACTAACTCCTTTTCTTTCTCTAAATACATAGTATATTTAAATCTAGATGTGCATATAAATGAATGTGACATTTGTCTCTTTGAGTCTGACATATTTCACTTAACATGATGGTCTTTAGTTCCATTTCTTTTCCTAAAACTGGAATACTTTCATTCTTCTTTGATGTTACATTATCTTTATTTATTCATTTATTTATGGTTTATGGGCATCTTGTGTGGGTTCACACCTTTGTTATTGTAAATCTAGATGTGCATATAAATGAATGTGACATTTGTCTCTTTGAGTCTGACATATTTCACTTAACATGATGGTCTTTAGTTCCATTTCTTTTCCTAAAACTGGAATACTTTCATTCTTCTTTGATGTTACATTATCTTTATTTATTCATTTATTTATGGTTTATGGGCATCTTGTGTGGGTTCACACCTTTGTTATTGTGCATAATGCTACAGTAAATATGGATGTGTAAGTACCTCCATAATTTATTGACCTAGATACCTTTGAGATTATACCTAGGGCTTCATAGCTCGATCATATGTTTTGTGTTACCTTTATTTGTTTGTGTGCTTTTGGTAGAATCTCCGTGCTGACTCCAATAGTGATTGTTCTAATTTTCATTCCTACCTACATCATATAAGGGTCCCCACCAACATATTCTCATCAGCATTTGTTGGTCTTCTGTTTCCTTGATGATAGCCTTTATAACAGGTGTGAAATAGATTTCTTTTTTAAAATTTGTTTTTATTGATTTTTTGTGTATATTTTTACAGAATATCTCAAAGAATCTTAATTATCTTTATACCCCCATCCCCACCAGGATGCTCCTACAGCCTCCCCCTGCACTGGGACACATATACTCTGTCATCTGGATTAAGACCCAATGTGTCAAGTCAGTATCCACAGACGTTCCTCTGTGCAAGTCCATCCACTGACAAATTCTTATTGAGAGGAATTACTAACACTAAAGGCCATTCAAAAAGTCACACAGAAACCAAACCACTATAGAAGCTTCTTAAGGTATGGAAATATACATTTTAAAAGATTTAAAGGAGTTATTCTATAACAGGGGAGACATTGCTCCTATTAGACACCATAGGATAGCAAAATAAAAAACTTCTTTTGAAGCTGTTGACCAGGGGTCTTACAGAGCCTTAAGCAATACTGGCCATTGCCCCTGCTCTTGGTTACCCAAAATAAATTGAAGGTAAAACCCCATTGCTGAATATTATATATATATATATATATATGTGTGTGTGTGTGTGTGTGTGTGTGTGTGTGTGTGTTTCTTCTATTGAGCTAGAGGCCCCCCCTCCTTCCTCAGTTGCTGATATTTCTTTAGCTATGATTGGGGTCTGCTCTTCATTTCCCTGTTCTATGTTGGGTTTTTATCTGCCTGAATTTGCACGGGACTTGTGTATGCTGACACCATTGGCATAGAATCATATGAGCAGGATTCTCAGGAGTTTGTAGGACTCTGTTTCCATATGGTCATGCACCTCCTCCCTGGCTCCTTCTTTTTAAAAATCTCATATAGTTAGAGATAAATATTTTGTCTGTAAAATAAGTGTATTTTTGTTGCTGTTGGTTTGGTTTTTGCTTTTTGAGACAGTTGTCTCACTTTGAACACATGCTTACCTCAAGCTGGTGGTAATCCTCCTGCCTCAGACTCTGAAGTGTCGAGCCACTGTGCCCAGCTTAAAATAAGCATATTTTTTGATGTCAAAGATCATGTTTTTAACATCACGTCATTCAATGTATTACTTTAAAATACTGAATGTATAATGAGTAACTGCCTAGCTATATCTTATTGCCATCTAGGGAGAGATATTTTAATTTAAATAATTTCCTGTATTTCATTATTTATTATATAACTCTTTTGAAAATTATATATTACCCTAAAGTGCTTCTGTGAAAAAAAATGGATAATAAATTGAGCACATTAGATCAATAACCTCGATCTGTGATAACTTCAAAAGAAGAAGATTAGGGGAAATGATAAAAGATAAATTTTCTTAAGAAGTTAATGCATTAAGATTTAAAATAGTTTAATTTAAAGCTGGCCATATGGCCTAGTTTTCCTCTTATGCAGGCAAAACTTGAGTGCACTACTGCATTCTGGACACCAATGATGAAGTACATTGTGCAATAGTTAGTTAAATAGTTCCCAAACTTGTATGATGAGTCAAATTATTTAAAGAATGTATTTTTAAAATTATAAAGCATTTCAAATACACAAAAAATATTTTAGAAAAATCCAGAAAACTTTCTGCCACACTCAAAATTTGGCAATTCTTAACAGATTTGTTGTGTTTGCTTTAGCAGTATCATAATTAGAATTGATGAATTCCTTACCCCAATCCCATTATTTTTCTTTTTTCTCCAGAGGTACCCATTAAAATGTGGGCAAATGTTGTGAGTCTGCATGTGTTCAAATTTTGACTATGTATGTTTTAGAGAGTTAGCATGAATTTCACAGTTTAATATCATAAAATTTCTTAAATAACAATCGATATTTTATTCCTGATCATTTCTCTCATGTTATTCAGGATTTGGTTGAGACCAGCAACATATATTATGTCCCCAAAAGATTCTGGTATTGAAATATATTTGGGAAATATAGTCCTTATCAGATTTTAGGCTAATTATAATGCTTAGATTTGAAATAACTGGTCTGATGAGTTAGTGATTCACTATTGACTATGGACAGAAAACCACTTGGGGTAAAATCTTATAGGCTACATGGCTCATTTTTCAGTGATCTTTTAAAAGGCAGCTTTTAAAAATAATACTAGTAAAGTGGTTTCACTCTTTTTTGAGGGTGAAAGAGTCTTGGCACTTGATTTGTTGTTTCAATTCCCAAATGAAAGTTGACCATTTGTGTGGATTTGTAACAAAAATGTTAAAAATTCAATTAAAAATACATATTTTAAGAAAGGGTAATGTGATATCTTTTGAGTTTTAATGAATGGAGAAAGAACGCATGCTCTTAATGCAACAAACAAAGAAATACATTGCCAAGGCAGCAGTGTACCTCAGAGTTGAGAGTAAAGGGTACAGAATAGAAAGGTATAAATCTTACTAACATGCTGGTTACTGGTTTGCACCAAAAAGTACCCAATTTTACACAGCTTACTAAACTTATTGAAATATTCAGTGTAGTTTATGTTTGATTTCCTTAATCATCAAATGTTTGGTTTTTCTTTAATGCAGACCCACTCACTTGGTATGCTTTGAGTATATGAGTGCATACACAGTTATCCTAGACTGAATTATGTGTTTATTTCCTTTAATAGTAATAATGAAAGAAAAAAAATACTTAGAAAACAAAATTTGAGTCTCTTCCCCAAATTTCCATCACCATATCTTAAATATGCACATGTGTATCTACATGAGACTTCGTTGTTAGATCTTCATAACCTTATTTTATGAATAAATCGTCAGATGGAGTTAATAGGAAAGACAGGGATGCAGTCCCAAAGTTTCATCAGAAGATTTAAAGAAGCCCCAATCTATTTGTAAAAGTTAGAGTGAATTTGGCACCTCATCTTTTTACTTAGTCTTTAAGAAATAATGGAACACATAGGATAATTTAGGAAGAAATTGTGTTTGCAACTGAGCTATCAAATCACCCTGAAAGGGAGACAATAGATAAAATTCTGCTCTAGCACATGGATAAAGATAAGCATTCAAAATGAGACAGCCAGGGCTAAGATAGATAATAGCTTGTCCATCAGGACCAATGTTGCCAATTAATGTTAATAGAAGCATATAGGATTTCACAATATTGCTGCTAGCCTAGACCATTGGTAACATCAGTATGCCTATCTTTTATTAAATATCTACAATGAAAAAGTAAGAGGATATTGAATCAAAGCTTCTTTGTTGAAGGTAAGGGAGATTTTAATTGAGTCAAATTTTTAAAAAGTGTTTTAGTAGAAACATGAAAAGTGAGTTCACATTTCACCTTATTTTCCACATACTTTTCATTGGGAACTCAAGAAAGTTTTGACCTGATCTACCTATTAGTAAATATCACAAGTGCCTGCATCCAATGGAAGTACTAGAAATATAGATAAAGTTCCTGCTATTATAGCACTCTGTAGTCAAGGCAATACGGGGGAATTACAGATTGCCGTAGGAACCCACATAAAAGCTACTTATCCGTGATTAAGGGTAAGAAAATGTTTGTCAGTGAGAGATAACTAAATGAAGAATTGAAGAAAATACGCAGTTTAAACTCAAAATGTAAGGTTGGAAAGTGAAACTTCCTAGTAAAAGTGACTTCACGTACAAAGATGTAGTGAGGACAATAGGCTTAAAGAACTTAGAGACTGCTCTGACAGATTCCTAGGAAGGATGGGGAATAAGTATGGAAAATAGTAGAAGATGAGGGAAATGGGTAAATTGGGAGTGTTTTAATGGAGGGGGAGAGGGAGGGTTATAAAGGAATTATAGGGGTAAAGGGAAAGAAGGAGCTCAAGAAGGACCATAGGAGACAGGAGAAATGGAAAAACGGAGGTACCTTAACTGGGGAGGGTGTGGAGGGAGAGTTAGACAGGGAAAGAGGAGATATTAAATAATGCCTATCAGTGCTGGAGAGATGGCTCAATGGTTAAGAACACTGGTTGTTCTTGCAGAAGACCTGAGTTTGAATCCAGGCACCCACATGGCAGATAACAACTGTCCATAATCCAGTTCCAGGGGATCCGACAGCCACTCCTGTCCTCCACGGGTCATTGCATGACACGGGTGCACTTACATACATGCAAGCAATACATGCATACACATAAAATAAAATAATAAATAATGCCTATCTAGCACAAAAAAAACAGAGGAAATCATATTAGTGTAAAAATCTACACATGTGTGAAAATTTACACATAGAATATCTCTACAAGAGTCCATGTGTATATAGCTGAAGGCTACATAACAAGAAACAATGCCAGACAGGAGAAACCTTCCTTTGAGTTGTTGGCCAGGGTGGTAACATACTTCATAGACAAAATATTTGAAACAATGGAGCTGGAATTGACCTGGAATCCACCTAGACCTCAGTTTTTGGAGAGTACTGTGCAAGCTGCTACGGGAGAACATCAATCAATGGTCCAACTCCAGCTTTAAGGCATAATAACCACAACAATGACTGGCACAGCAAACTATGTTGGGGCAGTAGTAGCACTTGTACCTTGGTGGTAATCAATAGCTAACCTATTAGACTTAAAGCCCACTCGATGGGAGGAGACTCATGTGTGGTACTGTAAACATAGCGAAACACTCATGGCTCGAGAGGTCATAGATTTTAGAGAAATCTCCAAGGCCCAAGGCTGCCACATCCCTAGACAAATTAATTTCTTATAAGTATCCCAGTCACTACTCATCAAAGAAGCTTCTTTTGCAACATATGAAGATTTTTTTCAGAGTTCCACAACTGGTCACACACAGAGATGGTCTGTGAATTTCCAAATCTTACCTGACACATCTACAATGGAACCTCTACACCTAAGGCTCATGGAACATAACGGAACAAGGGGTAGAGATAATACCAGTGCCTCTCTCAACTTTCATCAATGAAACACCCTCATGTAACAGAGAGCCATGAACACAAAAGTACACAAATAGCCAAAGCATAGAGAATAAGAGTCTGTAGAGTGTGGATCCTTTGCCCCTATATTGAACTCCACCTACCCAGGGCTCAGTCACAATTGTGGAAAAGGGGTTGAAGATGGTAAGAGTCAGGGGAGGAGTTGCATGATAAAATGTATGAAAATAGTGTACCTTGGTCTCCTGGGATTTTGCTCATATGAATCTATAGCAATGGTGTCAGCATGCATAAGACCAAGACCCGTGCAAACTCAAGCAGACAAAAAACCAACATGGAACTGTGGAAATGGTTAGCAGGTCCCAATCTTAGTCTAAGAATTATTGGCAGCTGATTACTGCTGGGCAAGGAAGAGCTAGTATTCTTAAAGTGAGGGACTCTTGATAGGCTGACTAGACCTCAGTGGATGAACATGGACTGAGGAACATCTGGGGAATCTAATTTGACTCATTATTATTAACGCAAATGATAGAATGTATGTAATCCAGTGGGGGGGTATTGAAGGATGCCAATGGGGAAGGAGGTATAAAGATGACTAAGATGTTGTGTATGAAACACAAAAATTCAGTAAAAAACTTAAAACAATAGAGTGGCAGATATATGACTTATAATCGTATAATGCTTAACCCCTATTTTATGAAAAGTCAAGTTTTTGCATGCTAGGATTATTCCTATTTGGGCTTTAAAGAGGTTGCTTTGATTCATGGTGAATAATGGGTTTGAAGAAGCTAGAGACAGAATAAGGGTGAGTTTTTAGGGGTCCAGTTGAGCATGAATGTGGGTAAGCACAAAGGAGAGAAATCACAGGTTTGTCACATATTAGGGAATGTATTATAATTAAAAGAACCTGGTGATACATTGGATAGAGTTAATATTATGAGAATGAGAGTAATAGTAATAGCTTAGTTGAATGTTTTATGTGGGTAACAAATTGAAAATTGTGATGCCTGTAAATGAAGATAGAATTACTGAAGCAGAGATTAGAGGAGAAACTAAAAAATGTGACAATAAGGCACATATTGTCTATAGGATTTAAGCAACTGAGAGTTAAGAATATGATAGCTGTGAGAGTTCTTTAGGCTGAGGTCTCATTAAAATGTTTATCCCCTTCCCAAAAAGGAAAAGTCGGGGTTGCAGAATAAAGAAAAGATAGAAAATTCAGGGTAAATGAGAACATATGAAGAATCTTGCTTGTTTTGGGAGGAGCTTTCACGGTATGCAGTAGACAGAGAGGATGGGGGGTAGTTAGATTTAGGGAAAAACAAAGTCGCTTTAGCTAAATTAGTTTAAGATGGTGGTTTTAGGACAGGTTATCACATTTTTAGTAGCTCAAGTTGGTATTAAATGTGTGATAATCCTGCCTCATCCTCCTCAGTGCTCAGATTACAGGAACCACTCCTGACTCACACTCTATAAATAACACTTACCCTGGATCCTGGGAGAAGAGTTGGATGTCCAGATTTCTCACAGGTATATTTTTAAAATGACAAAGAACTTCGATGAACATTATACATGGAATTCAACCATGACAGAATCAATTTGATTTCCATTGACATGGGTTCAATTTTTTTAATTACCAAAATTTAAGAAAAAACATTGTTGCTTTCTCTGTGGAAATTTATTGCAAAGTCATCAGATTTCAACAATTTGGTGTCATCAAATTTTTAGGTAATAGGTTGAATGTTTTAATGAAAAACATTACCAGAAACTGCCAAGATTTTTACATAATCAACCTCTCCACAAGGATACAGAACTATAATGGGTTTTTTATGGTACTTATGCTTCATAGTTTTGCTTAATATTTCATAAAATATGCAAACTTTGAACTGATC
>NW_008338715.1:3583605-3585332 GCF_000622305.1 Nannospalax galili | reverse complement strand
CTGTATGCATCTGATTATTACTAGTCATAATTGGTTGTACTTGGACCCTTGACATCTGTGTATGTCTATGAAGTCATCTGGTGGATTTCAATGGCAAACTTTATCACCTCTACAAATTAACATGACTATTTTGTGTGTGTGTGTGTGTATATCACACAGAACATCCTAAACCATCTTATTCAACTATACACCCACTTCCCAGTTGGCACCCTTCCATAGCCTCCCTCCCCCCACTAGAGCCCTTATATTCTGATATCCCTGCTACTGTCTGCTGTGTTTGCAGCACCCCAGCCAATCCCCACTACATGCCATTCTGGTGAATCTAGTCAGCCTATCTAAAGGTCTTTGTTTTAGGAGGGTCAGCTGTTCCTCTTCTAGCAGCAATCAGTTGTCAATACTCTTTTAGATAAGATTAGGGTCTGCAGTTCATTTTCCCAGTCCTTTAGCTGTGCATATGGACTCTTAAAAGATTATATTGACTCCTTTAATTTTGGTTATACTTTCCTTTTGGATGTTTAAGGCCACAGAGTTGGCCCTGATAAACCAATTTATTTTTACTCTTAAGGTCATTTGAGGACCTGTTCCTCAGGGTCACATGGGCTTGCAAGGAGCCCCTGCCTCCTTTCTTTTACCAGTTCCACCTACGTGAAGATAAGTCAAAGGTCCTGCTCGACCATGGTTGGCTTCGCTTGGAAGCATGGAGGAAATGATTCCTCTGTGTTGACCCTCTTCTTTTAGACTGGATACTGGTTCAAGTCTATCTGGTGGGGTCTCCTCGGCCTCCTTGATCAAGAGGACAGGTGACCCACCACTATTACAGGACATTTTGAGAGATACTCATAGTCCCCTGGAACTCTTCAATCCAGGAGGGCAAGGAGCAAAAGTGTCCTTTATGTCCCTCTTACCAAATTAGTGTAGGCCTCAAAGTATGTCTGTTAAACACCCAAGAAGGTTAGTTACACCAGCCTGGTACTTTTAATTATGTGTGCCATGTAAATAAATCTTGGGCAAAGCCCAATTGTTCTCAGATAAACCTTACCTAGACATACATTTCTTGATCTGCTATGTATAATTTGTCAGTAGGTTGTAGGAGTAATATGGTTCCCACTGGTTTTCGAAACCAGCTAGGCATTATTTATCTCTTGCATTGTCTCACCCCTCCACCATAGTTTTCCCACTTAAGGTTCCCCTATTTCTCCCCCTTTCTCCTTTAATAATACCCTTCTCCTATTGTCCTACCTCTCTTGAACTCCTTCTTTCCTCTTATCCCCTAGGTTCCTTGTATACCCTTCCCTTCCTCCTCCCTTAAACTAACCCATTTTTTGTCTCTGCCTCCCTTATTAAGGCCTGTTTCCTACTGTTCTTCCCTTTCAGGTTCTTTCTTTTCCTTTACCTCCGTGTTTCCTTTCCATTATCCTGGTTCCTGTAGTTATGTCTGTATACGTACTCACTTATCAGGGTTTGGTTCTAGGATCCACATATGAGGGAAAACATATGTCAATTTTTTTTTCTGACTCTCTGTTACTTCACTTAATATAACAGTTTCTAGCTCCATCCATTTACCTGCAAATTTCATGATTTCATCTTTCTTTACTGCTGAGTAAAATTCCATCATATAAATGAACCACATTTTCATTATCTACTCACCAGTTAAAGGACACTTAGGGTTCTTCCATCTCTTAGCTATTGTGAAAAGAGCAGCAACAAACATGAATGTACAAGTGTCT
>NW_008338715.1:3575662-3583480 GCF_000622305.1 Nannospalax galili | reverse complement strand
ACATCTTCTCCATTAACTGATCTTTCTACAGTAACATGCATTTAAAAATATTAGAAATTGTTAGTCAAAAATCATTTTTGTTGTGCAGATTCTTTGGAGAATCTGACAAGCAATAAACTTTTAGGAAATATGTTGGGCCTTATTCTTACAGCCAAAGCACCAGTTTCTAAATACTTTCAGCCTCAAAGTGAGATCTATTTCAACATAAGGAGAAAAGCAAAGAATTACAAAAAGTCTTAAAATTACAATTTACACTTTGACCTTTCTTTGGAACTTTTTAGAAATGTACAATGTAGTTGACAATATATAACATCATGGTGTAAATTACAGGATTATTATTTATATTATCTAGGAATTAATTACAGAATTTTTTTCTGATTTTTATTTTATGATTTTTTCCAGCAATATTGGAATTGGTTTATGAAAATAATAGAATTTTGAGTAATATTTCCATTGAAATTAATGTTTTCATTATGTTTATAAAAGCCTATATTTTTATTGCATTCAGTATATTCAGATAAAATGCTTTGTATTGCTTCTTACAGAAAGTGTCAGCAGAGCAGATAAAATATGCTCTACACTCACATTTAGACCCAATGTAGTTCTTATGCTTATTCCCTTGGTATATTCATGAGTTTAGCCACTCTGGCTAACTAAAGCAAAAATGGATAGCAAAATACCAGTGGCTTATTTTATTGTTTTCTTTCTGTTGCAAACTTTGACACAAGAGAGCATTTTTATTCTAGGACCAAACAAGACACCTGTTGGCGCTGCAACACGGAATGTGATGAGCCGTGCGAACTGCGTTGACCAGAACAGATCAATCTCTGCTCGTGGTCTGTAGACCAGAAAGGAGAAAATAGCTGCCATCGGAGCAGAAAGTACACAGAAGAAATCATAATACATGAAATATTAAATACTAATTGCTTTTGCCACTCTATGTAGCTCATAGAACTTTAGGATTAGTTGTAGAATCTAGATTCTAGGAGCTTGGATCAACAAAGACTTTAGGAAACAAATCTCAAGAGTAAGACCTAAGTCCTTGGAGGATGTACAGCTTTCTGCTTTTTTATTTTTTTTGTCTTATGGTTTTATTTTTTTGATGATATGCTCATTGTATTAATTACTTTTCTTGCTGTGATAGAGCGCCATGATGAAAATCAATTTAAGAAAAAAGTGTTTATTTTGGCTTAAAGTTCCAGAGAGGGAGTCCATAATGGCAGGGGAGGCATGGCAGCAACTGCGCCGAGTAGGATGCTAGGTGCTCACATCTTCGACACAAACACAAAGCAGAAAGCAGCTAGAATTGGGGCAGGGTTATACAGTCTCAAAAGTTACTCCAGGGACATACTTCCTCTGGCTAGTCTCAACCTCCTGAAAGATCTATAATCTCCACAAACAGTGCCACCAACTGGGAACCAAAGAGTTCAAATATATTGACCTCCAATCTGTGTAAGGAAAGCCTTCTCTGATTAAGGCAGAAAGGAGCCTTTGTCTGTGGGGATGAACATAAATATTTAGAAGGGGGCATACAATCATTTTATCTATAAATAATAAAAATTATTTTTCTTCTTCTTCAAGCTCAGTAATTTTTGTTCATTTAGTTTCATCATTTATTTTACTATGTATAATCTTCAAAATAAAGTTCAGTAGAAATGGGAATAAAGATGACTATTATGTTCATCATGATCTCAAATGAAACATTAATAATTTTGTGATTATATCAAATATTTCCTATAAGGTTTTGCTTTTGTAACCATTGAAAAAGGTCCCATTAATTTTCATTTGCTGAGATCTCAATTTTATCAAATATTTGCACATATTTCCACAATCACATTTTTCTATTTAATATATTAATGAAGAAAAATATATGTTGAAGCAACCTTACATTTCTTGAATAAACTGCACTTGAATGGTATATACTAATTTTATTTTACTGTTTTCAGTTTGGTAATACACCCTGTTTATGATTTTTGCGTTGTGATTAAAGATGGTTGTTAGATTTTAATTAGTTTAAAAAATAAAGGTTCACTAACTTCAAAGAATTAATTGTCTCCTAAGATTTGAAATACAATATGTATTAACTGACTTCTTAATTATTTAAGTTAAAATTATCATAGAATATATCTTGGCTGGGAAGTTCTTTGTAGAAGATTTAAGTTGTGGATCCAGTGTACTTAGAAAATAAAAATTCACATTTTCTACATATTTGTGTCAGTTATGGTAGGTTGTTATTTTCTATGAATGCTTGTATTCTAATATAAGGGCGATCATAAATTTATTTGTGATGTATGACTTTACCAAGACCAAAATTGTACAGCATTATTATCTTACTTTTTCTTTTCTCTTAACTTCATTAGGCTTTAATAAATTTTTTGTTGTTTTTGTCAGATAAAATAATTTTAACTTTGTGAATTCTATGAAAGATATGTTTTATTAATTTCTCCCCTATTATTGTTAATTTCCTAGATTGCTTTGTTTTAGTTTTTCTAATTTTACAAAATCAATGCACTGTTTATTATTTTTGGCTTTCTTCTTTGCTTAAATACATAGTAAAGTTATGTTTTTTCATGTACTACTTTAAATTCATCCTATAAGTTCTGATATGTATTTAATGCATCCCACAAGTTTTGATTTATATATTTTATAATTTCAAAAATTATTTAAAATATCTAATCATTCAAAGATGTTTTAGGATCCCTATTTCTAGCATAAATTTCATTATAAGATATGTTGCTTTTCAATCCTTTGATGTTTTTAAATTTTTATTTTATTTTTTATATGTATGCATGTATTGCCTGCACCCATGTTGTGCAATTCCCATAGAGGTCAGAAGAGGTTGTTGGATCCCCTGGGACTGGAGTTATTGACAGTTGTTAGCTGCTATATGGGTGCTGGGATTCGAACCCGGGTCTTCTACAAGAACAACCATTGTTCTTCACTGCTGAGCCATTTCTCCAGCCCCTCAGTCCTTTGATTTATTATTATTATTTTGTACTCTGTATGTAGACAACTTTTAGAAAATAATTTTGCTTTATTTGGCAACTTCTGGCTTCTGGAAGAAACATTTTTATCTGTGTAGGTTAACTGCAGTTAAATTCATATATATATATATATATACATATATATAATGTTTTTAATCATGAAACATAAAATAGGAAGTTTCTGTATGTCTTTGAGAACATCCTTAGTGTTAGAGTTAGCTCCACCCCCTCAAAGGCCAAATGTGGGGTACCTCCCTTCAAATGATTGGTGAGGGTTGTCATGAAGACTGTGAAAAAATGCAGCCTATTGCTATTCTTCTTGGTTGTCCACTAGAACTTGTTGGTAAGACATCACACACCTTGGTGACAGGACATGAAGAAATCAAGCTGCTACTGACTTGGAAGTCTCCTCACTATTTGTAAGCTTTCAAAGAAATGAAAGATGCAATTCAGGCCACTGAGAGAGAGAAAATAGTCATCGGTAGTCTTACTTATCTGTGTACTTTGTGAGTTAAAATAAAGACCAGTTTGGCAAAATAGCCCCATGGGTGCAACAGTGGCAAGAATGATTTAGGGTTCACCAACTACTTTCTGATAGCATTTAAGGCTGGCTTCACAGGAGGAAACATGCCTGGAATTGTAAATCTGATCAAGAACCCATACTGGAGAACCTGGTATTATTATTTTATTAAGGGACTTGGAATCAATTGTCCTCTAAACTTGTATTTTTTCCCCTTAGATTGGTGAAGCTCTAAGAGATGTTTCTCTTTTTCAGCATAAGTTGCTTAATTTAGAAACTGACAACTCATCAAAATACAGAGAATAAGTGTGTGTGTGTGCACGTGCATGTGTGTGTGTGTGTGTGTGTGTGTGTGTGTGTGTGTGTAGTGCTCAGACACAAACGGGACATCTGTATCATACCTGTCCTCCAAGGCTCAGGGTCTGTTGTGGAAAAGGGGACAGAAAGATTTAAAGAGCCACAGATTGGTGTAACTGCCAAATTCTTCCCTGGGAGACCCGCGTGCTTTGGGATCCCAGGGCCACCAGGTCCTAACACTGGCTGACAAAACCAACACTATGAATTCCATTTGGGTTTTTGTATAAAATTTATAAAGTCTGAAAGAAAGTTACTTATAATGGCATACACCCATAGGCTTTTACCCTACATCTCAGCTAAGCTTTTGAGATCTGTGCCGCCAGCACCTTGCCCCACCAGTGCTGGCCAGCACATTGCCAAGATAACAACTTTCTGACCTTTCCCAGCTTCCTCAGCATCTGTCCTTCCTCCCTTCATGCAATTGAAGCTGAGGGATTGGGTGGGAGAGGTGACTGTCTCCCCCTGTCTCTTGGGGTTCAGTGCTAGTTCTCTTGAAGGACATGCCTACCCAACAGTTGGGGAAAACCTGAGTGAAACCAGTCTGCCTGGCTGTCTGCTACATTCTTCTGATGACATAGCTAAAACTGTAAGCCAAGTTCTCTTGTCAGCCACTACAATTGTTCTGCTTCAAGATGTTAAAGGCCATGTCAAACTTAGAGGAAATAGCTGCACTTAGTCAATGCATGCCAAAGAAAGTGATCAATAATATTGTTCAAGGCAAAGTGTTATAAACATTCTGAGCCAGAAACACAGACAAAATGTATTTGTGTTTCCCACAATGTCAGAATTTATTGACTAATAATAAATTCACAGGTAACACTGGTTATATTTGCTACAATTTACTAAGCAATTATAAATTATGATTTTACTTGATTGTTGTTATTAAAATCTATCATAATTCTGATACACATATATTTATGAGAAAGATTACAAAAGGATTTATGAGGTTACAAAATTCAAAGAGACCTTACTAACATAAGGTAGAGAGCTGGCAGTGTCTTTGCTGGTGGTCTCTGGTGGAGAGTTGCTGGGGTCATACAGTGCAGAAAGGCAAGTTGAAGCACTGTTCTGTAGACAAAAAGCAATCTGAGTGGGCCATGTCAAAAGATGGGGGTGTGCAGTATGCAGGGGTTCCATGCCTGTTGGATGACAAGTAAGTGGATGTTGCTACTGTGCCTAGTGTTAGATGATCCTCCTTTTCTGTGATCCATGTGAGGGAGTCACATAGGTCATTGATTTGATGTTTTCGAAGCATTCATGTTCCTGTTCTTTTTGGAATGGTTTTAAACACAGGAAAAGGCTCGTACTCTTTGTCTATCTTGATAATTTCATAGGTATTATATTTTTTCTTGCATGAGTAAGTTATTGATCAGTTTGAGCTTCATGTTTTGTGCTATATAGGTGGTGATTTTGTATGTGCACATAGATGCAGAGTCATATTGTCTTACAATTTCACTCAAAATAGAGCAAACTGCTGCTTTTTAAAATAGAGTCACTGGGGCAAAGCACAGCCTGAAAGCCAGTGCTCCATCCAATGTGGAGTAACTTGAAGCAAGACAGTGACTTAGACTAGGCAGAGTGTAACATGTACATGAAGACTGCTCTGGGTTCCTCTCTCATTCTATACTCATACACACTTGGTCTTGACTTTGGTGCTTTCCTAATACATATTACTGGACAAAACAATTCAGAGCTTGTGGAAGTATGCTCTTAAATGTGAAAATAGCCAGAGAAAGAGTAGAGTATCTTCAGTGAAATAGAAACAAGCGCTGGACATTCACATCATGCCACTTTAATAACTTTCGTATAGAGTATGTGCAATAATACTTAGCTAAAGGATGGTTTTTTTCTTACCTCACACTTTTCTTTTGAAGTATAACTATAATATTTACTACTTATTAATGTGCTACAGAAGATATTTAACTAAATGATGAGCTGCATGCTGAGATTATAATTCTGAGACACTTGATGGTGTTTATATATTGACACAAAAGGCATTACTCATGTGCTTACAGTGATCGTGAAACACACCTACTATGCTGTCAGTATAAAGTACATGTACAATTATGTACAATCATAATAATTGATAATGATAATGACTGTTAATGATCTGTGTATTTACTATGTTCTATTGTTATTTTTGAGTATATTCATTTACTTATAAATAACTTTTCAATAAAACACTGTGCTGTGTTATGCTAGCCACAACTGCGTACATTCCAAGTGTACCATGTCTTAGGGTGATGTTGAGTGCTTGAGCTATTCCATGTTGGCTTGTATGACTATACTCTGATGTGACTAAATGATGAAATCTCCTCACAGTGTTTTTCAGAATGTATTCCCCATCATCACACAACACATGACTACGTTTACTGTAGGGAGGAACACTGCAGAAAATAATGTATGGGAGAGTTAGCTAATCAACTTGATTAGAGTGAGACATTACTAATGGTATTTGTCATGGGATTTTCACAAAACTATGGGGTAGGCTATGAAAGTAGTTGCCAGGTATGAGATGTTCATTGTATGCCAGAGACTGCACTAGGGAGAAGAGAAACATTACTTTTATGCTATCTGAGGGACTCAATTACCAGAAAGTCAAGTGAACAAATCCAAATTACAAAATGTCATCCTTCGTTATTTGGCCAAAGATATCCATGGAGGAAATTCTATGGCTAGCTCAGGCTAAAAGCTTTGCTTCTGTTTTGTGAGAAGCATGCTATTTTACTATTATTTGGTTGTGATGGGAAATAGATCAGAAAGAACAGACTCAGCCAATTGGTGTTAAGAAAACAAAGATCTGAAGTGCAGATAATTAAACTTCTACATAAATACACTCTTTATAACCAAAACAAAACCTCTACTTAATCTGTGATTAAAATTTTATTTTTGTGAAGACTCTCACCTTCAAAGTTGCCTTCAATTCTGGTTTTAATCTGTGTCCACTAAAAAACTGAATTGTTTTTGATCCTGCATCAAGCTAAAGACGAGGCATTTCTAGTTTGTTCATTGTGTGTTAGAAGGGCTGTCACCCAGCCTGATGCTTTGGGCTCATCAGTGGCAGTAGGGATGAGGGAAAAGTATGAACAAACATACAATTTGGAGGAGTCCTGGATAATAACCTTATACTTTATCCCTGTGGCTACTAGAAGTGATAAAGGTGGACCTCAGGAGTCAAGATGAGTTCTCATCTATCTTAATCCTCTTTGACAGCATAATATGTGTTTCTCTAGGCTATATACTACTTATATTACCCAAAGTTGATTTTTCTGCCTGAGGTAACAAGCAAAACAAAAACAAAGTTACTGAGTTGCTGGCTTCATATATTTTATTTAAACTAATGTAATTGAAATTCTTAGGGCCACCAAAACAAGTTTGCAAAGTTTGGGCTTTCCTTTATAAACTTAGGATAGTTTATTTTTAAAGACTTCTTCACAGTGACTGTCTCAAGGTGGAATCTAGCTATAATAACACACTGTAGCTCCATTTCAGATATTTGTAATTACCGTATGAGTTTCATCTAACTCCTTCTAATTTGGCATCAATGAAATTAAACATTTTCTAAAGGTAATAGCTCAGTTATACTGTCCTCTGTAGGGAAGCTTATGGGAAGAGGAAAACATAGTAAAATAATAAATAGTGGAATATTAACTTTAAATATTAAAAATCCTTGCAAAGCAATCTCAAAAGACTGCATCCCTGGAATAAGCTTATTCTGTTATCTTGTGGTGCATGTGTTCTATAACTTCAGAATTAAAAGCACAGCATTTTTTGGTAAACATCCTTTAGCAGTTGGTGAAATTATAAACTTAACCATTCTGATTGCTTCATTTCAGCGCCAGAAAGCAACTAACTAATATTATAAAAAACTGCTTTCCTTTCCTTTGACTCCTTTGGCATCAAGTATTTTTTATGTCACAAAAAAGTCATGTTTGTAACAGTTAAAATATTTTAATT
>NW_008338715.1:3569296-3575598 GCF_000622305.1 Nannospalax galili | reverse complement strand
TGAATCCTTTCAAGTAACTCATAATAAAAAGGTCACATTTTTATTGCTGAGACTGCTTTGGTAAAAGTTCCAAGTAAAAGTCATTAATTGTGTGTTAAATAATTATCTAGCAGCCCAAATACTGGAGCTAATTGACTAGTTTAATTGTCAAATGGTTTGAGTGCAAAATTGTTACTTGAAAGAGAATTAAAGTACACAGAGATTGGCAAAAATTCTCCCCCTTCTCCCATCTACAGATTTCTAGGAAGCAGTGGTGGAAGAGAGATCACAGAGTAAGGTATGCTTTCATTATTCAATGGGCATAGAGAATGAAATCTACTTAGTATACTAAGCATACTAAGAAGTACTAGCAAGTTGGTTCCCCCCATAAATAGTTTGCACCTGTGTGGTCACCACCAGCGGTGGCCACTCCTCTGTTTTCACGGTCATCAAGGCTGCTCATCCATTCGTCCTGGGCTGAGGCCTCTCTTCTGCCTGCTCTGGGCTGAGGCCGCTCTTCTGCTCACCTAGTGCTGAGGCAGCTCTTTTGCTTGCCCTACGCTGCCTCCTGTCGTCACCACTTCTGCCCAGTCCTGGACCCCAGGGCTGGTGAAGAGACTGTGTCAGTGGAGCTGCAGTCAGAAACAGGAGACCAGGTTCAGTGACACAGATCTGGTTTGTTGAAGGAAGGCACAAGCTTATATAGGGGTAGAGGTCCAATCATAGCACAGCAAGTAGGATACCTCATTAGCATAACAGGTTTAGAATCCTATCTCAGTACAGCAAGTAGGATACCTTATTAGCATAACAGACTTAGCATCCTATTAGCATAACAGACTTAACATCCTGTCACAGGATAGAGGGTAGGATGCCTCATTAACATACTGGGTTTCAGATTACAGATCCTGGATTCCTGGAAACCACGTGACCCTGACAGTTGCAATATCACCCTAGACTCAAGCCTGTCTCCCACACACCTGTGGTTACTGGCATAATACTTGTGCAAGATCACATTAATTAATGCAGCCCAAGAGGGAGGGGGAAACATTCTAAAATTCAGAGCACAATGGCACCTGCTGTTAGATTCCTCCATATGACAGGGAAGCTGTGTTCATGGAATCTCAAGATCTAAATAATGACAACACCAGTTGACATGCCAACAAGAATGGGGGAGGTTTCACAAGGTCTCATCTCTAGATGAAGAGGTACAGGCAATCAAAGACTGCTGAAAGAGGGAAAATCAATTTTCTCAAGGGACAAGGTCCCTGATAAGTTAGCCAATCCCAAGAGCTCAACCCTAAATGCATGCACATAGAAGCCTCTCTAATTAGACTCAGGTGTATGAATTAGAAATGTCCCTCATAAACACATGTGTTTGATCTTTTATTTTTATTTTTTGGTCTTTTTGAGACAGGGTCTCTCTGTAGCCCCAGCTGTACTGGAACTCACCATGTAGACCAAGATGATCTTGAGCTCACAGAGATCCACCTATCTCTGCCTCCTGAGTACTGGAATTAAAAGCGTGCAACACCACACCTGGTCTAAGCACATGAATTTGAATTTTTGGCCAGTTCATGGCGCTGTTTGTGGAGGTTTAGGAGGTGTGACCTTACTGTAGGAAGTGTGTCACTGTTGCTGGACTTTGAGTTGTCATAGCTTTGCTGAACTGCCAGTTTACCTGTCTGCTTCCTGCCGTTGCTTGGAGATGTAAACTCTTAGCCTTCTGTTCTGGCTGCCTACTGTGATGCCTTCCTCACCATGATTGACTCATCCTTCTGGACCCAATAGTCCAAATAGGCTTTTCCTTCTTTAAGATGCCTTTGTCATGGCATCTTATAATAGCAACAGAAAAGTAACTAAATAACTAATATAGAAATTGGTACCAGAGAATGGGCTGTTGCTATGAAGAACCTGACCATGTTTTTTATTTTTTAGAAATGTGGAAAACTTTGGAAGTTTGGACTGAAAAACTGGTTGAATGCTGTAATCATAGACTAATGGACTATTCTAGGGGAGGAAAGTAGGACTGAGAACAATGAAATTCCAGAGAGAAGCAATGACTTAAACAGCAGCTTGGCTAGAGGTCATTACTGTGATATTTTATAAAGAATCCGACTGCCTTATGCCTGTGGGCTAAGAACTTGCTAGAGGTTGAATTTAAATAAAAAGACTAATTTCTTTGATGGAGGATATTTCAAAAGGTTCTAATGTTGAATCTGTGACTTTGTTATACTGATAAATTATATGTAGGTGTACAAAGCAAAAGCAAGTGGTGCAGAAAAAAGAAAAATGTACAATTTGGAGAGAAAAGGAACACTAAAGAAGCTTAATGGCACAGCTAAGACATGTCCTCGAAGAGAGGCTCTAATTGCTAAGAAGATATGAGCCATTATTTTTGGTTTTGTCTTGTTTTCTTTGTGGTGCTTGAGATTGAATCTATGTCCTCATGCATGATAGGCAACTACCACTGAGCTACCTCACCAGCCCTGATTAGAGCCATTGAGGACTGGCCTACTGATCTGAACTTGAACAATGGAAAGAGTGCCTTCAGGGCAAGACCCCACCCAGTTAAGCTTCTGACTTGTGAAAGGAAAAGCATGAAGGTGCTACCAAACAATAATATACAAAAACTGGTGCTGATGTGACCAAAGAGACCAAAGACCATTCTATGTTGGCAGCTGAACTTGACAATGTTGTTCTTGTGGTGCTGACTTTAGAGGAGTGAAAGATGCAAGAGTGAGGGGTTTGTTTGTTCTTCCTCCACGGCTTCAGAGAACCTCTGAAGCCAGGCATTCTATGAAGAAAACTCAGGGTGGTCATTTTCTGAAGCTATGAAAGTGAATCCTAGGTTATTTTGGAGATGTTAGACCCATGAAACATCTGTCAAGAGAGCTACATGCAGGGAGTAGAAGCAGCCCACAAGAGAGATAGACATTGAAGGCAGCAAAGCTGAAGGTGAAGAGACATTTAGGTCTTTTGGTGTTGAACTCCCAGATATTGAGCCCATGAGGGCCAGGATGTGGAATATGGTGGTGTGAATGAGAAATATCCTCCATAAGCTCACATATTTGATACTTGGTCTCAGGTCATGGTACTGTTTATAGAGGTTTAGGTGACATTCCAGGTGGAAGCATGTCACTGATGGTGGGATTTTAGAGTTCATAGTCTTGCCTCATTTCCAATTTACCCTCTTGGCTTTCTGTCAGTGCTTGAAGATGTGAGCTCTCAGATTTATGATATATGGCTACCATGCCTCCCTCACCATGATGGACTCATTTCCCTGGAACTGTAAACCCAAATAAATGCTTACTTCTATAAGTTGCCTTGGTCACGGTGTTTTAACAGAGCAACCAAAAGTAACTAATACATATACATATGTATATATGTAAATATAATGATTAAAGAAGAGGTCCTGAAATTGAAAGGGAGTGAGGAGGATGTGTGAAGAGTTGGATGGAGGATAGAGAGGAGTTGAAATAATATAAATATAATATTCAATGTGAAATAACTCAAAAAATAATAAAATGTTAAAAAAAATTCCAGCATAGAAGAATCTGCCAAGGCTCCACCCTAGCTGAGGAGCTGTTGACTGTTGATGGTGGCTTGGGAGGAAGAGTTACTTTTCTGTGGAAATGTGGATAATTCTCCAGGCCCCAGTCAATGACCCAGACCTCTATGCATGTAGGCAGCACTAATTGAATGTGCTGGTTTAAAAATAAATAATTTAAAAAGGAAGATACGGAATTTGGAGGAAAGCTTCCTGGAGGAAGCTGGAAGTGGAAAGGGAGTGAAGTGTGGGTATGATCAAGATACATTGCATACATATATGAAATTTTTCTAATAAAAATTTTAAAAAGGGGAAATGGGGAGTTAGGGTAGAAGAGGGAGTAAGAAGAATGATAAGTAACACTAAAGGTCTTTCGAGAGAGTAATGGAAACCTACCATAGAAGCTTCTTTCAATATGTACATATACAATATAAAGACAGTTTAAATGTAGTTATCATGTAACAAAGGCTTGGTGGCCCTGATACCACAGGCTAACACCTGAAATCACAGTGCCAGGAATGGACTCCCTCATTTAGAGCTGTTGACCAGAGAGAGCCAATAGCCCCTCAAACAATACTGGCCATTGACATTGTGCTTGATGATTGTGTCCCAGAGACCTGGTTTCTCCAAAGGGTGAGGCCTGCAGTAGAGAATGGACAGTGGAGGGGCTTCTGGGAGCCATCTTGGGATGGAAGCCACAAGCTGCCAGAAATGTGCGGCATAGGTCATGGAGAAAAATATGGTCTTGGCATCTCACCTGTGTCATGAGATGGAATATTTTCCAACCTGGAAAGAGACTGAACACCAAGATGAGTGGGCAAAAGTTAATGGAGACTGTGGGTAGGCACACAAGCAATCTGGAATGGTGGTGGCTTGCCGCACAGAGCTGGGTGCTGGGTGCTGGGAATTAGTCTCTATTTCTCCATCCCCCCTTAAGATATAAACTATAATAAATTCACATAAAATATATTATATGGTTTTTCTGATAGGACAAGAGACCCCGAGAGAACTCTGGTGACAATTATCCATCAGAAATTGATGGGAAGACCCTATTGCTGAAGGCAATAATATACTTCATTTGTAGGAAAAACAAGGAGAAATCAATCTGGTACAGACCTTGAACATTAATTTCTGCTATCTAGCTTTCATAGTATTAGTAGTATTCTCTGCTTATTACTGGCAGAGAAGGACATTCATTAATCTGCCTTGGCTGTGAACAGTCTGTGCTACAGTAATGACTGACTTGACAAAATATGTCTACTGGTGAAATAGTGGCATGAATATCATGGAAGTAACCAAGCACCTTCTAATTGAATTTAAAGCCTGACTCATGAGATTGAATCCATACTGATACTGTTATTGGCCAAGATTATGGGGCTAGACCAGTCAAAGGCTATAGGGGAGAATATACTACTATTATTTTGCTAAATAGACAGTAAACTGAGTCATAGTGACTTATTGCTATACCCATTGATTAGTGAGTGCATTTCTCAATGCCCCCAGAAAACATTCTACTTGCCGCAAAATAGGGAACAGCACAATGTCCCATAAATGGTCAACTATCAGAGAGTCAGAAACTGCAGAGTGCTCAGTGCTAAATAGGACCTCTATATCTCACCTCTCAAGATTGTAAGAGCCAGAGGAGATAGAAAAAGACAAGGAAATTGTGTTGTTTGGACAGCACAGCTTAGGTGTATATATAAACCCATAGACTGATGACAGCAAGTACAAGATCTGAGTAAACCCAAGCGAGATGAGAGCCCAGCATGGGTTGGGGAGTGGGTCAGAAGCCCCAGCTCAAGCTGAGGATCTATTGGAAGTTGATAACATTACTAGAGAAAGAGATGGTTTTCCTTACTGGAGTGATACATGGTAGGCTGACCAGACTCCATAACCAAGAGCATTTAGGAACCACAGATTAGATGGATTGGCATAGGGAAAAAAAGACAAACAATAACCGAGGTCATGAAGTTTGGTGTTGGGTGGGGGAGGGAGGGGTAGTAAAGTGTGGTGGAAAGAGAGGAGGGCATCTGAATATTATCATAATATATTGTCTAAAATTTTCGAATCAATAAAAATATTTTAAAAGATACAATTAATAAGTAAGAAAACATTTAAAATAAAATAAATGAGTCAGGTAGGCTATGAGGACAAATAGAAAACAAACATAAACCCACCATGTGATGGAATGGAAAGTCAGCTGAATGATGTAGTATCTGAAATATATTAGCATTCTCTATTTTACTGTTTGAAGAAAATCAAATTAACGATTTAAAATGCAACTACTTATATAAAACCCAAATAGGAATATTTTCCTTCAGTATCCTTCAAGTTGGTTCTGAGACCCTTTTTAGACACAAAATTCCCAAATACTCAATTCACTTGCACAGGATGGCATATTGTTTAGATGCAGCCTATTCATGTCCTCTTGTATATTTTAAGCATCTTTATATTACTTTTAATTTCAAATGCAATATAAATTCTATATAAATGAATTTTACTATACTGTTCAAAGGTAATAATGGGAGACAGTGTTTTTTTCATGTTAAGCTGAGGAGTAAAAGTTTTTAATAGCTCCTGCTCTTAATTTTATTCATGGATACATAAGGTTGATCTCTTTTGAACAATGTTGACATTATCACCCCCCAAAAAATGATAGCATGTCTTTTTAAAAAATGAATTGCGACTATCCTCAGGCCTCTTGGGGTAAGTCTATAGCACAGCTCTCCGCACCGGGACTCCCTAAACTACATTCACCCTTCCATCCCCCTGCCCA
>NW_008338715.1:3551858-3563359 GCF_000622305.1 Nannospalax galili | reverse complement strand
TAAAGAATGAAGAATGAATTGCAGGGAATACTTTGCTTTGGCTTTCATATATCTAGTTTAAATGATTAATAACTACAGGAAGAAAGAAAAATCTGTGAAATGTCATTCTTGCGATTGTACTTGCTATCTTTAGAAGTTAAATTACTGTAATATTTTCTATATTGTTAAAACTGTAACTTTAATTGTAAAAATAAAAAATTAAATAAAAAAAATGAAAAAATAAAGAATGAATTGCAGGGAATACTTTGCTTTGGCTTTCATATATCTAGTTTAAATGATTAATAACTACAGGAAGAAAGAAAAATCTGTGAAATGTCATTCTTGCGATTGTACTTGCTATCTAGCAACCTTAGAAGTTAACTACAACATTCAGTACTAGTGAAAATAAAACCAAGATGGAGAGAAAATATGTTTATAATCCATATGTTACTGTAACTTGCACTTACTATAATTCTTATAATAAATGTAGTTAATCAATATGTTGTATGTATGTGTTTGTTGCCAATTAACTGGCCATAAAATGAGAACATGATTTGGATTATCCAGGTGGATACAATCTGCTCCTCAAATCCTTGTAGGCAAGGTAAGCAATGACTATATGCAATTGTAGTGCTGAAAAAAGTTTACTTATTTTGTTTGCATTTAACCGATAAGAAAACTGAGAATGATGTCACATGTCAAAGCAAAGTTTAGTTATAAACAAGTATGAGACAAGAAGATAGCATCATAGTGTAGTTCCATAGTAGACACATTTAGATATGAACTACTCATATATACTTTTTGGTAGAGCTTTGAGGTGAAAGCATACCTATGAACTACCTTTGCCTGGCATATGATAGACCTTTGCTAATTACAGTTGTGTCCCTTTGTAATTATTTTTATTCACCTCCGACTTTATAAAGACTATTGCTACTGTTACCTCTCCTACACCAATTTAAGATAATGTTGAAAGCCCTGGGCAGCAACTTTGAATATATTTCTCATCCTTATGCTTTTTGTACTTCTTGAGTTCTTCCTCAGAAAGCTGGAAACAGTATTTGTAAAGCTTTGGTATAAATGCTTGTTATTGACTCAACACTGAACAGCTAAAGAGAGCACTGCACATGCTCACATCAGTGGCAGCAGACAGATGGTTGTTCAACACTAGAAGTGCTCTTAGGGGAAAGGTATTAAGCACTAACTCTTCATGAAAGTTTAGAAGATAGATGGTTGTTTTCATCCACAAGGAGGGCTAATGTATGTATTGGTGACATTTTGCAAACAAATGAACAATGCTTCTTCTGAGGCTGCTAAATTGAAAATCAGAAAAGAGATGGCAGGAGGTACTCATCATGCAGTTAACTTATGCTTGCCAGCTCCTGAATGATAAGATATAGTTTGGTTAATCAATCAATTTTGCTCCATATTTTTAATTTTTTCATCTATTTGATTGCTATTATTAAGTAACCCCATCACAGTATTTTATGGTTGATATCATTAGCCTCAGGCACAAACAAAATAAAAAATACAATGTTTAAAGGGAAGGTGACCTTCCATTTTAGAACACAGAACAACAGTAAATGAGCCCTATAACCTCCAACATTGATGTTTCAAGGTAATTTAATAACAAGACCCTTAACTGAAGTGCAATGGATTGATACTATAGATCATACTTAAGAGAGTCTCAAAGCTTGTAAGGGCAATTAGTTACAGTGGCTTTTCTCATCCCACCATATCAAATTCAATTACTTTATTACTGATTGAAAGATATCTGGGTTTTATTAGACATTTTCAGTCATTAATAACACTTGTATGTTCATAGCTGTAGCCTAGAGAGATAGCTATTCATTCATTCCCAAGACAATAGTTCAGATTGTATACACTTTTCATGAAGGTTTGTCAAAGTCATCTCATATGTGTGTGTGTTTGTGTGTGTGTGTTGTGTGTGTGTGTGTGAGAGAGAGAGAGAGAGAGAGAGAGAGAGAGAATATGACAGTATTGCTAAGATCTTTTTTGAATGTGGGAAAAAAACCTTCACTGTCAGCCAGTTTGATACTTTTTCACCTTATCCTGTTATTCAAAAAGGGAGAAACTAGACATTTTGTTGTTCATATTTCATGTAATATTTTGCATTGTACTATCTTCTTGAAGATATTAATTTTAATTCCAAAGGAGCAGCAGTTGACATTAAAACTGTTACAAAGTAAAGAAGAAAAATACATGAAACAGAAATTCATCTCAATTTTTCTAAGTGGCAGTCCTCAAATGACATTTTGGGAGTGTATCCTTAAGAACTCCAACTTTGAAGTCATAGAAACAAGCTTGTGTCCCAGCTGCTCTCATAATTACTGATGCGTGCATTCATATTGATAATGAGCAAGGTAGTTATGCTCTCTATATCTTGTTTTCCACAGTGATAGATTTGTGTGAATTATTATCATTGTTATATATTTGTTTCATGATGTCCAATAAACTATTACATTCTGGAAAATGGCTTTTGTCTCAAAGATGCTTGAAAAAGGTCTAATTCTGTGCTTAGTGTGCAAACAAGCACAAAGGAACTGACAGCCACTGCTGTCATTTCTGTACATAGAACACCTGTTTTATTCAGAAGTTGTCCACGACATGAGCTCTGCACTCAGCACAGTGACTGGGCCAGATTATATTCATCACATAGGTGTTATCAAGTTTAGGACTGAGCATCTGACCTTGCTCTGAGTAGAAAGGCATAAGAATATATCTGTTCAATGGCTTTGTGGGAAACTTTCTTCCCTAATTACAGTAAAAGCAATGCAGAAGGAACTCCTTCTTCCCTTCTCCCTTTGCCTGTGAGCATAGCTCTATGCAACTTTGAGGCTTAAAATAGCAGTGGCCTGGAATAACCATGAGGGAATGGTCAAGAGAATTGCAAAGATCACACATGACTGAAAACCCTGTATGGTTGAGTTGTTGAATTAACCTTTGAACTTCATGGTATTCAAGATGTATTAACATAACCATGTTTAAGCCATTGACACTAAGGATGTCCATATTTGAAGAAATAAAAACAGTTCAAGGCTGCTGTTATTAAAATGCAAGATTTGGCTAAATATTTTTCTGTGGGCACACCTAAAAAAAGAAAGGGGATAATAATTCAAAATACTAGCTTTAAAAATTGATGTATTCTACTTACTCATTGCTTTAAAACATGCATGGTGAGTTATGAAAGAGAAACAGATATTAAGTACTGGGTGAACAAGATACTTCATGAGGGATAGCACGTTTGACTGAAAGTCCATGGGCTTGGATATACCAAAGTATGGCTTTTATCAGTTTTACCTGCAGCGAGCTTTATGACCTTCTGACCACTAATTGCTTTCTCCATCTCAGTATTGGTTAGGCACTGTCTCCAACCTTAATAATAAACAAATGATGTATTTTCTCATTGTTGTTCACAATAATAAACTTTGTGTATAGTACATTCCCTAAGAAGAATGGATCAAAATTTACTTTGTAAAAATCATCATTTAAGAAATTTATAGGATGTTCAGTCCAATTAGATAACTGTCAATGAAAATGCCACTACTACCCTGCCATAGTTGGTTGTGCTGGCCATTTTTGTGGTTATTAGGCTTTAGAGCTTGGTTGGACCATTGACTGATAGTCTCCCTTAGCAGCTTGCAAAGTATGCTCTAGAACTATGAGAGTCTTCAGGGACATGACTTCTAGTTCAGTTACAGCTCAGTCTTTCCAAGTCCTATGGCTGAAGAGTGTCCTGTCTTCAGCAAATAGGGTCTTACCTTCAAGTTTTTGGCGGTAATCAAGGGCTGTGGCAATAGCCTTTGTTATTTTGGGAGTCTCTTTGACTACTCTGGCCAACAACTCAAGGGGAAGTTTCTCCTATCTGTCATTGTGTGAAAGTCCACTCAATGGGAAAGAACTCATGTGTGGCACTGTAAACATAGCCAAATATACATGGTCATAGATCCTAGAGACCACCCCATCTCTCTCATATCTCTAGGCAAATGTAATTTATTACTGTATGCTAAATACGGGTCCTTATATTTATAGACAAGTATAACATTCACGACTCATCAAAGAAGCTTCTTTGTTCAACATATGGAGACTACTACAGATTTCTATAACTGGTTACACAGAATAAGTGTCTGAGAGATGCCCAGCCCTAAGTGACACTTCTACAATGGAAACATTACACTTAAGGCTCATGGAACATAGTGGACTAGAGGGTAGAGAGAATACTAATACATCTCTCAACTCTCACCAGTGAAGCTTCCTCATGCCTCAGAGTGTGATGCACACAGAAGGCCACAACTGGCCAAAGTATGGAAAATAAGAAACTGCAAGAGCATGTCCCTGGACAGGACTCCTATAGTAAACTTCACTCACCCACAACTCAGGGACCATTGTGGAGAAGGGGTCAGAAAGGTTGTAAGAGCCAGGGTTGGTGCATGATCGAGGAAACAGAGTCTTCCAGACCTCTGGGAACTTGCTCACAAGAGCTTACATCAATGGTGTTAGCATGCACATGACCCATGCAAACTCAATCAGACAAAATCCTAGTATAGAACTGGGGAAATGGGCAGCAAGCCCCAACCTTAACCAAAGAGCTATTGGCAGCTGATCACTGCTGAGAAAGGGAGAATTACTCTTCTTTAAGTGAGAGACTCTAGATAAGCTGACTAGACTCCAGTGGATGAAGTTTCCCTGAGCACAAAAACTTGACTCATTAGGCTTTAACATATATGGCAGAATGCATAAAATCTGTAGGAGGGGCCATAGGGAGTACATATGGGGAAGGGGGTGTAAAGATGATTAAGATGTTTTGTGTGAAGTATACTAAAATTCAATAAATAATACACATTGAAAAAATTAACTAATAGGGGAGCCAGAGATGTGAGTCAATGGGTAAGAGCACTTACTACCCTTTGAGCATGAGGACCTGAATTCACCTCCCTTACCCATCTAAAAATGTTGGTGTGGCCAAGGTGCACCTGTAAGCTCAGCATTGACAGAAGTTGCAGTTGGGATGGGGAGAAACAGGAAGATCTATCCCTGGGGCTTGCTGGCCACCAGCCCATCTCCAGGTTCAGTGGGAGACCTTGTTTCAAAGGAATAAGGTGGAGAGTGATGGAGCAGGACACCCAATATCCTCCTGTGGCCTCTGTGAATGTACCCCAATATATATGTCCTTATGTACCATACACACATATGCCACATTCATACATATACCTACAAAGAAGCATTCACATATCCAATTAAAATAATTAAATACAGAAATAAATAATAAACTACTAGGAATTTAAATAAAATTGTGAGATGCACTAACGTACATTCAGGCACAACACTCATACACATAAAAAATAAAAGATGATGCACAAAAGAAAAAGATATCCCAGAAGAAACTGAAAAAAAAAAACTTATGGCACGGAAATAAATTGAGCATAAAATAAACCCAGATAAAAGTAAAAATAAATAAATAAATAAAAAATAAAAGATGAAAGAAACCTGGCAACAAGTTATGATTTAGATCTACAGGATGTGAAGCAGGATGGGGATTCAGGCCAGGAAAAGAGCCCGAGAAAGGAGCCAGGGCAAGAACAAGCTTGTAATGCATGTGAGATATTGGGGCAGGGATGAAAATCATTTCAGAATAAGTTTTTTTTTTAATTTCTTTATTGTTGACTCCCTTTCTTTGTTTCCCCATACCTAATTATTCCCTTCAAAGCCTCTTTTCAATTAAATGAAGTGGGAGCATCAATAATGACAACCCCCAAATTATCTAGGATTACTTAGAAATTAAAAAAGAGTTTTGTATGATAGAAAGTCCAGTAATTAGGACTATGGATTTCAGAATATGCACATTATCCTGAACTATCAGATGAACTTACTCTAATCACTTGAGTCCTTAAGAGCTAGAAAGTTCCTTCTTGGTTGGAATCAGAGAAAGTCAGACACTGAGGAAGAGGCAGAGCAGGAAACAATCTCAGAGGTGCCAGCTAAGGGGACCCCAGTCTATGGATGCTGATTCTCAGCTACGTGTCAATTCTGAGGATAGGACAGGTGTCTTGGAACCAAGTATGTTTCCAGCATGATAGTAAACAAATCAAGTGAGCCATTTTGATGGCCTGAAAAAGAGTCCAAATCTGAGTGGGTTTGAAGTGGAAGTTTCCCCAGGATTTAGTCCTGCCTTTTAATCCAGTGGAACCCCTGTGAGCTTTCTGATATAGAGGACAAGTGCTGTTGTTTGAAACCAACATATTTGTAGAAATATGATCTAACATTAATAGAAAAAATTACATGTTAAGTAGACAGCTATGTATGGATTATGAAGGAGGAAAGGCCAATGGGCTAAGTAGTGATGAGATTTTCATTTTTCCTTACTGCTTTTGACAACTGATAGTGGTTATGGACATGTAAATGCTCCCAAACTATTTTCTCATGTTATTCAGAATTCTGGTAATAACATTGTTCATTTCTATATTTATCTGTCTAGACTTTTAAGTAAAAATTGGCTATTCCTTTAACTGCTTTTTAGAAGTAGCAAATTGAATACTCACTTTCCTCTCTCTATTTTTTCATTTTTCATTTTTTCCTCTTCGTATTTCTCTTTCCTATTCTATTCTCTTCTTCCTCCTTCTCCTCTCTCCTTCCCCCTCCTAGTCCTTCTCCTCCTCTTTCTTCTTAAAAACATTTATTCAGGGCTAAAGAGATGGTTCAGCAGTTAAGAATACTAGCTGTTCTTACAGAGAACTTAGGTTCAGTTCTGAGCACGAACATGGCAACTAATAACCATCCATAGCTCTAGTTCCAGGGCAACCAATGCCCTCTTCTGACCTTTGTGGGCACTGCATGACACAGGTGCATTTGCACACATTCAGGCAATATACTCATACACATAAAATTTAAAAAAGACCATTTAAAAATTAAAACATTTATTATTTATGTGTATACATGTATGCCTGTTTGAATTCATGTGCATGACATGTGTGCAGGTGCCTGTGGAGGCCAGAGGGCATTCGATCCCCTGGAACTGGAGTGAAGTGGTTGTGAGCCAACTTTTATGGGTGGTAAAAACTGAACCCAGGGGTCCTCTGCAAGTGCAGTAAATACTGTTAACTGCTAAGCCATCTCTCCAGGCCCTCTTCTTCTTTTACTTTTTTTTTCTCTAGTACTGGGGTGTGAACCAAGGCCTTGGGCATTCTAGACAAGCACTCTCCAACCGAGCTATAACTATATCCTTGTCTTCTTTTTGCTTATAATTTGTGACAGTCTCCCTGAAGTGCCAGGCTGACTTTGAATTTGTGGTCCTTCTGCTTTAGCCTTTGAAGTAGTTGGGATTGCAGGCCTGCATCGACAAGCCTCAACAGGAGCTATTATTCAACTGGAATTTTCCTAGTCAGTACTTAAAAGAAGACATTGGAACAAAGATTTTAGTTATTCTCATAGTTCTATGAGATAAGATCCTTTATTGAGTCATATAGAGAGGAAAGAAAACTGCATTTAGTTGATAGACTATTGTAACACAGAAGAAATCATTTAAGACAGTGTTCTACTCATTAGAAAAGTTGGTGGTGGTTTCTAAATTAATAGGTTTCAGTTCTTTGGCAAGGTTAAGATTCTAGAACTGGATATGCTTTTCCTCTTAGTGTATATTTGTATGACTTTTCAAATTCTAGGCTTACCATGGTCTACTGCCCTCATGTGGTTCTATTTATTAGACTCAGAAAGAACTACCTAATTAAAAAATTTGTTAATAACTCCACCCTTTGTCTTTTTATCATTATTTCTATATATTACTTAATTTTCGAAAAAGTGCTTCTTGACAATAAAATGCCATATTTCTCTTAAAGGAATATTCTGCACTAAACTAATTTCCATCAAAATTTACGAAAATAATTAGGGAAAATCGTATTTATGTGATATTTTCTAGCATCGATGAAATTGTCTAAATTAGACATATTCTATCAATTGGCTATTTCTTATTTTTCATTCACATATATTAAGCAGAGTAAAATGTCTCTTTTTGTACTCAAACTTCTGAAATAAGACTGAGGAACTTAGAATCTGTAATGCCAGGAGCTCCCTGTTAAGAATAGAATCATAGGAGTATCAGATTAAGCTGGATTATAATGATTTAGAGGTGAGAAAAGTATAAATAAATATTTCCTGTTTATTATTCTGTCACCAAGACTAATTGTTAGACTCTTTCAACCTTAACTGTAGCTTTTCCTTCCTTAGAACTCTATTTCATGCATTTTGCCCCAAACAGGTATTAAAGCTAGTTGTGGTCTATATTTTCAAGTTATTTAATTTTTAATTGATTTTTAAAGGCTATAAATAACTATAAGAGATTGTTATTCTAAAATTTTGGGGGAAATTTTTATAAAGAAGGCAATGAAAATTCCTGTCCCTTACCCATTAAAAATATGTTTGTTTCATCTGGGAATGGTAGTACATGCTAATATTCCCAGCACTTGAGAGGCTAAGGCATAAGGATGAAGAGTTCTAGGCTAGCATGAGTCATGGAGGTGGGGAGATCCTTTATCAAATAAAAATTGATAATATTGCTCTCTCTCCTACCCACAGGCCTCTCTCCAGGGTAAGACCATCTCTCCCTCCGTGCCTTGACTGTCCCAGCCTCATTCACCCTCCCATGTACCCTGCCAGTCTCTCCTAGTTTAGGTCCTATCCCATTCCTTGTCTTCGGGCCCCAGACACCTGGGGAACCAATATTGCTTCCTGATCCTTTTCATCCAGACCCATGTAGTGCCTTCTCTGGGCCCCAGGAGCAATGCTTCTGGACCTGGCCTCACACTCACCTCCCTCTGCTTCCCTGGGACTGCACCACCACCTCCCTCTGCTTCCCTGGGACTGCACCACCCACCAGCCTCTTTCTGGGACACCTGGCTGACCTTTCCTCTTCCCGATCCTTTGCATTCAGACCAACACAGCTCCTCAGTGCAGTCCCCAGCAGTCCTAGGGGCCTCTTCCCACCCCATCTGCCTTTGCATCTCTGGGTAGCATGGCCACCAGCTGACCTAGACCAGCATCTTTCCTAGGGCCTGATCTCAAGCCAGTTAAAACCCAAATACCTGAGGCCAAAATCATTCCTGGAGGGATCCAGACCCTAGGAGAAAGCCTGAAAACATCTGACCCTCTTCTGAATTGGGCCTCTGTGGGAAATCCTGAAGACAAAAGCAATCTGTCCACTCCAATATAAAATCAAAAGAGAGAACCAGAAGCTTAGATGAACCAGCTTTTCATGCTCAAGAAGTAAACCACAAAAACACATAGAGTTCACAAAAAGAAGCAGACCTAAACTTGAAGGCCTGAGTCTCACACAAGAATCAGAAACTACAAAAGAAATTCACATGTCAAAATCACAGAGAAAAAATAATAACATGAAAAACCAAAAGAACATATCCCCACCAAATACCAATAGTCCTCTAGAGGAGTACAATGAGAACCCCCTAGAGATAATGCAGGACATGGAACTCAAAAGAACAATTATAAACACGATAAAAGAATTCAGTGAATTTAAGGAACACACACACACAAAATCAAAGAACTGAAGGAACGTAGGGATAAACTTCTGAGTGAATTCAGAAAAGAGTTAAAAATATTTAAGAAAACTCAAGCTGAAATGAAGAAGGAAGTGAAACGCTCAAAAGCTAATTAGAAATGACAGGAGAAACCCTCACAAATAGGATGAATGAAATGGAAAACAGATTATCAAGACTGGAAGAGAAAGTGGACGAACTAGACCACTCAAGCAAAGATTATGAAAAATTTAAGAAATCACAAGAACGGAATATGCAGGAATTGTGTGACACCATAAAAAGAACAAACTTATGAATCATAGGCATACAGGAAGGAGAAGAATCCCAAGATAATGGCATGGACCAGATCTTCAACAGAATCATGGGAGAAAATTTCCCAAAATTAAAGAAAGACATGCCTGTACGAATACAAGAAGCACACAGAATACCAAACAGACAGGACCAGAAATGAAACTCTCCACAGCACATCATAGTAAAAACACTACACATACAAAACACATACAAAAGAGACAATTCTGAAAGCTGCAAAATAGGAACAACAAGTCATATATAAAGGAAAACCCATTAGGATTATAGCTGACGTGTTAAATGACCACAGATGCCAACCCAGATTACTATATCCAGCCAAAATGTCTATTATAGTTGAAGGGGAAAGAAAAATCTTCAATGACATAAATAGGCTGAAGGAATTGATGTCCACAAAACCAGCCCTTCAGAGAATTCTGGAAGAAATACAAAGAGCTGAAGGAAGGAGTGACTATACCCAAGGGGTTGCAGAAAGAACTCCAAGGAGGGTATAACAGTGTAAAAGTACAGCTATAGCAAGAATGTAAACAGAAATAAAAATGACAAGATTCAATACCCATCTTTCGGTAATAACTTTAAATACTAATGGACTAAACTCCCCAGTCAAAAGACACAGACTGTGTGAATGGATTAGGAAATTTTTTGTTGTCTGCAAGAAACTCATCTCATTTTCAAGGACAGACACTATCTCAAAGTGAAAGAATGGGAAAAAATATACCAAGTGAATGGCACTAAGAAAAAAGCAGGTGTTGCAATTCTAATATCTGATAAAATAGACTTTAAAACTAATCAGAAGAGACAAAGAGGGCCACTTCATTTTGATCAAAGGAACTATGAATCAAGAAGATATTACAATCATGAACAAAACCAAACTCTGGTGCACCCCACTTAACAAAAATAGTAATAATACTGCAGGATTTCCAGAACCAGATTAACCCCAACTCATTAATAATAGGGGACTTCAGTACCCGACTGTCTCCATTAGATAGGTCAACAGGGTTGAAAGTTAACAGAGAGATATCTGAACTAAACAATACCATATATCAAATGGATTTAACAGACATCTACTGAGTATTCCACAAAGCACCAAAGGACATACTTTGTACTCATCAACCCATGGATTCTTCTCCAAAATGACCACATACTGGGGCACAAAACTAACCAGACAATACAAAAAGATTAAAATAATTCCATGCATTCTATCAGACCACAATGCAATAAAGCTTACAATCAACACTGGAAGAAGCCCTAATCACCACATGAACACATGGAGATTAAACAACACACTCCTGAATGATGAATGGGTCGAAAAAGAAATTAAGAAAGAAAAAAAAGTATTCCTGGAATTAAGTGAAAAGGACAATACAATATGACAAAACCTCTGGGACATGCTGAAAGCGGTCCTTAGAGGGAAGTTTATAGCTCTAAGGCCCTACATCAAAAACTCAGAAAGAACACAAATAAATGACTTAACATTGCAACTCAGCACACTTGAAAAGCAACAGCAAATGAAACCCAAACCCAGAAGAAGAAGAAGAAATAACAAAAATCAGGGCAGAAATTAATGAAATAGAAACAAGGAAAACAATACAAAGAATCAACAATTCCAGGAGCTGGTTCTTTGAAAAGATAAACAAGATTGACAGACCGCTAGCC
>NW_008338715.1:3551145-3551577 GCF_000622305.1 Nannospalax galili | reverse complement strand
ACTAAAAAAAGCCCAGGACCAGATGGATTTACAGCAGAATTCTATCAGAAATTTAAAGAAGATCTGCATCCAATACTACTTAATTTATTCGAAAAAATATAAATGGAAGGAGAACTTAAAAATTCCTTCTATGAAGCCAGAAATCACTCTAATACCAAAGCCAGGTAAAGATACAAAAAAAGAAAGAAAGAAAGAAAGAAAACTATAAACCCATATCTTTAATGAACATACATGCAAAAATTCTCAACAAGATACTTGAAAACGGCATACAGACACACATCAAAAAGGTCGTCCACCATGATCAAATCAGCTTTATCCCAGAGATGCAGGGATGGTTCAATATACATAACTCAATAAACATCATAAATCATATAAATGGACTCAAAGACATGAACCACATGGTCATCGCAATAGATGCAGAGAAGGCCTTGA
>NW_008338715.1:3549896-3551105 GCF_000622305.1 Nannospalax galili | reverse complement strand
TAGAGGGAATTGGACTGAAGGGAACATACCTCAACATAATTAAAGCCATATATAACAAACCCACAGCCAACATGATTCTAAATGGAGAAAAACTGGAAGCATTCCCATTGAAATCAGGAACCAGAAAAGGCTGTCGACCTTCCCCAATTCTCTTTAACACAGTACTTAAAACTCTTTCAAGATCAATAAGACAAGGGAAGGAAATTAAAGGAGTAATAATTGGAAAAGATATCAAATTATCCCTTTTTCAGATGATATGATATTATATCTAACGGATGTCAAAAATTCTACCCGAAAACTCCTAGAAATTATTAACATGTTCAGTAAAGTGGCAGGTTATAAAATTAACCTACAAAAGTCTATTGCCTTTCTACATACCAATCACAAGCAATCAGAGAAAGAGCACATGGAAACATTTGTGTTCACAATAGTTTCCAAAAAAAAAATAAAAATATCTCGTAATAAACCTGACCAAAGACATTAAAGAACTCTAAAATGAAAATTTTAAATCTTTAAAGAAAAAAATTGAGGAAGACATCAGAAGATGGAAGGACCTTCCATGCTCATGCATTGGAAGAATTAATATTGTGAAAATGACCATTCTACCAAAAGTCATATGTAGATTCAATGCAATGCCAATCAAAATCCCCATGACATTTTTCAGAGAATTTGAAAAAACTATCCTAAGATTCATATAGCTATAGTCATAAAAACAACATGGCACTGGCAGAAAAATAGGCACAACAAAATTAAAGACAAAATTGAAGACACAAATATGAGTAAATGCAATTTCAACCACCTAATATTTAACAAAGGGGCCAAGAATGTTAACTCAATGCAAGGCCAATCAAAACCCCCATGACATTTTTCACAGAATTGGAAAAAAACCATTCTAAGATTCATATGGAAGCACAAAAGACCTTGGATAGCCACAAGAACCCTGAGCACTAAGAGCAATGCCGGGGGGGTTACTATACGAGATTTTAAGCTGTATTACAAAGCTATAGTCATAAAAACAACATGGCACTGGCACAAAAATAGACCCGTAGATCAATGGAACAAAATTGAAGATGCAAACATGAGTAAATGCAATTTCAGCCACCTAATATTTAACAAAGGGGCCAAGAATGTTAATTGGAGGAAAGACAGCATGTTCAGCAAGTCGTGCTGGCAAAACTGGATCTCCACTTGTAGAAGAATGAAACAAAG
>NW_008338715.1:3548600-3549764 GCF_000622305.1 Nannospalax galili | reverse complement strand
TAAACCGGACATCAATTGCTCAGGAAACAAGGGCAAAAATTAACAAATGGGATCTCATTAAACTAAAAAGCTTCTGTACATTAAAGAAGACAACCAAGGAAACAGAAAATCCACAGAATGGGAGAAAATCTTCACCAGCAACACATCTGACAGAGGTTTAATAACCAGAATATGTAATGAACTCAAAAAACAAAGTACATGACACACAGTAATTAAAAATATCATACTTGTGGAATTAACCTTCTTGGGTGTTTAACAGGCATACTTTGAGGTCTATAATAATTTGGTCAGAGGGACATAAAGGACACTTTTTGTTCCTTGCCCTCGTAGGTCGACTACTTCCAGGGGACTATGAGCATCACTCAAAATGTCCTATAATGGTGGTGGGTCACCTGTCCTCTTGATCAGTGAGGCCGAGAAGACCCGGTCAGATGGACTTGAACCATTGTCCAGTCTATAAAGAGGAGGGTTAACACTGAGGAATCATTTCCTCCATGCTTCCAAGCGAAGTCAACCATGGTCGAGCAGGACCTTTGATTTATCTTCACATAGGCGGAACTGGTAAAAGAAAGGAGCCAGGGGCTCCTCCCAAGCCCATGTGACCCCTGAGGAACAGATCCTCAAACGACCTTAAAAGTAAAAATAAATCAATTTATCTGGACCAAATGTAGGGCCTTAAATACCCAAAAGGAAAGTATAACCAAAGATTAAATGGGCCAACAACTTTATAAGAGTCCATATGTATAGCTAAAGGCTATATAACAAGCAATTATGCCAGACAAGCGATACCTTCTTTTGAGCTGATGGCCAGGGTGGCCAAAGCGATTCCCAGTTAGTAACTCAGCATAGAACTGGGGAAATGAACAGCAGAACTCAATCTCTTCAAAGCATAAAAATTTGCTCCTTAATAATTAATAGATGTGAAAAATATTGCCATGGAAATTTACCTAATGACTTTACATCCATGCTCAGATGCCAAGGAGCTTAGAAAGTAACCGACTGCGACTAGTAATAATCATATATATAAAGATTAGAAATGCATGTGCATCTTGGTATCAATTGTATTAAAAATGATTTTTTTCTGTATGAAACTGTATTTTAATAATGAAATGGAGATCTTTTTTAAAGTTTAAAACCTCATTTAATTTTATGTCTTATAGGGGT
>NW_008338715.1:3546796-3548293 GCF_000622305.1 Nannospalax galili | reverse complement strand
TTCTCTTTCCACAAGTCAATATGCAGATTATTGCAGTTGATATGTATAGAAAGAAAGAGGGATAATAAACTTTGGACTTTCAAAGTAATATTATCAAGAATGCCTTCAAAATCAATACTCTTTAGGAACAAGGATTTTCATTTTTAATAACTTAGAAAATTTACTTTATCTTCCAGTAGGGCTTAAGAAGCTAAGTTGAGAGTTTGAGAATGGGACCAAGAAATCACGGAATAATGGAAAGGCACAGGAAGAAAAGAAAGAAGAAAAGAAACCAAGGCAGCCAGGTTGTGTGTGTAATTATATTATTTCACTTCCCTGACTCTAAGCCAATCCAAAGGTCTAATTTTCACAGTGGAGTGTGGGGAAAGTGATTTGCTAGTGTAGAACTGATGACAGCGCTGAGGGCAACATGGAATTGCCTGAAACAGAATGGTCATTTCAAGAGACATAGCCCAGTGCCTACCGAAAGAGAGCCAATTGCATTTACAGGAAGACTCCTGTGCTTTCTCAGACTTAGATCTTTAACTGAGTGCTGAAAGAGGAATACTCATGTGAGGATGGCCTGGACTCAGAAGTTGGGTGGAAGAAACATCAAAGATTAAAAATGCTCATAAACATTGATAGTGAAGGGGAAGCCATGTTGGGGAAAGTGCATCTAAAAGGAGAAAGATAGGTGACAGGTCATGGGCTGTGTCTTCGGCTAACAGGCACCTTAAATGCCAAGTAGGAAGCCAGAGAGCAGGTGTTCTGTGGAACATAAAGTAGTAAGGATCACTTTGCTAATTCACTGATTATGCTGTTGAATAAAAGTAGTAATTATTTCCCTAGAAAGATCGAATTAGTTATTAAAATTTTACTTTCTTTCTGAACATGCATTTTTAAAATAAATGTTAATCCCATTATTTAGAAAAACTTAAAATCAGAATAAGTATAATTTATTATTGAATTATGAATACCTATATTCATATATGAATAGGTTTCTAGACACAAGCACAGATACAAAGGAAATCCTTTACTTCTATCATTACAGCATGGCTATCCATTGAAGAACTAAGCTGAAGCTATGCATCTAAAATGCCATATTTACACTGAGGAATATAGGATAATTATAAAACATTCACAGAGTAAATTCACATTTGGACTCCTACTATGTATTCTTTATTGCACCTTCTCTGCATTGCAAGAAATATTCCCAACATTAGTATTTATTAATTTTTAAAAATATTTTATTTATTATTTTTATTTTATGTGCATGTGTGTATTGCCTGAATGTAGGTAAGTGCACACATGTTGTGAAATGACCACAGAGGACAGAAGAGACTGTTGGATCCCTTGGAACTGGAGTTATGGGTAGTTGTTAGCTGCCATGTGGATGCTGGGATTTGAATCTGGATCTTCTGCAAGAATGGTCAGTATTCTTAATCACTGAGCTATCTCTCCAGCCCCAGTATTTTCACTAATTTTTAACTTCATAAAATGCCACATATATATATATAT
>NW_008338715.1:3493950-3546700 GCF_000622305.1 Nannospalax galili | reverse complement strand
TATATGTGCTTCAAACAAGGTGACATAAATTTGGTTTTTAAATTTTTTACATTATGAAGCTATACTCTATATAGATTTTGTATTCACCATTTAAAATACAACAATGCTGTAAATGTTTAATACATTACACTGCATGATGTTAAAAAGTTTTGTAAATATGTCACAAAAATTATGTGACTATATCACAATTTTTTTCATTTTTTCTGTTATTTATGTATTGATTTCAGTACATTGTTATTTCAAATCATACTGCTCTGATCTATCTATATGTTATATATATATATTTTATATATTGCACCCATGTCTGTGTACTTTGTGCTTGAATGTGAGCTTCTTTAGGACATATGTCACAGATGAAGTTTTTGTATGACAAGGTAGTCTACTTTCAAGTTTATTAGCAATGTCAAATTATTTTCCAAATAGATTATTCTGACAAAATCATGCTTAGTAGGTCCTGGGAAATATTTCCTTAATCAGGTATTCTTTGGATTAAATGTCCATTTCCTTATCTTGGAATTTAAGTTGTTTTATTTTTTTATTATGAATAATGCTACCACTAATATACTATGTGCAGTACACACTATGTCAAGGTTTCTGTTTCTTTCTTCACATTTGGTGGTTGTATTTGCAATAGCTTTGATGAAGTGTTTGGTAATTTATGCAGTTCTTGATATAATTACTTGTGCTACAATATACTCTTTTGAGCTAATTTCCATATGTTGCTATGCCTTCAACAACTCAAGAAGTACAGTGCTGTTCCTGAAAGTCGGTTGTATAATCATGTCAAAGAAGAAACAGATTTGGCAGAATAAAATACATTATGTTTTTCTTACACACATCAGGCATTTTACAGAACAAGATAGCATTGCTTTTTCTATTCAAATTCCTTTCAACAAGATCTTAAATTTAGGTTGTCTGAAAACACTTTAAAAATATATAGTTTTTCTGATATTTTTTCCAATATAAAGATATTCAATAAAACTTCAGAAAATCCTGTTCTGATGCACAAAAGAGTCAAATACTGCTGCTTTTATGGCTGCCATTAATCACAATAATATGTGTGAAATATGTTCATCTAAATCAGTACAGTATTTCTGGACAAATTTTAGAGGTGATGGTATTAAAACAAACCTAGAAAATAATGAAAGTCCCAACCATTTTAAAATGGTTCTCTGTGTGTAAAATCTAATTATTTTGCAGTGATATGTAAGGTTCTTGGCTATTCTTAAATCATATATTTCAAAACATTTTTATGGCCACAAGCCTTCCACAAAATTCCTTGAGATTTTATTTGGAAATATATTTCCTTTTCATTTACAGCTTATTTTAAAGAGTTAACCATGCAGAATTTTAGGGTATGGATAAAGAATAATCATGCTGGGAATTAATTTCCAAGGGAAATGTAAACTACTGAGACCATATAGAGTGGACTGTACTAATTCCAGTCAAGTCTGTTTGGATTGAATTGCCAGTAACTAGAGCTGAGTTAACCAGTGTCCTCAATCTTTTCTTACTCCCCACCCCATTTGTAATGGCCTTAGTGATTTAATTTCAAGTTACCTGGGGTTTTAAGAAACAAAATCCTTCCCATTAAAGCTGTATGGTGTTTATGACCACCACAGGACTGATTTAAAAAACAATGAAAAAAGTTGACTTATTAAAAATAGAGCTGGCTCATTACAGCAAATGGGCTTAATTTTAAAACCACAGGTGCCTCCTTCATAAGCTTTCCTTCAGCCCTTGCCCATAGCAGGTTTCTAGGTCACTGGATAGAACTGAAATCCATGCTGTGGCCAGGTGTAAATGGGAAACATTTGGATCAATTGTATTTACAGTCTAGACTGTATATGATGTCATAAAAAGCATAAAACCGGCTTGTTTCTGCATTGGAGAATATTGCATATAATTCATTAATTGTGGAATTAGCATAATATAATATTAAATTATGACTTTCTAAATATCCTATTTACTATACAGTTTTGTTTTAAGTAAAATTATAAAGGGATTTACTTGGTAGTCTCTATTATTTTACTTCCAGGAACTGATAACATATTTATTAAGATACTTTTATTGAAAACAATTTGGGGAAATAACATTTGCTATAATGGACTACCTTATAAAGAAGATTATAAATAAAATGTTATGATTTTTATATTTGAAGACCTAAAGTCCTCAAATGTGTGTGTGTGTGTGTGTGTGTGTGTGTGTGTATGTACAGGTTTCACACTTAAATTTCATTTTCAAATCTACTTCGTTAATTTGCTAATTTTGGTAATGTTCATCCCTTACATGTTTAGCCTTCTATAGAGCAACTCACAGCATTTCCAAGAGTGAGAATACCTGGTTTACTCTTTTCGTAAGTGTTGGTTGTATTGCCTATGTGTGTGATAGGCTTTGACAACTCCTTATACTAGGTGCTTAGAATTTAGATTACTTTTGTAAGGTTCTAAGGTTTCTAAATCAAGTAGGCATCCAATTTTCTTCTTGTCCTTGAATAATTAGGCCTTCTGGACTATAATCAGAGATTTAGAACAGATTTACTTAGGTTGAGGGAAGAAGCCAGTCAACCCTGAAGAAGACCATCTTGAAATGAAACTAAAGCAATAAAGATTACAGCAAATCATACATATTCAATATTTCTAATTTCTTTTTAAAACAAACTCAATATGCACATTGTAAATAAAACACTATTTCAGGTACTCTGTTAAATCTCTGCATACATTAGGATTAGCTATAAAAGTGTGTATATCAGTACACATTGTGTTTATCAGGAATAATCTGTGTGAGCTATTTTGTTTTGGTTATTGTTCACATTCATTTTATAGCTATGTCTGAAAAGTATATGTTGTGTCATTAAGTCACACCATCGTGATTTTCATCTGTATAATCAAGCTGATAAGACTTTCCTTGTAGACAGTTGATGTTTGAATAACAGTGTTCTAAAATTCATGCTGAAACTCAATGTCCTTTCTATTGCTAGTAAGAGGTGGAGCCTTTGTGTGTTAAGTCATGATGGTCACCATCTCTTTGTCCATAAATACCTTGTAAAAGTGCTTATGTTTCCTTTTCTCTTTCTGCCATCTGAAGCCTTAGCAAGAATGCTCTTACCTGGCATGAAGACATCTTTATTTTGGACGTTCCAGATTCTATGACCCTGAGAAAGGATTTCTATTCTTTGTCAATTGTCTAATCTCAGGTATTTCTGATTTTTTACATATTGAACTCAATAAGTTATTAGCAAGTGAGGAAAATACTATTCCAAATGATCATAATTGAAATGAAAATATAATTCCCTAATGCATAAAAGCAGGCAATTTCGTGTTAGAAAGGATGGTCTGCTTCCACTTTGTTACTTGTAAGAATTTGGGGTAACTTACCTATGATTTCTAAACCTCACTTCTACAAGCATTGGATCACCACTTTATGGATTTTCAAATGAATATTAAGTGCCCTGATGCATTGTAGCACACAGCAAATGCTTAAAAAAGTTAGTGAAGTAAAGCCTAACCCTGACAATGCTAAAGTGTGATTAACTTGTCATTTAGTAACTAACTGAGTAATACTTGTTATGTATTAGTATCAAAGTCTCACAGAGATTTGCCCGCCTCTACCTCCAGGGTACAGGCCTCTACCACCAGGATACAGGGATTAAGGGTGAGCACGACCATGCCTGGCTAGTATCAAAAGTTTTAAAGATTAATTACTAATATCAAATGTTACTGAATATGTTCATAACATTTATGTAGATATAAGAAGAGAAATAGTAGTAGAAAACTTTTAGTGTTTATTACATTTAAGATATTTTTTAACTAAGGCAACAATTTTACAATGATGGCAATGATGGAGAATTTTCCACAAAAATGCTCTGCATGCCATTTTTTCTTTTGTAAATAAGTATTTCTATTTTCTGTGAGAATTTCATACAATGTATTTTATGGCTTTTCTAAGACACAATACGGAATACAGAAACAGACTTACATTTAGCAGTCATTTTAAGGCCAAGAGTGGACTCTAACACAGAACCTGATTGTTCCTTCAGATGCCTTATAAAATTGTGCTCTCAAGCCAGGCTTTACTCTCTCTTTTATTCAGAGTATCACCAGTAGTGATTAGGGAAGGAAAAGCTAGGAACCATCCCTATCAGAGAATCTTTCCTTTTGATACCTAGGCCTAGAATATCACACAATTACAAACAAACTTCTCAGTTTTCTTTGTTTGCAAGGAGAAAGACATGCTGCTTCTAGTGAGTGCTTTGATATGTAAATCATGTATGTGTATTCATACTCTATCTTACACTATCGTGGGTAGAGGGCAAGCAGGAGTCCTGAGGGATTAAGGTCGTAAACCTAGGTCACAAGAGGAACAGATGGCTCAGTGACCTTGTTTACCCTATAAACTGTGTTGTAAGGCTAGGTTAAAAGTCATCACTCCAGATTATGTCTATACTGTAAAAGTTAGCCTTGCAGTATTTCATACAGTTTCGTACAATTAATTATCATTATTCACCTTCAACCTGTCCCTTTAACTCTAGTCAGGTCTACCCTCCTCCTTACCCACCACCCTGCAGCACCATGTTCTTTTTCAAAAGATTTAATAGGCCACAGACTACAATTTGTGCTGGGTGTGGGGCTATATACTAGAGTATGGTCAACCTCTCAGGAGTCATACTCTTAAAGAAAACGGTTTGTTTGTTCCTTCAGAAGCCATCAACTGCCCATAGCTCATAAGTTAGGGGTGGAGCTCGTGACCCGCCTTGCTACTTCATACTAGACTGTTATGACAGGCTTGATCTCATGCAGGCCTGCGCAAGCAACCATAGCTTCTGTGAGTAAGTAGTCTTGTCATATGACCAGATGCCTCAAACTTTGCCACCATGATTTCTCTGCTAGGATGGACTGTAGCCTCAGATTGTGAACCAAAATGAAATTTTCATTCTTTAAGTTGCTTTTGTTAAGTATTTTGTCATTGTAACTAAAACAGTAACTTCTAATCCAATTGTTCAATATAGCCAGTGTATCTCATAATTTATTATTCTAGTTTCTATATATTTTCTATCATATTGCCTTGCTAAATTAATTCTAAATGATTCCATAAGGGAAAGTATCTTAGTCTTATTTGGTCTTGAAGGCTTTGAAGCTCAAATAATTTAAGACTTTTGACTTTTGATATCCACAACTGGTGGATATCAAAGGAGAGTTAACCTGTGAATGAGTTACCATGATTTATACCCCATTTTATATTACCAGTATCCCTAGGTCACAGGTTTTATAAAACCATACAATGAGTCAATATATGAGCTATGTTCCCAGCCATCTTTTCTCACCAAGAAAAATGCTTGTAATGTAAATAAAGGTATGAACATACTTTTTTACTGAATTTTTGTATATCTAATACACAACACGTTATTATCTTTAGACCCCCTTCCCCAATGTAACCCTCCTATAGCCACCTCCACTGGATTTTATGCATTCTGTCATTTATGTTACAGCCTATCAAGCCAAGATAGTATCCCGAGACATCCTTAGTACCCGTTCATCTACTAGGGTCTATTCAGTCTACGTAGAGTCACCCCCTTAGAGATCAGCTCTTCCTCACCCAGAACTAATCAGCGGCCAAATAGTTCTTCAGCTAAGACTGGGGCTTGCTTCCCATTTCTACAGTTCTGTGCTGTTTTTGTTTTTTGTTTGTTTTTTTTTCCTGCTTGTGTTTTCATGGAACTTGTGCGTGCTGTCACTATTTTTGTAAGTTCATATGTGCAAGGTCCCAGGAACCTGTAAGACTCTGTATCCCTGTGGTCAGGCACCTCCTCCCATGGCTCTTACAATGTTTCTGCCCCCTTTTCTGCAATGGCCCTGGAGCCCTGGGTGGGTGAAATTTAATATGGAGGCCTGACAATGACCCACACTCTGAAGACTCTTATTCTCTCTTTGACAATGTGTAGCCCTTTGTTTCCATTGCCTTCTGCTGCATAAGGTAACTTTGTTGATGTGAGTTGAAAGATGCATTAGTATTCATGCTTTTTAAAAATTATTAAAAGTATTATGGATTCATTCCCCTGGGGCAAGCAATTGATTTGAACTTAAAGTTCTGCTTTTAATTTCTATAGGTTAGACACTCTACTATTGAGGACCCAAACTGCAAAAATTATCTTAATAGTTAAATATATAGGTTTTGGGCTGTGACAGCAAAAAACTGACTAAAGTTGTCTAGACTCACCAAAACTCCCACACATGAAAGATCAAAACAAGTAAAAATCTACAGTTTTAATAAAGATTATTGAATTATAGCAAGGGAGTGTTTTAGCATATAAACAGATTTCTCAGTGGAAACTCATAATCATAACCTAGTGATAATGATGTGATTTGAAAACAAAACCTGTCCTAAGGGGTTGGAGAAATTGCTCAGTGGTTAAGAGTACTTGTTACTTTTGCCAAGGACCTAAATTCACTTCCCATCATCTACTTGGAGGCTCACAAACACCTGTAACTCCAGTTCCAGGGGATTCAACACCCTCTTCTGAGCTCCTAGAGCACTGGACATATACATGGTGCACATACATGCATGCAGGCAAAACAGTCATACACATAAAATAAAAATTAAAAAATATTTTAAAAAATAGTGAAAACAGTTGTCAGCAAAGAATATTATACTACAAATTTATCCATCAGAAATAAAGGAAAAGCAAAGTCTTTCTTAGATAAATAAGCTATAAGGAATTTATTATTACTAGGCTTAATTTAGAGAAAAATCTAACAGAGAACTTCAACTGTCAGCAACATGATGATAGTTAATATCATGTAAACATGCTGATGCATAAAACTTTTCAGTAGAGATAAAATCGTAAAGCTCAGAATACTCTAGTAATGTAATGTTAGTACGTAAATCAAATATGAACAATGAAGGCTGAACGTCAAGGTAATCACAGATAACCATAGCTAAAATCCTTTAAGGGATGCCCAACACAAAAAGTCATCAAGTTAAGGCAAAATATAAACTATGTGCATGTACTTGTATACAATAAAAGCTCTTATTATCTTACTCTAAAAAACTGCAGTAATTTTTTGTAGGTGTCTAAGTCCTAAGGAAGCTACAGAGAAAAATTGCAGCAGATTCACTCATAAAAATGAGAAATGAATCTAACCGTAGCACTAGGGAAAATCACCAAGCTCCAAAGGTTAAAAAATAACAATGATTCTATCAAACTCCCAGAAAAGGACTGACAAAATAGAAGTCTGTTCTTATCAAGAATAACTGTAAATAGAGTAAATTTTCTAGTCAAAATATAGAGAATGGATTTTTTAAAAAAGATACAAGTACATTCTTCTTACAAGAGACTTCCTTAGGCTATAAGGATGCATGTAGACAGAAAAAGAAGGGATAAAAATTATATTCCATAAGAATGAAAATGAAAACTGAGTAGGGGTAGCTGTACTTAACAAAAGCTTTTCAAATAAAAAATTCTAAAAAGAGACAAACAAGTTTGTCATATAATATTAATATAATTTTAAGGAAACAATTCATTGTGAATCAAAACTGTACAAATACACATGCACCTTACTTTAGAACACCAAAATATATGCAGGAAATATTAGCGATACAGGAGAGGTAGATGCAGCAATAGGGAACTTCAGCACTCCACTTTTACAAATGGGAAGATCTGCAGGCAGAAAGCCAATCAGGAAACATCAGAATTACACAGTGCTCTAAGTCAGTCGACCTAGCAGATATCTACAGAACATTCTATCATGTATCTGCAAGATGAACAGTGTTCTTACAGTCACATCACAGACCAAAAGAGATCACACGTTGTGCAACAAAAAATTCCTGACAAATTTTAGAAGTTGAAATAATATCAAATATCTTTTTTGACCACAGTAATGTAAAACAAGAAATCAATACATGAGAAAGCATGTATGTTTATCAAGTACCAGCGTACATGAAGAACTTTGTCAAACAAGCTGCTAAACTGCTTTGTTTGATCAGTAACATGGCTAATACTCTTTTAATTGTCTTACGGACCTATTAAATGGGCATTTCAAACAACACATAAGATGTTTAATAATGAGAAAATATTAATTGCATATAATTAAATTTATTTAAAGTTACATGTATGCATTGTATGGGATTGAGAAAATTATATAATTGTTTCTTGTATTTGTGAAATTTTACTAGTATGGTCACATGATTACTACTCATGTTATTTATTACTAATTCTTTGTTTTGGTCTTTTTTGAGACAGGGTCTCCCAGTAGCCCCAGATGGCCTGGTGTTAATATCTATTTAGTATATAAAGGAACTGATTTATTGGATGCTAAATGAGCAAAGGCTAGAAAGTGACACATCGAAATTATATTTAAGGCATTTTGGGTCATGCTAAGATTTCTATAATTGTGTTAAAAATTATTTATATTCGAGTATTCTATAATTGGGCACTCAAAATTTACCTCTTGTGTTTTATTTTTTAGGCTTCTAAAATTTTCACGAAAATTTAAAAGCATTTAAATTTAAGTAAATTTTTCTAGAATATTCATATAATCATTATTATAAACTTTTATAATCTGGTGTGTGAATATTCATGAAATAATGAACTTTCAAATAGTTTAAAATTAAGTATTCTTTGTGTACTTTCCATCATTGAAGGGACCTGTAGAACATAAATATATTCATTGAAAGGTTTAATATTATTTAACATGGTACATTAAATTTAATTCATATTACAGCTCTACCAATATGAGAAGAATGAGAGATGAATGTGAATTTTGACCATGACTATTTTTTTCTGATTGGAGGATTGAGTCCAACTTTTGAATGCACCTGTATGAATGCTCCACTACTGAGTTACTATATCCTAACAAAAAATTTTTGAAAAATATCAGTTTCCGTCTGTGTTTAGACACAAGAGAACATCAACTAGATAAAAAATTACTTTTTTATACTTTAATATTTCTCACTACTGAAAACACTATTCCATCTATTATTAGTACTATTATTATTATTATTATTGTTGTTGTTTTTTCCCTTTGAGTCACCCTACATAGATGGGGAACCAACTTTGGGTCCTCTGTAAGAATAGTGAGCACTCTTAATCACTGAGCCATCTCTCTAGCTCTTGTACCATCATTTATTCAAAGTATCTCCCTTGCTTAATTTTTATGATAAGTTTGATATTCAAAAGTTATTATTTAATATCTAGAAAATTTTCCTGAAGTATTTTAAAGAAAAATTCAATGCATTAATTTAATCATAATTTAGTAGTAGCCCATTCTCCTGGGCTATGTGTGAACATCCACTCATTTTACAGATTTTTAGTGATAAAAAGAATCTAAAGATTTTTTTGTAATCTGTAAACTATCTTATTTATATTTGGAGTATTTAAACAAATCTATTTTCTTTTAATTACAGATTTTTCTTTCAGCCAGTTTGATTTCATAACTACAACCTCATGTGGAGAAGCTAGCTCTAACCCTAGTAATGACTGATCTTCAAAGTACATATTTGTGAATACTGACTTGATCTGTTTTATTATTTTGGTACAATACCAAATTTAGTCAGGAAAAGTAAATGAAAACCATATTATAGGAATTACATAACTTTTAAAAAATAATATGGTCTATGTTTTGAACCAAGTATTAATAATATAGATAGAAGCCAGCAATCCGATCTGTCTGAAATCAGAATGTTAATGGTTATCTTAAAGGTTAGAATTGAAAATAGAATATTTATAGTATTGTCCAATTCCTTTTTTTAATTGTATTTTCAAAAAATGTTTTATTTATTATTTTTATTTTCTGTGTATGCATGTATTGACTGCATGTATGTTACTGCACCCATGTCGTGCAAAGACCACAGAAGACAGAGAGGTTGTTGGATCCCCTAGAACTGGAGTTACAGACAATTGTTAGCTGCCCTGTGGGTGCTGGGATTCAAACCCTGGTCTTCTGCAAGAACAACCAGTGTTCTTAACTGCTGAGTCACCTCTTCAGCCCTGCCCCCAATTCCTTTTTATTAGAAAAATACAAAAAATGTTTGTTTTAAAAATAATCCTGGCTAATTGTAGAATATAGGACACCTTAAATACCCATTTAATCAAGAAATAGCAGTAATTAAGGTAGAAAAGACTATGAATATTATTGTCATTAGAGACTGATGTCTTTGTATAATTTGGATAAAAAGAAAATGTGGTTCATTTATATGATGGAATTTTCCTTAGCAGTAAAGAAAGATGAAATCATGCAATTTGCAGGTAATTGGATGGAAATAGAAACTGTTATACAAAGTGAAGTAACACAGACTAAGAAAAAAAAAGGTGTATGTTCTCCCTCATATGTGGAGCCTAGCACCAAATCCTTATAAGTGAATATGTATCCAGACATAACTACAGGAACCAGTATAATGTAGAGGAACCAGGGAGGTAAAGGAAAAGACAGAATCTGAAAGAGAAGAACAGTAGTAAAAAGAGAGATAGGGATAAAAATGGGGTTATTTTAAGGGGAGAGGCACCTTAAATGGGGAAACCATGGTGGAAGGGTTAGACAATGTGAGAGATAAACAATGCCTAGCTAGTTTTAGAAAACCAGAGGGAACCACATTAGGACAACAACCTACTGACAAATTATACATACCAGATCAAAGAATGAAATATATGTCTAGGCAAGGTTTATCTGAGAGCATTAGGTCTTTGCCCAAAGTCTATCTACATGGCAAATGGTAATTAAAAGTACCAGACTGGTGGAACTAACCTTCTTGGATGTATAATGGTCATACTTTGAGGCCTATACTAATTTGGTCAGGGTAACATAAAGGAGAGTTTTTGCTCCTTGCCCTCCTAGGTCAACTAAATTCCAGGGGACTATGAGCATCTCTCAAAATGTCCTGAAACTGTGGTGAGTCACCTGTCCTCTTGAACAGGAAGCTGTGGAGAACCCCCCAGATGGACCTGAACCAGTGACCAGTCTACAAAGAGGAGGGTCAAAACAGAGGAATCATTTCCTCCATGTTTCCAAGTGAAGCCAGCCACGGCTGAGTAGGACCTTTGACTTATCTTCACATAGACAGACTGATAAAAGAAAGAAGCCAGGGGCTCCTCCCAAGCCCATGTTAACCCTGAGGAACAGATCCTCAAATGACCTTAAGAGTAAGAATAAATTGTTTTATCTGGGCCAACTGTAGGGTCTTAAACACTCAAAATGAAAGTATAACCAAAGATTAATGGGGGTCAATATTTAAGAGTCCGTATGTATAGCTAAAGGCTCCAAAACAAGAAACAATGCCAGACACGTGATACCTTCGAGTTATTGGCCAAGGTGGCACAAAAAAGACTCCCAGACAGTAACCCAGCATAGAACTGGGAAAATGAACAGCAGACCACAATCTTATCTAAAGGAATATTGACCACTGATTGCTGCTAGATGAGGAACAGCTGATATTCCTAAAACAAGGATCTCTAGATAGGCTGTCTAGATTCAGCAGATGAACAACACTGGAGAATGGCTATGGGTGTTGACAACACAGTGGACAGTAACAGGGATGACAGAGTATATGGGCTCCACTGTGTGGAAGGGGGGAGGCTCTGGGAGCGTGCCATTTGGGAACTGGGTATATAGATGAAAAAGATTGTGTGGGATGTTCTGTATGATATACATACACAAAATCAACAAATAAAAAGACATATTTGAGGAGGAAGCATAAAAATTTGCTTCATGTTAAATAGTAGAGGTGATAAACATTACCAGTGAAATCTACCTGATGACTTTATATCCATACTCAGGTACTAAGGATGTGAGTGTAACCGACTGTGATAGTAATCATCAGATACATAGAGATTAAACACACATGTGCAAATATCTAAGTGATAGTAGCATTAAAAATGTAGGAAACAGCTATTTTAAAATGAAATGGAGATCTTCTTGAAAGGCTTAAAACTCATTCAGTTTTATATCTTAGAGGGTTTATACTGTGACCTCTAGATAGGCCGACTAGATTCACCCAAAGGACAAATATTGGGGAATGGCTGGGGGTGCCAACCACACAGCAGACAGCAGCAGGGATATCAAAGCTTAAGGGATCTAGTGAGGGGAGGGAGGCTACGGGAGGGTGCCAACTGGGAAGTGGGTATATAAAAACAAATTCTTCAAAGCATAAAAATTTGCTCCTTAATAACTAGTAGTTGTGAAAAACATTACCATTGAAATCTACCTGAGGACTTTATATCCATGCTCAGATGCCAAGGAGCTCAGAATGTAACCGACTGTGACTAATAATAATCAGATATACAGAGACTAGCTTTAGTGTTAATTGCATTAAAAATGAAGTTTTGTATACAAAACTGCATATTTTAATAATGAAATAGAAATCTTTTTTAAAAGTTAAAACCTCATTTAATTTTATGTCTTATAGGGTTTATACTGAGTACAATATTGTATAACTGTATTAATTCAACTGTAAACCTAAAATTTTACAGCCAATTTTGAAAGACATGCATCTTAGCTCCAAAAATTGCTATTGAACATGTCAATGCTGTTGTAATGAAATGCTTCTTCTAAGTATGCAGTTATTAGGTTCAACAGCAAACCTCAAAATTTTATAGCCACTTTTGAATGACATGTATCTTTGCTCTGGAAACTGTTATTTAGTATGTTAAAGCTGTAATGAAATGCTTCTTCTAAAAAATAAAAAGAATATATTTTAAAAAAGAGTTAACCCAAAACTTTGGGTATTTGTAACTATAGTAAATAGGATTAAAATTACTTTTTAAAAGGTATCTGAGCATGTTATAGCATCTTTCAATCTAATTGATTGGCTACAGCATATATATATATGGAGAGAGAGAGGTGAGAGAGAGAGAGGAAAAAAATTTTTAAAAATTGGGTTATATTGAGACAGGGTCTTCCTGTAGCCCCACTGGCCTGGAACTCCCTATGGAGACCAGGCTGACCTTAGTCTCACAGAGATCTATCTCCCTCTGCCTTTCAAGTTCTGGGATTAAAGACATGTGTCACCACACGTGGCTAAGAGAGGTAAATTTGAAAACTAGACTTTTTAATCCAAATTATGCTGAATAATGAGAAAAGTGTTTTTTATCTTACAAAGAGTAGAAAACCCATGAATTTTTTAAAACCTGAAAACTAGACAGTCAATCTCACTGAAAAGATATATGTAAATTTTTGTTGTTTAAAATGTGTGTTTTCTTGATCCATTTGCTTTCTCTGTTTGGCCAAGCAATGTTCCTGATCATTTTTATTATGATAATACTATTCTATGTCACATTTAAAAGTTATGTCAGAAATGGGGTGCACAAGGAAAGAAAAAGTCACATGTGAATCATGATGTTCTAACATTTTTTATGTGATCCAGGATTTTCCTTCTTAATAGCTTTACCACCTGTTTTCTCTCTTGAAAACTGCTATCTTGCCCACAACCCAACCTCATCCACATCATATTCTAGGACTAAGCCTTTCTAGCTATGAAGGACATTATAATATTTAATGAATAATATATATCCCCACATGTACAAAATCTGATGCTTGGTTAACAGGGGGAACTGTGACTAAGAGCTCTCAGACAAAAAAGTGCATTTCCAAGCAAAATGTCCCGTAAGGCTGGTCAAACAGAGTAGAACGTCAGTGTTTATGGAGAGTGTAAAATGTTGCAGGATCTGACTCTAATTATCATTTATCTCTGTCATCTTTAGCCCCCTAAATAGTCATTTCTTGCTCACCTCTGCTCTGACTTAACATCCTGTGACCAACAGACTAAAACCTTTCAGAATGCACTAACATACAAAGCCCTAGCTTCCACCAACCAATGCCTGAGTGCTATCAGACAGCATCTGCAGCCTATATCTGAGATTTCTCTTTTACTGTAACTACATACTTAAACTTTGCCCCAATGTATTTGAAAAGTGTCTTGCCTCATGAGTCTTCTTTGTACTGCTATTATAAAAATTTCACGAAACTTCTTCTACATTGAAACATGGAATTTGGGGTAACTTCAATGTTTTCCTACGCCATGGTCATTCATAATTGGAGCCAGAATAAACTATCTCCCCTTTTAAAAAAATAATCATCTATATTTTCACACTTATTTGAAATCACTAGCACTGTTTCATATAGATAAAATGGCATACATTGATGTTTCTTTTCATATTATGCCTTTTTTACTTTCTGATTTGATTATGCAATTATTCATAGAACTTTAGGTTTTATTGAATACATTTTAATATATAATAGATTTGACAGAGTAAGTTGAAATTTGAGGAAACAATTGGAAATATCTTCTTCCAGTGGGAAATGTCAACAATATATTCTCCTAACCAAATATAAATATTCCCAGTTTCACTTGAACTCTCTCTGTTCATAGACAGTCCTCATCAAGAACAGTACCAGCTAAAGCAGTAATCTCAGATGCTGTGTTTAAACTTATGCTTTGAGAATAAGGTCATCTACAGTTGTTGCTCTTACAAGCCCTGCAGTGTTATCTTGGTGTCCAGCAGAAAAGAACATTCTGTTACACAATAGTCTCATGTTAAGGATCAATTTTACCTCCAGAGCTAACCTTCTATTCAGCAATACTTATGGTATAGACTGTGGGAATGGATTTGCTACTTTTGAAATGCTTGGGATCTGTCTCTGAATCCTGGAAACAAATGTTCTATAGATTTGTTTGTGTGTAGAATAAGAAGTTGCTTTTGTGTTGCTTTTTATCTTTCCATCAAGGCATTGTTTTTTAAAAAAAAAACCTGCCTTCACTCTTTGCTTTTAGAAGTATCCTGTGATGGTTTAATAAGCAGTTTGTGGATTCCTTTAGGAATTCAAGACTTCTTATGTTCTGTGGGAATATAGTACTGATTCTCACTTGGTGTCAGAAGTGCTACCTCTATTAATAGGTTGACAACTGTTCCAAAATATATCTTTTTAGAGAACACGTTCAACTGGAAAAACAGACCAGAATATAAATATAAATAAAATAAAAAGCAGAACATTGGTCGTTTTGTTTTCCATTTTTCTTGGTGGCAGTTGGATAACAGGAAACAAGTTTGTTTCTTTTAAACTGTTTTCAATAAATTCATTTTTACTTACTGGTATTTATATCTTGAGATTTAGAAATTGCAGAAAAATTAAGCATTATGTACAGAAAGCTTCCATATACTCTCTCTAGATCCCAAGCTTCTACTACTCAATGTTTACCCCTCTTATTAGGGTTTACTATAATTTATAGCTCAATGGCTTCTGACAAATGCACACTGCTGTGTACTTAAAAGTCCAAAGAAGCCAAAGACTATCTCATGCTTCGATTAGTAGTCCTTTCCTCCTCTCTCCTCCCTCTCCAATTCTGGAGAATGCTTATCTTTATTTCTATTATTGTTTGCCTTTTCAGTATGTTAATAGTTATAATGATGTATGAGGTAGCCTTTTTTGACTGATCTCTTTAACTGAACAATTAGAATTTAACACTGCCCCAAGCTTTTCCTTGATTTGGTAGACCAATTATTTTTATCATGGGAATTAATTCTCATATCACAATTTAGCATTCACCCACTGAAAGACATCATGATAATTCCCAAGTATTGGCAATAATAGATAAAACTTATATAAAATGTGTGAGCAGATTTGCTATGGATGTTTGCATTAGTCAGGGTTCTCTAAAGAAGCAGAACTGATAATCAACACACACACACATACACACACACACACACACACACACATATATACATGAATTTATTTGTTTAGCTTACAGGATAGAGTCTGAGTAATCCAACAATGCCTACGCCACACTAGAGAGGCTGAGAAACCAGTAGTTGTTCAGTCCACAAGGCTGGATGTCTGAGGTGTCCCAATCTGGTGCTGAAGACCTGAAAGATTCCTGGAGGTCTGATGGTCTTCAGTCTATGTTGGAATCCAAACGAGCTGGTTCTGCTATCAATGGAGGAAAGCCATAGCAACAAGATGAAACCGCCAGTGAGAGAGAAGGCACGCTGGCAAAAAGCAAAGTCTCCCTTCTTCCATTATCTTTTATATGGGCTGCCATCAGAAAGTAACACCCACATTTAGGGTGGGTCTTCCAAGTTCAAATAACCCAATCAAGAAAGTCTCTCTCATCTCAGTTAACTCCAGATTTAATCACATTAACAGCCAAGGTTAGTCATTACAAAGTTTTAACTCATCTGAAAAATATCTAGGAATATAATTCCTAAAGTGTGTGTGTGTGTGTGTGTGTGTGTGTGTGTGTGTGTGTGTAATATCATAAAATTAATTTTAGTTTTAAAAACTGTCCTATTATCTTTTAATATAGCTATATTACTATTATTTGTATATGTGTGATCAATACATGATATTCACAGTATTTTGGATTTTCTTATTTTTGATGTTAGAAAACAGATGCATTGTGGAATCTCATTATATGTTGCAGCTTTCCTGATGACATATGATGCTATCAATGTTTTCATGTTTCACACATCTATTTTTCTTTTGCATTGTCTTCTCTGGAAAGCAAGGTTAACAAGATTATAGAGATTTATATTGAGGACATGAGCTGATCTGGTGGAGCAGAGGTGGCAGTTGTTGTGGTGGCAGTAGAAATTAAGGGATGTTTAAATGCTCACAAGACTTTTAAAATTACACCTCAAATTTGGGAGATGTTTCAAGCACAGAGAATAGTATATGCAGTGGTTTTAGGGCAGGGGAACTAAGAAACTAAAGTTTCAGTGACAGAATGTAAAGAAAGAGAATGAATGGCATGGATTAGATTCAGAGACCAGAGTTCCATCAAGGGCTTGGGTGTCACCTGGCCAATATTACTGGTGACTCTGAGTTTTAAACAATGAATCACTGTTGTTTTATGCACTTTTTTTCAACATCAATTGATTTTTTATTTTCCTATTTTAATTGAATTTTTGTGTATTTCATACAGAACATCTCAATCAAACTTAATCATCTTTGTAACTATTTCCCCACTGGTCCTCTCCCATATCCCTCCCACTGGAATTCTTACATTCTGTCATTTGTGTTAAGGCCTTTTGTGTCAAGTTAGTGTTCCCAGACATTCCTCAGTGAAAGTTCACCCAGTGAGGTCTAGTCAGCCTATCTAGAGTCCCTCACTTTAGGAAGATCAGCTCTTCCTCACCCAGCACTAATCAGTTGCCAATATTTCTTCAGCTAAGATTGGGATCAGCTGTCCATTTCCCCAGTTCCTTGCAGGGTTTTGGTCTGTTTGAATTTGCATGAGTCTTGTGCATGCTGACACCATTGCTGTAGGTTCATATGAGCAGGGTCCCAGGAACCTGTAGGACTCCATTTCCATATGGTCATTCACCTCTTCCCTGGTTCTTACAAGTTTTCTGGCCCCTCTTCTTCAATAATTACTGAGCCCTTGGTAGGCAAAGTTTAAAATAGGAGTCCTATCCAAGGACCAGCATTGATCTGCAGACTCAGTCTCTATGCTTTGGTCATGTGTGATCTTTTGTGTTCTTGACCAGCTGTTGCATGTCACATCTGTAGACTAATGTAATTTATTTCTATGTGAAAAATATATATCCTTTTATTTATGGGAAAATATCCCAGTCACCACTCATCAAAAAATCTTCTTTGCACCAGGTGGAGACTGTTGCAGAGTACCGGAACTGGTCACACACAGACGTTGTCTGGGAATCCCCGAAGCTTAAGCGGCACATCTACAATGCATACTCTACACCTAATGCTCACAGAACATAAAACAAAGGGTAAAGAGGACACTAATGAATATCTCAATTCTCATTAGTGAAGCTCCCTCATGCAACAAAGGGCCAGGAACAAAAAAGGTCACAAATGGCCAAAGCATAGAGATTAAGAGTCTGCAGAACACTGATCCTTGGATAGGACTCCTACATTAAATTTCATTTATCCAGGGCTCAGAAACCATTGCAGAAGAGGGGGCAGAAAAATAGTAAGAGCCAGGGAGGAGGTGCATGACCATATGGAAATAGAGTCCTACCAGCTCCTGGGACCCTGCTCATTTGAACCTACAGCAATGGTGTCAACATGCAGAGGACCCACACAAACTCAGGTAAAAACCCAGCATAGAACTGGAGAAATGGGCAGCAGATCCAATCTTAGCTCAAGAAATAATGGCAACTGATTGCTGCTGGGTGAGAAAGACCTGATCTTCCTAAAATGAAGGACTCTTGATAGACTGACTAGACCTCAGTAGGTGAACTTGCAGTGAGGGGTGTCTGTGGACACTAACTTGATACAATAGGCCTTAACAGAAATGACAGAATGTATGAAATCCAGTGGGGGAGTTTGGGTTGGACAGTCTATTGGGGAAAGGGGTATAAAGATGATTTAGACTGATTGAGATGCTCTTGATGAAATACACAAAAATTTAATTAAAGATATCCTCACAAAATTCAATAAAAATATATATTAAAAAAGAAAGATAATTATTCCCACCAATTTATTGGTTTTTTTAAATTCATTTTCAAACTATAAGAGTGCTTGCCATTTGAATAATCTCATACCTGATATATTTCTGATTTGTTATTTTGAAATGCTTAATGCATATATGACTGTGAGGTTAATAATTTAGGGTAAAATGGACTCATAACCAGTACAATAATAAGATTTACAAAACTTCCAGCCTTCCAGCAACATTCTGCATGACTGGTTATTGGCAATTGCTTCATTCCCTCTATAAGTACCTACAAAGCATTTAGCTGGTAGTCTAATTTTGCAGTGTTCATTGTGTTTTTGATAAATATGCTTTCACCTTTATTTTTATATATTTTTATTGAATTTTTGTGCATTTCATATAAAACATATTAATCATCTTTATACCCCCTTTCTCAGCTGCACCTACCCATATGACTCCCCCAACTGAACCTCATGCATTCTGTCATATATGTTAAGGCCTATCAAGTCAAGTTTGTGTACCCAGATGTCCCTTGGTATGAATTCATTCACTGGAGTCCCGTCAGTCTATCTAGAACCTCTCCCTTAAAGAAGATCAGCTCTCTCTCACCCAGCAGTAATGAAGGGACCATTGCAGAAGAAGGAGAGGAAAGACTGTAAAAGCCATGGCTGATTCAGATAATAAAGAAACAGAGCCTTCCAAGCCTCTGGGAACTTGCTCATGTGAACTTATAGCAATGGTGATAGTCTACACAAGACATGTGTGAACTCAGTCAGACAAAGAGTTAGTATAGAACTGAGGAAATGAGTTTTTATCCTTATAATAGTCATTTTTCAATATCTTTTTTATAGGCCCTTTAAGATTATTTATCTTTGATTTCAATTGTAATTGTGAAAGACACAGTCAAGCACACTGTATTTGTTACTTTTCTCTTTGCTATGACAGACTGAATTTCAGAGAGGAGGATGTATTCTCGCACCTGGATCTTCGGATGCAGCACATCACACCAGAGAAAACAGTGGCAATAATAGCTCCCAACTGTGGTACGAGTGTGAGGCAGGTGTTTACATCCTTGTGGCAGTGAGGAAGCAGACTCAGCTGGAACCAGGTCTGGGTTATGAGCCATGAACTCTGACTTTATGACCCTACATTTGTCAGCAAATTCTCAAGTACAAAAGCTTCCAAATAGTACTACCAACTGGGTATGGGCAGCAAGTGACAAAGACTTCAAACACATGCATTTCACATTCAACCCATAAAATTCTGCCTCTAACCCCATAGGTTATGTCATAAAGGGAAATATACTCAGTTCAGCTTCAAAAGTTTCCATACTCTTAACAATTCCATTATTATTCAAAAGTCCAAATTATTTCTGAGATTCAAGGTAATCTCTTAAATGTGAGTCCTTGTAAATGAATAAAAAATAAATAAGAAAGATATCATCAGCACAAAATTTGCATACTTCCAATACATAATGGCACAGAATAACCATTCTAATTCCCAAAGGGTAAGACTGTACCAACCAAGACTAAGACATGGAAAAGCAAGCCCTAAAAGCTGAAACTCTGTGTTTGGCTGGAGCTTGTGCTGTTGTCATCTGGGCTCCAACGACCATGAGATGCCCAACTGCTCTGGGCCCACCCCCACAGCATACTTAAAATCTCTATGCCTACAGCTTTCATTTGTGGATGTTCCATGCTCCTGGTATCTCCTGTAGCATGGTCTTCACTACTACTTTCAAAGCTTAATGCATTATCTCCTCATGACCTTATTGTAGGAACTGTAACCCTAACAAATATTTCCTTCCTTGCTTCATCTTTTTTTTTTCCTGGAACTGTGGAGAAAATCTAAATGACCCTGTAACTCTCATTCTTCATACCTGAAAACCAGAGCCACATGGATAATGTCAAGTTCTGCGGTCAGATTGAGCTGTACCTTGAGCCAATTTACCACATTTTCAGTGGGAAAACATTTCCCTAGGTGGACAAAGGCCTGGAACAGGGAATCCTGATTTGATGGATACAGTCTCTCCCTAAAGTGACCATTTCTGTTTTCCCAGAATAGAGCAGATGATTCTCTTTATTTGCATTAATCTTGTTTACATGCATTACCACTTTGTCTACAGATCTTTTAATTTTATCATGTTCCTTTCCTTACTAAACTACATTTTTTATTACTTTCTGTTCTGCATTCTGCTCAGAATTTCCACAAATTCTCCTGTAAATCTAGCTAATGGTAGTGAACAATAACTACACTTTGTCTTGAAATTTCCTCCTCCAAATAGTAATTTTGAATTTAGCCTTGTTCAGCTTTTCAGGAGATAGGCAGAATGTAAAGTTTTGCCAGAATGTACACAAATGTCCTCCTTCCAGGTTCTGAGATAGGCTCTGCTTCCATACTGAAAACCATTTTTTAATTTTATTTATTATTAAATTTTATTTTATGTATATGAGTATATTGACTAAATCTATATAAGTGTACCTATGTTAGGATCATGGCGGCCAAAAAAGGGCATTAGATACTCTGGAATTGGAGTTACAGACAGTTGTTAGCTGCCATGTGGGTGCTGGAAACCAAACTCGGGTCCTCTATAACAGCAGTCAGTGCTCTTAACTGCTGAGCCATCTCTGTAGCCCCAGCCCTCTGAAACCTCTAGTGCCTGGCCTTCACTCTCTATACTTCTACTAATGTTCTGGATTTACAAGTTCCCACCAGAAGAGCATGCTAGGTTTTCTTTAGCCTGCATTTACTAATTCTTCCACACTACTCTGATAAACAAGATCCTGGGGCCTATGAACTATATGGTCAAGTTTGTCATAGCAACAACTCCACTATTTGCTACCATTTTTTTTTTTGTGTTGGGTACTTTTTTCATGACCATGACAGAATTTATGATAGAAACATCATAAGGGAGGAAACATTTATTCTGGCTCACAGTTCAAGGGATAAATTATGTCATTGTGGAGAAGAAAGGAGGGCTTGTGGCTGTGACAGAAGTCAGAGGTGGCCAGTTATAGTGAAACTGGAGTCAGGAAGCCCAGTGAGCTCCAGTAGGAACTGGGGCCAGGCTATAAATGACAAGCACCATATGGCTTTATTTCTGCCAGGGAGGCCCATATCCAAAAGTTTCCACAGCCTTCCAAAACAGTGCCAGCAGCTGAGGACCAAGTGTTCAAATACATGAGTCTATGGGGATCATTTCACATTCAAATGATCACAGCCATGATACCAAGTGCTGAAATCCCCAAACAGTAAAATTTGTTAAGTTGAAAAATATAATCTTGACACATTTAAACACTAAATATTGAAATCTTGAAATCTAAAATCCCTAAAACTGTAATTCCTACTGTAAAAAATGAATATGAAAGAAAATTATAGACTAAATTCTGGATAGAATAAGTGTATTTTCTTTGTGTATAGGTTGGTTGGATCCCTTTAGGCAAAGCAAATAGCTAGAAACCTGGCAAAGCATTATTGTGTGTCTGTGAGAATTTTTCCAGAGGATAGTGGTTATGTGATGAGCCATGTGACAGGCACGTCAGAGACTACAGCTTGCAAATTTACTGTCATGGAATGTCTCAGCCAACCATAAATACAAGAACTATATAAATTCATTTCCCTAATCAGTTTCATCTCATATCTATTTACATATCCTGCTGGTTCTGTCTCTGTTATTCAGAACATAATTGTACATGATTGATTAGTAGCTGAGAATAATCATGTTATCACTGGTTTATTTAGTTTCCATCTTTGGATTTAGGATGTTAATTTTTTCTAATCTCTTAGCCATCGCTTTGGGGCCATTAAATGTCCCCCTGAGTAAAATGTTTTCCTGTGATAGATATACATTTCTAGGATTTCATCTTTTCTCCGTTCATAGCTTCAGTTAGTCTTTACTGTCTTATTAGTTCTTTAAACTCATGAAGAGATAGATTTCTTTATTTTTCTGTTTTTCAAGGCTGATTTCACCAGAAACCTTAGTCTGAATGAGCTGGTCTTGCCATAATTCCTATGCTAAAATAAAATTATAGTACATTTTAAGCATATTCCATAAGTATGTCAAGAAGTAATAGACATTACTTGTTAAGAAAAGGACTGTGCCAGTGACAGGTGTGGAATACCTCTGTATAATTTGTTTTTCAGGGAAGCCCCAGAAGCCTCAAAATAGTATAGATTCTTGTCAATCTTTTTGGTTTCCACTAAAACTAGACAATAAGACTTTATTATTGAAGAAACCACACAACGTACAAAGAAATCAGTCTGGATCTGATCTGGACACTTCCCCCCTGCTGACTAGATTTCATAGGGCAGGAAGGTGCTATCCATGTTACTTTGGACAAAGAATCAATGGTCTCATCCAGTTGTGAACCCTATAAGCTACAATGCCAAAGTGCCAGGCAAGATGCACCCATTGGTGCATTAATGGCACAATGATTATGAGGATAACCAACTACTCTTGGATTGGATTTCATTGCTGCTCCACAAGAGGGAATACATGCTCTGTACTGTAAATCTGGTCAAAATACATAATTGAGGAGATCATAGGCCCTAGGGAAGAACTCACTACTGTTGTTTAGCTAAATTGGCGTATGTGAAACTACCTCCTAAGTACTTTTGCTTATATCCATAGGCAAATGTTTCTCTCATTCTTAGTCAGAGAAACTCTCTGCACTAAACATAACATTCTCTGTAAGATTCAGGGGACATTGCAGAAGGGAGAGTGGAAAGAATAAGATAACAGTTTTAAGGCAGGGAGAAGAGATGTGAAATATTATCTTCAGGGCATGACACAGCCATGTTATGATCATGTTGATCGCTGGTAGCTGAGATTGCTTGCCCTGGGCTTGCATAAAGACTTGGCCTGACAGCAGGTAATCATGAACTGGGGAGAGGCTCATAGTACCCTAAATTTCCCTACTGAGTTATTGGCTGCCAATGGGTTACAAGGAAGGGACAGTCATTGCATTTAGTTGTATACAAAATGGTGAGTCTACTAAGTGCCAATAGACAGTTCCAAACCGTTGACTGCAAAGATTGCCCAGGTTCAAATTAGAGGGTCAGAAAACAAAACAGAAAGCCATAAATGTGAGAAAGGGAACTGTAGGGAAGAAGGGGTGATAGGAGTGGTAAGATGAATATATGTGAGGGTGGGGGTTGAGAGGAAGCAGAATTTAAGCAGAATTTATTTATTTAATAAATAAAAAGAAATAAAGTCTGGAACAAGTCAAAGTAGAAGCTTGCCTAACACCAGAATGTTTTAATCTGGTAAAATGAGGAACTCCTGATTTTTTATTCCATTTAGACACAGATTTCTCTATTATTTGAGTCATGCATCATTCTTATTAAACATCTTTAAGGAAAAAAAAGAAAGAAAAGAATTGTGGAGCTAAACAGATTATGTAGAAATCCTGTTTTCACCATCCACATGCCCAATGATGTTGGGAAATTTGCTTATATTCTGTATACCTCAATACCCTTGCTTTAAAAGAATTGACATCAAGTATATCTATTTCACAGGATATTGCAAATTAATAATTTAAAAAATTTTATACTAAGTGCATACGTGTGTTACAGAAATCATGTTAAAGATAATATACATTTTTAAATGTTATGGCAAATATCATGTACTAACTTGATTGAGTAAAATATCACTTCAAAGATTATTGTTGTTCTTTTGGTGTTAAATGTAAGATTTCCATTTAAATCAATGCTCTCGATAAAATATATTGCTGTCCATAATATGAACAGACTTAACCCAATCAAGAAAAGGCCTGACTAGAACAGAGGACAGACTTGAGAGAAAAACAAAAACAAAAACAAGGAATGATTGTGGTGGGCGGACTTGAGTCTTTTTCTGCAGCACTGGTTATTTGTTATGTTTGTAGTCTGCTGGGCCACGCCATCCACTTTGGACTTGGAACCTCTGCAATCCTGTGCACCAATTTCAATTTCTTGAAATAAGCCTCTCAGTATTTAGTACTTATGTGCATATATATAGTTTGTATATATTGCAGAAATTATAGAATATATATGCTCTCTTTAAATGTATGCATATTCTATTAGTCCTGTGCTTCTATTAACAATTCTACACTTAAAAAAAATCACTTTCCTAGTAAAGTTGATAGATTTGATGACATGAGAATTAGTACTAAGAAAGACTGCCTTCCAGGGCTGGGATTAAAGGCACATGCTACCATGCCTAGCTTAATAATATTTTAATAGTGGTGTCAGACTAACTCTGGAGAGAAACTCGTTATTCCAGATAGAGTGTCCGTAATTTTCTAAGGCATCTTCCTTTTGAACATGGGTAAGATTTGGAATTTATAACCACCTGAATACAAATTATGTGGTAGGATATACATGGTAAGGGAACTAACTTTATAAAACTTCAGTATCTATATTTCTCGTTGTCCTCTTACATCAGAGTATTCAAATCCTCGATTTAATTGATGATTTCACTGCTATATCCAACACCCAACTATTTATCAAAAATAAAACGAGGAGCTGGGTATGATGCAGTGCATGCCTTTAATCCCAGCACTTCAGAAGCAGAGGCAGGTGGATCTCTGTAAGGTTGAGGCCAACCTGGTCTACATAGCAAGTTCCAAACCAGCTGGGACTACAGGGAGACCCTGTCTCAAAAAACAAAATAAAAATAAATAAGTAAGTAAATAAATAAATAAATAAATAGGGAAGAAGAGGAAGATGGGGGAAGGAGGAACATAAGAAGCAGGAACAGAAGGAGGAGAGGAGAGATGGACAGAAAACAGAAAGAGGACAAGGAAGGGGAGGGGACAGGATGAAGGGAGTAGGAAGAGGAAGGAAAGGAGGGAGAGGAGCAGTCAGAGCGGGAGCAGCCGAAGGAAGACAATTGCTAGATGCTTTACTTCCTGTGGACATCTCTTTTACACCATTTTATACTTGGTATTGTGCTTGTAGGTTTACCCATTTTCTCAAATACCTGCAAAATTGTAGAGATCAGAAATGTTATTTTGCTCATGTTAGTATTATTAATTACTAGGGACATAGTAGCATTGTTAAAATGTAAATTTAAATTAAAAAGAAATATTTAAATCAATTGAAAATGTCACACGAACATTGCTTACATTTAGTGCTGAAAACTAAAATATTCATATAAAGAAATGGAATTTTATCCGGAAGAGTTTGGACATTTGCTCTCCTTTTTATTGCCATAGTAACAGTGCTCTTTTCAGTTTGGTCTTATATTATTCACCAGTTTTCTGCTTTGCTGTCTTTAAAAATAGGAAGAAAGCATGTTGTTCAACTGGAAAGAAAAGAAAACAAGTAAGGACAGTATTAAATGCAATTTAAAATGAAACATGCAATCATTTTACTGAATGCTAATATACTTACCAAAAGTAAAATACGTGTAATGTTGTATAATTGTGCTATTATTAAAATTCATGGGAAATTAAGAAATTTTCTGTGCTGACACTCATCCTGATGATTTTGAGGGTTTGTGACTTTATTTCTACAGGAAATGAAGGAAATTTTGTGCTGGATGTCTTTTCTGACAGGGTCAAAACCCTCAGCTTAGTCCCTCCTCATTCATCTAGACAGACTACTGCAGCTCTGCACTCTCCTCAAAAATGATGGTACTTAATGAAAATGTTCATTGACTCTAATTTGCTACATGTCTAATTTGAATGACTACTCATTTAAATAAATTTACATGCTTCTGTAAATTTACATATGTAACAGAATGATTTGGTGTTTACTATTATAAAGAGAAAAAAATAAAGTTTCCCACAAGGATGACAAAAAAGAATTAATGTTAGAGTGAGTGCAAGTATAAGTTCATGAATATACAAGGTGTATGTGCTTAAATAAGTGCATACATGTATACATATAGACAGAAAATGTTAACAATATACATTAATAGTGTGAGACCAATATATGAACTATAATCCACATAATAATTACTTTCCACTCTCTCAGAGAAATATCCTTCTCTTTTGGTAAAGACAAAAAGAAAACAAATGGGTAGCTAGCACATGCTTACTTATGTTGTGTTATGTTTTGAAGAAAATCTTCCTTTACAGATTTTATTGGAAATGTATTAACTAAGAAAGAGAAAAAGGCATCAAGATACGCAAGAAGGACTAGAGATTATGGAACCAAACACATTACAGTGGAGATCATTACATTCCTTGTGCACTCCCTCATAGCACATTTTTTGACTTGTAATTCCTGTATCTTCAGGGCTCTGCTTTTCCTCTTTATCTAAGTAAAGTAATGCTTACTTAATTTTAATATTCAGTTCAATTTTCACATTTTGGGGAAAAGTCTTCTTGAATTTTTGAGAGGGAGTAATGCTCCATCTTATGCCTAGATGTGCCTGGACCATGCACTAAAAAATATACTTTACTTTGTCCCATAGCATATATATATATATATATATATATTCTACATTTCTGCAAAATAGAACATTGTTGAATCAGAAAATAGCATTTCTTTGCAAGGAATGCGCTAACCCACTTTGCTTTATTGAAGACTTTTATCTGTTTTGCTGATTGAATTTTGGTAAGCATTTATCTAAAATTCCCAGCCTATTGGTTATTATTGATAAGATGACCAATTCTTTGGTTAAATTTTTACATCAATTTGGAATCATGTGGTTGTGTCTTTGCATCCATTGATAAAGCATAAAGATCCTTGAAAGAGGAAAAAAAGTCTAAAGTGTGTTAAGAGAAATGAAGCATGATATTCACAATTATTGCTAAAATTCTATGTATAACGTTACGTGCTTTGTATAGTAACCATAACTTGAGGTGGCAAAACACACACACACACACACACACCAGAGAGAGAGAGAGAGAGAGAGAGAGAGAGAACCTACACAGGCAAAGTAATAATTGATATTCTTACTACCACTCTTAGTAGAACATTAGATCAAAGATAACTTACAAAGGACAAATTCCAAATTTATTAGGGAGAAAAATTACCTATGGAGCTGGACTAGATCTTATATATCCAACAAAATTGGGGATAGCAACTTGAATAATGATCCGGAAGAATGACAGAGAGATTGATAGACTTCTGTAAACCCACGGGGCTTGTAGAGGATTTCTCCTCTCTCTGTCTGCAGCTTTGGCAACTGGCATGGTTCTCAGTCTGAAGCTGGTATATTATGGTATCAATAAATCACCATGGATTGATTTTCCTTCTTTAACTTTTAGTTTTTTGAAAAAATTACAAGAAAATGAAAGGTTAGACATACACAATAAATGGCATATTATATTTAATAATTATTTTTTATAATTTTAATGTGTTTATGTTATAATTTGGTCATTGTTTTATTTCACTACATTAATAAGACACTGAAATGCTTGCTAACAGCAACTTGTAACCTATCCTTACCCTTCTCTTCATTGTCCTTAAGATGAAATAGTCCTCTCTTACTAGCAAACCCAGAGTTCAGTCATGCATGCAGTGGCTAGACAACATACCTCAACAGTTTGCTGTTTTGTGACCTAACAGTGACCTTGATCAAGTTACTTCCCCACTCTTTACTCTGTCCTTTGTGATATATCTTCAGTGTTGTTATGAGGACCGAGGGAAACTGTGCAGAGCAGATGGAACTCCTGGAGCTCTGTAAGTGACAATTCTTTCTTCATACACTAATGTGCAACTAGTGCAAATCTTTATGTGGCTGTGTTCTCACGGAATTTATTTAGTTTTACCATAACAATAAGTAGAGAGGAAAACAAAGCACATATTGGAACCCTAATATTAAGTGTGAAGAACACGATCACCTGAATTCCCTTACCTGGAAAGCCTGGAGACATTAATCTGTAGTATGTAACCTAGGTAACCTGGATCCTACAGTTTTGTGATTAGAACAAGAGAATAATGGGGAAATTTAAAAAGAATCTTGATTCTTATTATATATCAGGTTCTTTGTAAGTAGTTAATTTCCACTTTGAATATATTTCCTATCATAATCTAGAAAGACTTTTAAGAACTAATTAGTCTCATGGAAGTTTGAAGAGCTTGTCATGGCTCTATGAGCCAACAAGCTGTGGGATTTAGTCTAAAATCCAGACAACGATGAGTTTAAAATCTTACCACGCCACCTTCTCTGCTTGGAGGCCTCTTAGGCATGACTGATGTAAATGTTTAGACTTTTTTACATAAAACAATCAGCAGGCTCTAGTTATGAGCCAACCTCTGATACGATACTGGAAAGATGCAACTAATTCAGAGTCCTCTTCCCCTTATGCTGCTTATATTGTGAAAAATGCTAATGAATAACTTAAAGTGTTCTTCCCAGTATTTAGTTACAAAACTAGGTTGATTCAAGTGTCTCATACAAAGAACTATGATGATTACTTAAAAATTACATATCCCTTTACTAGAAAATTTGTATAACCCTCTATGTATTTTTGTTGCCCAAGTAAAAATGTGCCTTTTGTTTTTTCATTTTTGATATTTTATTTTGAAGAAAATTAAAATCCATTTTTTCAGATCATCTATTCTTGGGGCTGATTGCCTTAGAAATTCTCTAGTTCTTCAAAATAATAACCAAGGACTTTCAAATATGGCCCTCTTCTCGGACATATGATTATATAGCTGTCATAATAGATTACTTTTAATATGGATGACATCATTTTAGCATCATAACAGAGTTGAAAATTCTGTGTTCTGTCAATATTAAAAAAGGTGCCAGCCAGTTAAAAAGTATGGGAGGCCCAAATGGATGAAACCAAACGGTAGCAAAATTACAGCTTGTATTAAGATGTTTGGAAATGATAACTTTTTGGCAACTTCTTTCTCTTTGTGATAATTCCTTGTAAAAATTTGCCTGTCCATGGGTGGAAAGCAGGTTTTGGTAAGAAGCTTCCTCCTTTTGAAGGAAGATGCTCTCAGTATTGCAAAGTTCTTTTTTGGTACTGAAGATTGAACCTAAAGCTGTTGCCCGTGCTCTATAAGTGCTCCACCACTGAGCTATGTCTCCAAGCATCAGTATTCCTAATGTTTTAGATGTAGCAACCCAAGGCTTGTCTTATTGTTCCTGCTGTAATGCATCCCTCAAACACCCTTAACTCTTTTCCACCTTGGTTTCTAGAAACAAGAGATCTTCCAATAAAGTCCATTAGAGGAATCTTAAACAACATTACATTTAGTATTAATGATAAATATAAACTACAATGTGAAAAACATATCTATATAAATATATGACATGTCATGGATAAATTTTCATGGAGTGAAATTTTAGCAGTATGTGTATTAAATCTCACTGTACATAGAGAAAAGAGAGCTAGGGCTAAGTAGAGAAAATATATGCATGGAGCCTTGGTCATGGTATGTGCTCAGTTCATGCTGACGAATTCAATTTATATAGCAGTATATGGACCAATCTATGTTTACCTCCTTATTCATAAATAAATAAATAACATATGCTTATTTAGAGTGCAATATATGATCATATGTCGATTGTACTGAAAGTATTGTCAATATTTCTTTCAAGATATTAAGATTATTGTAAGAAACAACAAATCATGACATAATTTGTGTAAATTCTATAATTTCAAATTTGTCATTTATTCGTGTGTTTGAAAATAATTCTGTTTCAAAGACATGTATTTATTTAGCAGCAAAAACACTTGATCTGCAACATAATTTTAGATGGGAAAAGTGAGAATTATCATTTTTTATTTATAAGAAAGAACAAAATTGAAGTTATTATGAAAACGTATTTATTATGCTAAAGGATGGAATATTAATTTTTTGTAAAACATTTGCTAAATATTCATGTTTATAACATTCATTGTTGTTTTATGTATAAACACACATGCTTATTTGCCACAGCACTTATGTGTCAGGGAAGTGATGTTTGGGTTTTGCCAAAAGACTCTTTTCTACATGGATGTGCAGTTCATTATTGTAATTAACAGCAGTGGTTTCTTTTAAGTATCAGTCTTCTTTCAGTTCTTTGTGCTCTTAAGATGATGCAGCATCCCTCCTGGGAAAGGATGTAGTGACTGTGCCTTTGGTGGAGAAGATGTCAGCGATGGATGAAGGGAAGCTCTGCTGTGTTTCATCTGGCTTATTAGAGATAAGCACTCTAACGTAGATAAAAGTTTTTGTGCTTCTCTGCTCTGTGTTAACCACTTAAAATTATGATAATAGGTCAAAACACAGAGGTTCTTAATTTATTTCCTAATTATTTGTGTGTACACGTGTTCATATATAATACCTCAGGAAAAAGACAAGAAATGCAAATGTGTAATAAATTTAGAGACAAAAAATATGAGGAAAATATGTTAATTTGATATCCAAAACAGGAGTAATGTATGTTTTTTCATGTCATAAACAGTCTCAGTTTGATTAAGAACAAAAAATATTCATGAAACTAATTTGTTTAGAACCTTAAACGGATCTGAAATGTAATATTACTTTTTATTCGCATAGAAATCTCTTTATTTATACAATTGACGACCAGCGTTGTCTTTTAAAGTTCTGCATGCTCCTTTAAGGACCATTTTGGTATGTTTGTCTACAAATATCTCACTGATGGGACACAGTTTGTCTCACCTAATATTTTTGCGTGCCATTTTTATGCCACTGTTAACATTACTGAATTTATAATTTTGTTTTATGCTTCTGTTCCCTTATATCGCCAGTTCTCAAAAATAGGCCTATGATTAAAATGTGGTTCAGTGAGGCATAAAAAGTGATGGAAACAGTAGCATAAATAGTACAGGCCCAAATCACATCATAAACAAGGAAGGACTGGTCTCCAGTGGTGAAAGTGGAATACAAATTTGTAATGCTGGGATAAATGAATCTGTACTTGTCACAGTTTCACATATGCAGCAGGAAAGAAGTGCAACTAGGAAGTACATTTACGAATAGCTAAAAAATTGAATTATATTTGACTGAAGATTCATTTACCACTCTTCCTCAGTTCATTTTCAGTTTAAGGCCTTGCCAAACAGAGGCATAAAAGCTTGGTGGGATGATTTCCTGAAGGATTAATCAGTATGCTCTCTCTGCTTCCTGGAAATTTTTTTTTTTTTTCACTCTGGGGATTCTCTCCAGCTTCTTAGCTATTTCTCCCTTCCCCCATTGTGAGGTTTATCAATAAATGGTCTGCAGCTCTTTGACTTGAACATGATTTGCAATGAAAATGTCTACAGTCTAGAAATTTTGCTTTGGTTTTGCCCACTGCCTAGTGCCTCCTTTGCTCTTTGTGACTGAACCAACATCTTAATAGGTGGGACCTGGTGCTTCCTGACCAGGTAACTTAGATATTTCCGTTTTCTGGTGGGGTTGTGATGGCTGAAAGTATTACTAAATATAAAGAAAAGGTCAAATGTAGAAATATTTACATTGCCCAAAACAGCTAAATAAACTGCAAAGACAGTTGCAATGTTAATAAATACTACTATACTCAAAGAAAAAGTATACGCACCTATGGTCAACATTTTTATCAAATGGTATTTTAGGATGCTGCACAATACTAGTTATGCATTAAAAGAAGAATAATTAGTATGTTGTAGATGCCTGCAGATTTTTTGCTCACAGTTGACTGTAATAAATGATACATAAACTATAAATAAACTCTTGACTATTGTGCAAGTCATGTGAGGAAACTGTAGTTTCTTTAATCTTTTCATGAAAGCAGTGCTTTTGATATAAAATGGAGACTTTTAAAATTTGCTTATCATTTATTTTGTATTGTTTTCTTAAAAAGGAAGCTTAATAGGTAGGAAAGAAAAAGGATGTGCTTTTTTTCTTTTGAGACAGGGTCTCTCTGTAGCCCCAGCTGGCTTGGAACTCACTATATAGACCAGGCTGGCCTTGAACTCACAAAGATCAGCCTGCTTTTGCCTCCCAAGTGCTGGGATTAAAGGTATGCATCCAACTCCCAGCCAAGAATGAGTTTTATTTTATTTTTAAATTTTATTTAATATTATTTTATTTTTCTCTTTTTGAAGCAGGGTCTCCCTGTAGCCCAAGCTGTCCTGGAACTCACTATGTAGACCAGGCTGGCATTGAACTCACAGAGATCCGCCTGCCTCTGCCTCCCAAGTGCTGGGACTACAGACATGCACCACCACGCCCGGCTATTTTATTTTATTTTTAACAGAGTATAGGGTAATGGTTTATTTACAGAAGAGTGGGAGCCCCACATTTACAGCTGTTCCATAATGTCCACACTCAAATAAAAACTCTGTGACCTCCAGACAACCCCACAAAATTGTGAGAGAAGTGCCCCTTGGTGTTCTTGGCTTATATATTCTTTGCCCCTCTCCCCACATGTGGCTAGGTCAACTGATTGGGTGACTCCTCCCTCGACTCCTTTTTGAGCGTGGGAAGGAGGTGTGACTATAGCTTGCGAGCCTAGTGGTCAGACTACAGTTCCAGTTAACACTCCACCCCTTCCTCAGGCTCTTACATTCTTCCTGCCAACCTCTTCTGCCAAAGATCCTGAGCCTTGGGGGGGGGGTGAGGGGGGTCGGTAGGTGTGGGATGATCTTTCTGTTGTGGCAAGGCACTGAACTTTCTGGTCTCTGCATCATCTGCTTTCTGTGGGCTGTTGGCCAGTTTGAATGGGATTCCACCTACAGTAAAAACACACACAGCAAGAAGCAAGAACATCTAAACAGTGACTGCTATAATAACTTAACCTATGGGTGTAAACATAAATGCTTGATTGATACTTTAGCAGGTTCATTAGTTCTATCTAACAAAGCAATTTCAGTGACTTCCCACTAGGGCCTATATTCTCCCCTGCCACAGGGGGTTGGCTGGGTCTACAGTTGCAGATGTGTGTTCCACCCCTAAGAGCAGGCATTATATCCAATCAAAAATTTGTTGGTTGTACATACACTAGACCTTCCACTATTGCACGGGCACAAAAATAGACACATAGATCAAGGGAACATCACTGAAGACTGAAACCTGAATACACACAGTTTCAGCCACCTGATATTTGACAAAGGTGCCAAGAACATACAACGGAGGACAGGTACCATCATCAATAAATGGTGCTAGCAAAACTGTAGAAGAATGAAACTAGATCCTTATATTTCACCTTGCACAAAAGTCAACTCCAAATGGATCAAATACCTCAATGTGAAACAGGAAACTCTGAAACTAATAAACATAAATATTGACAGTAACCTACAAAATATAGGTGTAGGAAAGGATTTTCTAAATGAGACAGCAGTTGCTCAGGAGTTAAGGTCAACAATTAGCAAGTGGGACCTCCTTAAAATAAAAATCTTCTGTACAGCAAAAGAAATAATCAAGAGAGTGAAGGAAAAACACACAGAGTGGGAAAACTCTTTACTATTGACACATCTGACCGACGTTTACCATCCAGGATATATAAAGAACTGAAAAAACAAAGAAGCAAGAAAGCAAATCACCCAATTAAAAGATGGGCTAAAGATCTAAACAGTTCTCAAAGAAGAAATAAAGATGGCTAAGAAACATCTCAAAAGCTGTTCAACATAGTTAATAATTAGGGAAACGCATATTTAAACCACCTTAAGCCTTCACCTTACCCTGGTCAGAATGGCTAGGATCAAGAGAACAAATGATACCAAATGTTGGCAAGGATGTGGAGAAGGGGGAACGCTCATTCATTGCTGGTGGGATTGCAAATTCATGAAACCCCTATGGAAAACAGTGTGGCGAACTCTCAAGAAACTAAAAATGAACCTACCACATGACCCAGTTATACCACTCCTTGGCATATACCCAAAGGACTCATCCTGTTATAGAGAGACACTTGTCCAACCAACCATGCTTGTTGCTGCTCTTTTCACAATAGCTAAGAGATGGAAGCAAACGAAGTGCCCCTCAATTGACAAGTGGTTAATGAAAATGTGGTTCATTTACACAATGGAGTTCTATTCAGCTGTAAAGAAAGATGAAAATATGAAGTTTGCAGGTAAATGGATCGATATAGAAACTGTTATACTAAGTGAAGTAACACGGACTCAGAAAAACAAAAGACGTATGTTCTCCCTCATCTGTGGATCCTAGCACCAAATCCTTACAAGTGAGTGCATATCCTGATCCAACTGCAGGGACCAGGAATAGGAGGGTAAAGTTGTTATTAAGGATGTGTTTTAACTATAGTTCAACATTAACATACATTCTGCTCCATTCATGGTGACAATTTTGAACACCTTACTATGCTTCACTTTGTGTATTAAGAGATAATAGAAGATAATTCAGTCCCATTACAGTCACCAAATTAGAAATTTTTTGAAATAGTATTGTAAGTTAAGTTCAAGTTTTGTTTTGTCCAGTTAATGTAAATTTACTGTCCTGTGTAAAGTAGGGAAATGATTTTTTAAAATATTTATTTATTTGCTTTATGTGCATGTGTGAGTTGCCTGAATGTGCATATGTGTATCACATATATGACTGGTGTCCCTTGAGTCCATAAGTAGGCATCAGAGCCCATGAAACTGGAGTTGCTGACAATTGTTAGTTACCTCTTGGGTTCTAGGAACTGAAGCTGTATCTTCTGCAAGAGTAGTAAGTGCTCCTAACTGCTGAGCCATTTCTGTAGCCCCCTATGTGACTTTTTGAAGTTCTTGTTGATATTATAATAGTATACTTTACTCATACACTATAATAATGTTGCTCCAAAATAATATTTATTTATTTATTAGATAATTCCTTGGTAGTATGCTACCAAAACAAAACAAACAGTGTATTAATGTTTTACTACTTGCACCTGTATTTTAAGAATGAAGTAAGCTGGTGTGGTATCATATACCTGTAATCCTCAATACTGGGAAGCAGAGGCAGGAAGACTGTGAGTTCTTGACAGTCTTGAGCTTCAAGACCCTGTCTCAAAAACAAATGAAAATAAATAATAAAATGTTTAATAGTGAGGAAGATTAGATATGAGCGTTTCCTAGATTTTGTAGTATATTATTTACCTTTGATAATTTGATTAAAATACTATCAGTTGACTTTATTTCTCAATTAAGTAACATAAAAAAATCAGTTAAAAGCTCTTTGAAAACATCCAAAAGTTATCGTAATGAATCTGACGTAAAGTACAGTAGGAGTCCATTTATTGCTCTTCAAAGATGCATGGTTTGCACCCAGGTTTTTAATCTTGTGATTAAAATTAATTTATAAAATCAATACTTTAAAACTGGATAAACCCCTTGGCTGATTTCATTTAGCCATTGTTGAAAGAAACCTTAGACCTAGCATCTTATCTATTAGCTTCTTCTCTTCCTGAAAACTCCACACTTAGTAGAGGGCGACTAAGTTCTAATTTCAGACATTTTTGTATCAGGCAAACAGGGTATCTCTGGCAAAAGAACAGTTTGAGAACCAAACATCAAGGTTTCTGACCTCGAGGGAATGGTCCATAATCAGAGCCTGCAAAGGAGGAGTACTCATTATTTTCTCTGGTACCAAAGAAAGTAAACAGAAATTATGAAGAGCTTAACATCTTTTATAGTAAACTCACAGACCACTTCTTACAAGTATATGATCATTGAACTCATTTTGTTACTGATTTACACCAGTTTTGATGTTCATCTTATAGAATAAGAGATACACACTAGACCAAAATATAACAGGACATGTTGCTACTTTGTAAAGTATAAATCACAATGAAGAATTAGAGAAAAGTCATTTGTTTATTTTTATTGAGCTTATAAATTTCATACATTTGCCACTCAAATCCAGACTCCCTTTTCCATCCATGCCTCCTCCTATCTCCCCACCAAACCTATGCACTCTGAACTGAAGGCATTTTTTAAAAAATACTTTGCTATTTGTGTTTTTATAGTTTTTTTGAAGAATGGCTCTAAGTATTATACTAAATTAAGGACATAATCCTATTAATATTTTTTGTCTTAATTTATACTTGATGAAACATTCTCTAGATATTTTTTCAAGAAAAAATAAGTTTTAAATGTTAATGATGATAATGGGGATAATATCTGTACCTAGGTAAGAAAGGCTGTGTTTGAAAGGACACTTGTACTAGGAAGATAGGGTTGTTGCCACTGGGGCTAGAGTCTGTTGCAGCAGAAGTACTTTAAGCACAAGGTCTCAGGACTCTCAGAAGTGAAGCAGCTGGGGTTCTCCAAATTTTCAATGTCTGCTTTAATCAGGAGGTGTAAGCAAGAATAAAGAGAATCAGGCATTTGGAAGTGGGATGATCAGGAACTGTCATTAGATCAGGGATCTTATTTTGTGATGGCCAGCTGGCTTTTGAAGAGTTTTTCCTATTTTTTATGCTCCAGTTTGAGGATAGGTGGAGCTCTGAGTCCTGAGGAAAGAAGAGAAACTGGAGCTATCATTCCTGCAGAGGACCCTGGTTTTGATTTCCAGCACCCACAGAGTGGCTAATAACCACCAGTAACCCCATGTCCAGGGGATCTGATGCCCTCTTTTGAGCCCCTCAAACATTGCACTACATGGGTGCACTTACCTACATGCAGACAATACATTCATACACGTTAAAGAAGAATAAACAATTGTTTAAAAAGAAGAGAAGCTTTGCTCACTTTTAATCCAGTCAAGTTACCAGGCATTCTTTCCAGATTTGTCAGTGAGAATAGCCAAGCATCAGGCCAAGAATGGGTCTGAAAACAATCTCTCTCGCCTTGTCCTAGGTAAACATGGGAGGCCACCATGATTCTTATGTAATGCAAGTGGGGAAGGGGAGTTCTTTGCACCAAGCCATTTTTACAACACATCAAAGTGCAGGGGTTCTTTAGCCTTTGCAGTATTCCAGACCAGGCCAGTTATAAGGAGAACGACCATTGAGAATGAAGCTACCATTGCAATTTTCACTGCAACTTGCAGATTTCTAGATGTGACAGATGTGGCCTGCATGGCAGCTCTGTTGATGCCTGTATCATTTGAATAAAGCGATGATGAGCTGGAATGAAGCTCTTTTTGAGAGCAAAACTCTGAAAGTTAAGACTAGAAAAGATTTCATGGTTCTCAGGCACAGCTTTGAGCTTCAGCTTTGAAAGACTGTGTTTTGAGGACCAGCTGCAGCAGCAGAAAAGCTTCTGAAGTTATTATGCATTTTAAAAAATGAGTTTGCGCCAGAATGAATGTTAATATACCACTTTCTCCATGGAGAGATATTTGCTTTTAACATATGCCTTGGAACACAGTAAAATTTGTGAACACACAAAGCTCAAACATTCAAATTAGGTTTATTACTGTGTGGCAATATAGAAGGTTTATTATAAGCAACTATTAATACATGTAAGAAATTGAATGTTCTTTTTAAAACACTTGCATTACTGAACAAACATTTAGCATTTCTACAAATTAAAACTGATTTTGTCCAATTTTCAAGGGTGCAAATTGAATAGATTGTTTTCATATATTCAGCATTCACACAGTTCTTAATTTTTAACTTACAAAGAACTACAACACAGACTTCAATGATAATATCAAACAGCAAGAGGCAAAGAAAAAAGTTTTGAAAAACCTACCTATATAGAATCTTCAGCACATTTCTTATTTTAAGAATAATTTTTTAGGTAAGTAGAGAATATCAAAATTACTTATCTTTGAAAAGTTAAAGTTATCATTGAGTAACAATTTTATAGAAACATGTTTGACTTGTGTAAAAGAGTAAAGTCAAACTGGGAGTGGTGCTGCAGGCCTTTAATCTCAGTACCAGGAGTCAGAGACAGGACGATCTCTATGAGTTTGGAGGCAGCCTGTGGTATGTAGTGAATTCCAGGCCAGCAGGAGCTACATAGTAAGACACGATTTCAAAAAAAAAAAAAAAATCAATCAAAGAGAAAACATTTGAGTATAAGAATCTCTTATTTCTGTTCACAAACTCCTCACATATAATGACTTAAAGCAATGCAGATTTATTATGAAATAGAGGACAAAGTTTTAAATCACTTATAATTGGCTAAAATCAGTATGTTGATATGGTTGCATGACTTCTGGAAAGTTTATAGAGGAAAATCTATTTCTTTATCTTTAGAACCTCTAGAAGTTGCCCGGAGTTTTTTTCCCATGGCAATATTTCAACCAACAGTCACATCACCATAAAATCCTGTTTCTCTTTTATAATGAAATATTTTATTTATTATTTTTATTTTATGTTTATGAGAGTATTGCCTACATGGGTGTAAGTGCTCCTGGGCCTTATAATGCCTGTGGAGGTCAGAAAAGGGAGTTGGATTCTCCTGGAACTCGAGTCACATACTGTTGTTAGCCTCCATGTGACTGCTGGAAATGAAACCCAGGTCATCTGCAAGAGCAGCCAGTGCTTTCATTCCGCTGAGCTTTCTCTCCAGCCCCAACTCCTGTTTCTCTTAATCTTCTATTTCCCTCTTTGTTGAGAAGGACTTTTGACTTTTGTGATAATGCCAAGCCTACCAATATAATCCCAGGTTACCTTCTAATCTCAAGAGCCTCAATTTAATCACATCCCAAAAGTCTCTTTGGCTGTGTAAGGCAACATACAGTTCAGGGATCAAGATATAGACATGTAGGTGTGAGTTATGTTCTATTTCCAACAGTGAATTCAAGAGTGCAAATGGCTGTAATACCTAAGGAATAGAGTGTGAGGAAAGGGGTACCCAGGACTGACTTAAAATGTAAGCAGCTCATGGAGGGCATCAGCAGCCATGTGAAAGATGAAGTTTTTCCAAATGTTGTTACCGTATTCTACCTTTGAAGACTTCAATATCATTCTAACAATTCATTGATTTATTTATGTAGAATAATAAGTTTGAATGCCTTGTGAATAACTGACTATATCTTACTCAAGGAGAGAGAATTTCAGAAGCCAGCATGGATGAATTTTGGGACTGATAGACTAGAAGCAAGATGGAAATAAACAGATTTATAAATGGTTTTAAGGGGGAAATAGAAAAGAATTGATAAGTGATTATAATGACTGAGATCAGTCAAATTTAAGACTCATGATTTTGATAAAGCATTCACATGAATATAGGGAGGACATACAATGCAAGTTGAAGATGATGAAGAGCATGGAAACCTCAGGTTTAATTAGAAAAATACTATTCTGTATCGTGGATCTTTGTAGCTACGTATAATTGTTTTCAAAGTTCCAGAGCGCAGATGTGAGAAGTAGACTAAGAGTGATACAGCTGTAATCCATAACAGAAACATCATAATTCAAACCAACAAAAGGGAGGACATTGATCAGGGAAAGAATTCACATCAGGAATGCACACACATATGTATATTAATATATTTATATGAAATATATATAATTCCAACTTAAATGGAATAGAACACAGGTAAAAGTATTTCTTTGGGAGACAAACAGGCTTGGATAGAGGTTGACGTGCCATAGGAATCAAGATACAAGTATTTTTGAAATGAGGGATCAGGGGAGAAAGTCAAGCCAATCTAAAGGAAGAGGGCATAAAAAGTCATCTGGAAGTCTACAGTCTAAAAACCTAAAAAAAAACAGTTGAAGGTAGACACTGTGCATGGTAGAGAAAAGCTCCTCCTTGAACCTATAGGTTATTAAACAAAACCCCTAACACCAGGACTGGGACAACTCTTTCTGAGCTGTTGCTCAGGAAGGCCTTAGAGGCCCATAAAACAACACAGGCTCTTGCCATTGCTCTTGGTGGCCTATCTGAACTATAAAACCCTATTGTTAAAACCACCAAACACCTTGGTTGCATGATATAGAGAAATCAAATTGGAGCTGTGCTAAAAGTCTAATCTGTGCTAGGTAGTTTTCATAGTGCAGAAATGGCATGTAGGCTGCTGGGAGAAAAGGCGTTAATAGCCTTACCCAAATGTGAACCCTATAAATTATGATAACCTGCCAGGCAAGATGCAAGATGTGGCCATTGGTGCACAGCTGTTATAGTGGAAACCAACTGCCCAATGATTGGATTTTGGGCACACGCCACAGCACAGATTCTTTACTTGGTACTGTAAACCTACACAAAGGGCTATGGAGGAGGAGGTCATCTGATCTAAAGGAGAAACAATTCTGTTGTTTAGCTAAATAGACATAATGTTGAATCACTTTCTAAATATATGTCTATATATCCATGGACAATTAAATCTCATAGTCTTAATTAGAGTGAACAAGGTTAGAGATATATGGTTTCACAAGATATTGAGAACAAGTGATGTGTGAGTGCTCAACCCTAAAGAAGGAACTTGTACAATTCCTTGATTCTATGAGCCAGAAGATATTTAGAAAGGCAAAATGTAACCACAAAATCTCAACTACTTTGGATGATTGCACTGTTGTATTGGCTCTTCAGAAGACTAGGGCAATCAACAATCCTGCAGGGATAGAGAAGCATGTGCGGTCTCCCCCTACTCCTCACTGCTAAACTAATTCCTATGGCTAGACTCTGAGAAAGGAGGAGTCAGTACCTTCAGTTGTGGGCAAAATGATGAACCCAACATGCTCCAACAGATAGTCACAATTCAGTGATCACATTGATGGCTCTGATTAAATTGATGGGTCACATAACAAAACCAAAAGTCATTTATCTAGGAAAGAGACAAGTAGGGAAGGCAGGCATTGCTAGGCATGGGAGGAAAATAACAGAGAGGGGAAAGTGACTAGATTACATTATGTACATGTTTGAAGTGTCAAAGCACTAACAATGTTTTTCAATTTGATGAAAACTATAAAAACTCTTACTATGAATGGAAATTTCTAAAATGTTAATTTGATCAAAACACCTTATATGCACGTATCAAATTCTCAGTAAAGCTTTTCTAAAAGCTAAAGAAAGAAAAAGTATTATTTTACCTTTAATTTTTATATTTAAAATGTGTCTACCTTGTTTTTATCCTTATTAGTTTTAATTTTTTTCAATTTTCATTTTACTTACATTTCTTTCAAATGATCTCTATTTTTTGTTAGTCATTTGTTCTTTTGGTCTTAATCTTCAGCAAAGGTGGAACCTCTTTTAACTGCTTTTCTTTTTTCAGAGATAGTCTCATTGTTTCCTAGATTGATCTCAAATTTCTAATCTCCAGTGATCCTCCTGCCTTGTCCGTTAGATTAGCTGGAACTACAGGCAGGTGCTTCCCTTTCTAACTTTAATTACTTTAAACCAAACCAAACTGAACAGGACACTTTGTTGGTTTCTTTACATTTATTGGCATTTAAATGAATCCACACTTTTAATGATGATTTCCTTATCCAAGTAGCTCTATTAACTTTAAAAATAATGGGTTAGCTCTTGGTTAAGATAATATCTATTTCTTGCAAGTGAAATATGATACAATAAAATGATTTTTATAGATATTTATATCCTGTTGAGGTTAATAGGTTTTTTTTCAAAATTTATTGTTTATGTCATATTAATGAACTGGACTTAATGTGGCATTGCACATCACTGGTCTGTAGAAAAAACATGCAGGAATAGTGGTCATTCCAATATATACAAATGACATAGCCAAATTCATCACGCAATGCCACAATAATATCCATTTTTGGCCCTCTACACATCTATGTAATGTTAACCTTAAAAATTAACAGCATCATATCTCTTCTGTGATTTAGATTTTTTTCATATAAGCTGTTTCAAACAAACAATAGTTCATCATAAAGATGATTCATAGTTTTAGTATTTTCATATTATAGAATTCTCACACTGCTTCAAGATCTTGGATGTAATTTATATTTCCTAATTATTTTAAGATATGTATCAAAGAAGAAATTAGAAGATAAATCATATACTTTTTTTTAAAGCTCTTGTTACTTAACAGTCAAAGTGTATTACCATACTATGTGAGGAGTGCATGATGTCACTTTGCTTCTATTCTACTGTTATATTAGTAGCATTGACCATTATGTTTGTGCATTTTACAGTGTCAGAACAGAGTAACAATAGAGTCACAATCTGCATGGAATCATCACCTTTATTTTACAAAGTTTTCCTTGCTTAACTTGCAAGTTCTTTGTTTCATTCCAATGTTAATAATATCTATAGCAATCAAATAACACATCAAACTTTACAGAAAATATACCATAGAAAATATTAAAAGCTATATATGTTTTTAAAAGTCTAAAAAATACAAATAGGACTTAAAGAGACAATGCAAAGAATAGGCGGGTGGTCAAGTGTTAGGTTAGGAAACCAACGAGAGTCGCTGAAGGGGGTTTGAACAGCACTTAACTAGGCTGAGCTGAGTCTGAGGACAGTTGTAAAGTTGTTTCTCGGAAAAGAAGTTTGAGCAATGCACCAAAGTAGTTGTGATGAACAGATGGGTATAATTCAATGGTTCAGCCTGAAGCATTTCTCCTTTGATCTGTCTTGGATGAGGTAACTGTTTCATCGTTGATCTTGACTTGTCAATAAATTCACAAATGGAAGTTTTTAGTTAGTATGAACAAGTTACATGTCTATTTCTTACAGTTATTCTAAGTAGATTTTTGATCATTCCTGTAAATAAACAAGATTCTTTGTAATTCCACATTAACATTTGCACACCAAATGGTATAAGCCGAACAAGGCTCAGGTGGAATCTACTACTCTATACCTGAACCAATTCACCCCTGGTTCTGTTTCCTGGCATTGCCTCCCCCATCCACTGTAATCTAATGGGCTTGGCTCAACTCTCTGACATATCCACTTAAAAAAATATTTTTTATTGATTTTTTTGAATTTCATATAATACATCTTGATGATATTTAGACCTTCCTCTCCCTTATATATACATGCCACACCCCCATCAGTTTTCGTGCATTATGTTATATATTCTAAGGCCTATTGAGCCAAGTTTATGTCCCAAAATGTCCCTTGGTTTAGTTCATCCACTAGGGTCTGGACAACCTATCTAGTGTCACTCCCTTAAAAAAAAAAAAAACAATTCTTGCTCTCTTATTAATCATCATTTGCCAAAAGTTTCTCAGCTAAGAATGGGCTTCTTGCTGGGTGTGGTGGCACATGCCTTTAATCCCAGCACTCAGGAGGCAGAGTCAGAGGAAGAGGCAGGCAGATCTCTCTGAGTTCAAGGGCAACCTGTTCTACCTAGTGAGTTCTAGGCAAGCTGGAGCTATAGGGAGACCCTGTCTTAACAAGACCAAATAAAAAAAAAAAAAGGACTTCTTACCCATTTCCTCCCTTCTATGCTGGATCACTTTTGGCTTTTGGTTGTTGTTGGAAGAATGACTCTCTGGACATTTGAGAAATTTTCTAAGCTGTCTCTGAGAAAGTTGGAAGTCACAGAGTATTTTTTAATTAATGATCTTAATCTTTTTCAGTCTAAGCTTGGATGTTTTTGTTATTTCATAAATAATGTGGGATAAAATTTAGTTTTTTAGACTCTATCCCATGATCCAAAAAGAGATGTCAACAATTTTTCTGAACATTTTATTTACACGGAGCTTTAAATCTCATCATATTGCTGCCTCTACTTAAAGGAGGGAGCTGGGACTAGGAAGTGACCTCTTGAAGGGCAAGATTTTATGGGAGGAATGAATAATTGGAGCTGGTTTTGTTATATCCTACACTATAGAAGATATAAAGAAAAAATAAGGCCTTTAAATGATAACTAGCAATACCTACCACAATTGTATTATGATCATTTATGTCACAAGCCAGTATACATTTTATTTTTGTCTTTTTAAGACAGGGCTTCCCTGTAGCTCCAGTTGTCCTGGAACTCACGATGTAGAGCAGGCTGGCCTTGAACTCACAGAAATCTGCCTGCCTCTGCCTCCCGAGTGCTGGGATTAAAGGTGTGCGCCACCACACCTGGCTCAGTACACATTTTAAATACTATTTTAATTGCTTCAATACTACTATTACTTAATCTAGCTTTTAATACTACAGATGGCAAGGCAAATTGTGTGCTGCCTAGTTTTTCAATTAGATGACCTTTTTATTGCTTATATATTTCATACTTTATTATCTTAATTTTTTTTGTATATGAGTGTATTGCCTGCATATGTACACCCATGTTGTGTATGCCTGTGGGGCTCAGAAGAGGCTGTTGGATCCTCTGGAAAACAAATAGTGTTAGCCTCCATGTGGGTGCTGGGAATCGAACCTGTGTCCTCTGCAAGAACAGTCAGTGCCCTTAACTGCTGAGCCATCTCTCTAGCCATTATTGTTTAATTTTAACTTGCAGTTCTCTATAGATGTATTGAAATACATGTAATTTAACTGAAGCATGACAATACTTTTTTATTGTATACTCAGAAAGTTAAGGGAATTTTAAAATATTTTTCTAATTGTATCATTGTTAAAAGTTTTCCTTCAAACTAAGAATTTAGTTTCTAAAGTTAATGGATACGGCTGCATACAACTTTTTATTTAAATGTGATTTACTTAATGATATTAAATAGGTTGATTATTTTGACTAAGCTATAGTGGTTCACAACTTCCCATATTCAGTCTTCAAATTTGGTTGAGTGAATAGTGATAAATCTTATATATCATTGACAATACTGGAAATTTTTATTAGCAGTTTACCTAGGGATTATCAGTCCTGATCTATTGAAACGAACTGTAATTTTTAAGTGTATTTGTTTTTTAAAGCTTTTTATTGTTCTTTCTATGTTTAGCTTTATTTGATGTTGTTTGCATATGTATTCATTGTTGGTAAAGGAGAAGCTTCGACGATTGACTGGAGATCTCATTTTCTAGCATACACATTGAATGGAAAAATACCCCTCAAAGCCATGATTTTATTACTTCTTAAAAATTTTCAATATTTATTTTATGTATATGAGTACTTTTGCTTGCATGTATATTAAATGCACCCTTATCATGCAATGCCTTCAGGGGCCAGAAGAAATCAGATTCCCTTTGCATCTTGAGCTATAGACAGTGGTTAGCTGCCATGTAGGTGCTGGGAACCCAACCCAGGTCCTCTGGAGGAGCAACCAGTGCTCTTAACTGCTTGAGCCATCTCTCCAGCCCAAGTTTTACTACTCACATATTTGGTACTTTGTGTTTTCATTGAGTGAAACATAATTCAAAACATTTTCTAAATCTCTTGTTTTCTTTGTCTTGTGGATTATTTGGATACCTAGTAAATTTTCTGACTGTTTGTGGAAATTATATCTTTATGGTACTGAAAACTGAATTTATTGCTCTCACTCCACTGTCAGCAATCTAGGAACTTAGTGGATTTTCTTCTTTTCCTACAATGTTAGATGGCTTTGACTTGCTGTCAGAATGGACCATGCAGTGAAGAAAAATCAATGCTCTATTTCTTCCTAGATGCAATTGACCTTCGTCTGGGCCTAGGGTGCAAGGGTATTTACTCCTACATGCCCCCCCATGTCGCTTGCCTTCTTCCTGTCACCCCAGTGGCAGTCAGTGCTTGCCTTGGATCTGGAGAAGCAAGGCTTTGTCTGTGGTAGCCAATGCTTCTTGTCCAAAGCATTACTGGATACCAGGAAGAGTAGACATTCTGCCCTCCCTGCAGAAGCAGCTTGTTTTTGTTTTGTTTCAGTAACAGGCCTGAAATGTGGTCTCCAGCAGCAGCAGATAACTTATATCTCATATTTTTGCAGTCTGAGCATTAATGTGCTTCCAAGGTAAGACCTCTCTACTACTGTAGGTAGGCCTTACAAGCCTCTGCCATAGGAAGTATTCTGTTCCGTTCCCGTGCCCTTTGAATTCTCCTGAACCCTTCTCCAGAAAAGAGCTGCAAGGAGCAGACACACACCACACTCTCTGTTTTATGCTCACTGTGGCCCAAGGAAGGTCTACCTCCTTTTGGAATGAGGTTACCTACCCTTGCAACCTCAGTTCCCTGATGAGTTAAAAATATTGGTTATCCAGGATTTTCTGTTAGATTTGGAGCGACTGTGTTTTAGATTTAACATTTTAAATTTTGGAGGAATTCTCTCTGATAGCATCTTGAATTATCTTTTCATATAACATTTTTGACACATTGCTTATAAACACCTATATTTTATATCAGATGTCCACTATCTGTGTTCTGAGTTTACATATTTTCGTTTATAAGCTTATTCTGCTTGTATTTCCTCTGTGCTTTCTTTCTGCTCTGGAACTTTGATGATTATTTCCTGTCAATGATTTTGTTATTGCCTCAATACATATTTTAAGATTTCATTTTCATCATTCTGCAAGACAGCTGCTTTTCAGCCCAGAGCATTGTCTTGCATCTCTCGTGCAGCCTCTATCTGGCATGTTACTCTTCCTCTTTCCTTTGCTTCTTCCACAGCTGTGGATAATGAAGGTTTGCTAACATTTCCTAAGGTTATACTCGGTGGTTTCTTCCTGATATAAATACCCTTCCTTTGAATTCCAGGAAGATGTTTTTATTCTGTTTTGCAGAACATTTTCCTCTATGATCGCATTTTTAAAAAGTATTCTTTGTTTATAACTTATACTTGCCCAAATTTGCATATGTATGATTTATAAGTTTTCCCAGGATTCTTTGATGTTAATAGATTTGCCATGTCATTGCAATCTTTAGAAGGTGAGCTGTATGGTGTGAATTTTAGAATAATGTCTAGCATATACATCATAAAGAAACTACATTTATTGTTACTGTATGAAAGTAATAGCTTCCCTGATCATCTTTTCAGTTGATTTAAGCTAATGGAACAAAAACCCCTAAAACTATCAGCTCTGCTTTTCTCATCTCTTCTCTTCTGTCCCCTCTCCTCCCTTCCCCTCTCATTTTTTCTTTTTCTTTCTTTTCTTGTCTTTTTCATTTATCTTTTTTCCTTTCCCTCTCTTTTATCTCATGTTTTCTTCCCTTTTTTACTCTCAGTTCTAATTTTTGCTTCTTGGAGCTTAGCTGCTCAAATGAACTGTGTTCTATAATTTACTATGTGCTGTTGATTGACATCCTCCAAATAAATATAAATATTTGGACTGACATTAGTTAAGAAAGGGCAATGAAGTGCACTGAGAGACTCCAAATGCAGGGGTACTGCAGAATGGGTCCGTCTTCCTTTGGATCAAGAAATCTACCATAGACTAAAGTCACTTCCTGCTACAGAATTCCCAGAATGCTAGGTTTGCTTTGTTTCATGTGGCAGGCACAGTAATTCATTTTAATTCATTGAATTTTTAATGAAGCTACTTAACATTGGCTAATTTAAGCTCCTCTAACTTCATCAGGAAGTGTAGTGACTGAATTTGACATTATTATTCAATAATATTTTCTCCCCTCACTTGTGGGGCTCTAGAGAGTAGAAAATTTAGGTTGGTGGCTATAATTCAGACACCATTTTGACACTACAAACCTAATATGAGTTTCAGAAAAAAATGGTAAATATTCTGTGGTCATCATATTAATAATAAATTTGGTGATTTCTGAAAAAAGTGAACATCTGTTTGTTATAGATACAGCATATGAGGTGTGTGGTACTTAATCATTTAACTGCATCTGTGGTTTAATCAATTGTTGTCATATATTTATTGAATATCTAGCAGGCAGTTTGAGCTATCAGACCTTTACCATGCCTTGTGTTATGAATTTCAGAGTTTTTAAATTTGACAGAACATTCTTAAAGCTGCTGCATTTAAATTTGGTTTTGGAGCTGTTACCTAGTTAGATAAAATATAGCTTTTGTCAGTTTTAATCTATGCTGGGAAAGGACATCTAAATTAAAATCAAACAAAAAATGGTATGCTCATTTTATTTTCAATTTTTCTTCCAATTTTGAATATATTTCAACCATCTAACTCAGGGAGATACATAGCACAGCTGTGTGGTGTGATGCTAGGTTATCAGCTCTGCAGTTCTTGAGATAGTTGGTTGGGTTTAAGTTCTTTGGTAGTTGGTTGAGGCACAGAGGCAATAGCAATGCTAAACTGAAGTTTTGGTGAAAATCATTCCTAGATACTGAGGAACATACCAATTTCAAATCATAAATTGAAGCAAATTTATATTCATGAGGGCTCTGAGAATGAACCAGACTTCTCATCAGAAAACCTTCTTACACTTAAAAGTTTGTTAATTCTTCAGAGTTGAAGGGAAGATAATTGATAACTATGAGCTGTTAGCAAATATTTCATCCCAGATTTGTCAGTTTTTAGTAGTTGCACAGGCAGTCCTCTTTTCTTTCCTTTAACATCAGCTTAAAATAGTGTGGATAGTTCAATAATGAGTAGACTCATGAGCCTTTTTAAAAGTATCTTTTTTAAAAAAGATTTATTATTAGTTTATGTGTATGACTATTTTGCCTGCATGCATGCATATGAACCATGTGCATGTCTGGTTCGAGAAGGTGTTGGGGCCTCGGGAACTGGAGTCACAGACTATTAGGAGCCACCAATTGGGTGTTGGGAACTGATCCCAGGTTCTCTGCAAAAGGAGCAAGCAGTCTTAACTGCTGAGCCATCTCTCCGCTCCTGCCCATTGGTTTTTTTGAACTCAAATTTCATACTTTTTTCTCCATTATTGTACCAGGCTTGGGGGTCAGAAAGGACTAAGTTGACCATTAAAGGGTTAATGTTTTAGCTGTGAGACTGGAATGTATTAATATTAGTGGAAGGTTTATATAAAATGTAGAACATATAAAGACATTCCAGTAAGGGTGAAAATTTCATACAAGATGACATTTGATTGGGGTAGTTATGTAAATCTTTGTGATTTGGTAGAAAACAATCAATATATGCAGCAAGTGTTAGGTAACGTAGCAGTCTTGAATCCTTTCAGACATTAAGTGCTAACAACAAAATTATTGAGAAGCTAAAAAAAAATATTAGAAGTTACTCAGAAGACCAAGATATAATAGCATACCTGAATTAAGATTTGAAGTATAGGGCCAGGCGTGGTGGCACACACCTTTAATCCCAGCACTTGGGAGGCAGAGGCAGGCTGGTCTCTATGAGTTCAAGGCCAGCCTGGTCTACATAGTGAGTTCCAGGACAGCTGGGGCTAGGGGGTAGATGACCAGAAGGAAACAGAATATATTCCACACAGTTGGTCAGTTACTCTTATGAACTCACAACAATGCTTACAGTCCTGGGCAATCTCAAATCAGGCAAAATCCTAGCATAGATATTGTGAAGTAGGTAAGAAATCTCAACCGCACCAAAGGAACTTTTGGAAATTGATGGCTGCTGGGAGGAGGAAAGACAGTGTCTTACCGGGTTGAGTCTTTTGGTGGACCCATTGAATGGATCTACACTGAAGGACATTGTGGGGCACAAATCATGCTCTATAAAACATATTGTGTTGTGTGTGTGTGTGTGTGTGTGTGTGTGTGTGTGTGTGAAATCATTGAATTGGGCAGTAGGTACTGGGAAGCAGGAGTCTAGAGAGGGGAGCAAATCATCTAAATGCCATCGAACTCTGTTGCATGAAAATATAAAAATTAAACAAAAATGCAAAAATGACTGAAGTTTTCCCAGGAAGTAACTTTCACAAGCTTTGTGTAAAAGTTCATCTATTTATTGCTCGAAAGAGAGAATGAGAAGGACACTTTGAGGTGACAGGTAGTGAGGGACTGGAGAGATGACTCAGTGGTTAAGAGTACTGGTTACTCTTGCAGAGAACCTGGGTTTGGTTCCCAGCATCCACATGACAGCTAACAACCATCCATTAACTCTAGTTCTAGGTGATCTGATGCCTTTTTCCAGCCTCCACAGGCATTGCATGCATATGTGCACTTGCATACACATAAGCAAAACACTCATATACATACATTAAAAATAAATTTATGAAAAGGTTTTTTTTTTTAAGTGGCAGGTAATGAGCTATGGAAGATCAGGAAATAGAGGACAAATGCTTTTGGAAAAATGAATGCATTACTCTGCTGGAAAGAACATATTCATTTTTTGGTGTATTTGACGATATATCAGGGAATGTAAGTAGAAGCTTGGGTATGAACAATCAGCTTTAAATGTTTGGATATTTCATTAGGTGACTGGGAACAATAAAGCATTTTAGCAGTAAAAGAGAGAATTTTAGCAGGGTTATAGAGACTAAAACTGACAGGGGTATATTTTGTAAGCAAAAACAGCCTATAACACTACTCAGTTTTTTATATAACAAAGAGCCAGTCATATCAGTGGCTCACAACAATAAACATTTATGGGTGCTCTTTCATAGTTTTAAAGGTCAGCTCAGGTAACTTATTTTTAAAGTTAAAGGCTTCTGGGTTTGCTATTGACTGCAAGTTGGGCTCAGATCTACCTCTTATCTCATCCCCTGAGAACAGGGCCTACTAGGGACATTTTTCTCCTGATGATGATACATAAACACAAAAGGAATTACCTGCTGACTTTCAAAGCCTCAGTTTAGAGGTCATTATTGACACTTCTTCCCACAAGTCCTTTTTCAGGGTCATCATCAATGGGGTCAGAAAGTATTCTTGCTCATTCTGGTGGAACTATAATGTGGCAGAATAAAGGACATCGTACTGTAAGGACATAGGAATTAAGAGCTGGTTAAAAGGACAGAATGCACTGCACAGATGCTGAATGAGGATCAACTGAAGCCATCTGGAGTGCAAATGAAAAACACTTGACTAGTGTAGACAGAAATTTACCTTTATATGAAGGGAAACATTTAAGAAATACTCCAAAGGAGGAAGGAAAAGTTTTGCTGATGGTTTGTACTTTATGCCTATGAGAGTTTTCCTTGCATGCAAATGTACCCATTTTGGGCAATGCCCAGAGGCCAGAAGAGGGTATTGGAGCCCCTAGGACTGGAGTAACAGACAGTTGTTAGCCATCATGTGGGTGATGTGAACCGAAGCTGGGTCCTCTGCCAGAGAAGCCAGTGCTCTTAACTGCTGAGTTATCTCTCCAGCATCTTCTCTTAAAAATGTCTTAAAATCCATCACTCATTATAATATGAAGGTAGAGTTTATAAAGAAAAAAAATTGAAAAGGAATTTTGTATGCTGAGGCCATTATATACCTCCTCAGTACCTGTAAATTCAGTGGATCAGTAGTGGAGAGAGAAAAACTAAGATGTGTTTAGAGTTGCCATACTTTAATGTGGTTCAATTAATTTTTCACAAAAGTAGAAAATTAGATGCATTACATTTGTGTTTTTTAAAAAATTGGTTTCTGTACACAGTAGCCAATGCATTAGATCATCAAATATATCATCTTTGCATGGGACCAATAATTAATAATATTCTTATTTCAGAGCATTGCACTTCTCTTCATTTGAAAATTGTTTTAGAAAATGTAAGATCATACTTTGTCCTTTAGCAATTAAGAAGAAATGCAATATGTCAACAAAGAAGCATTTCAAAATTAAATAAAATAGTCAGTCATTAAGAGGATTCATTTTCCAAAATGATAAATCAGTTGGGAAAAGTGAAAATTCATCATTCTGTGACCAAACCACAGAGTGTTATCATTCTGAAAATGTTTTCTTTTGCTTATTAACTTATTAACATCAAGTATTTGAAATTTGTGGATGGAAATAGACACTTAAGATATAGGAACTTCATTCTTGAAGTGGAAGTTTTATACAGAGGAAAATTTAGATGGAACACCATAGAATTATGGCCAAAGATAACTTTTAAACAGTCATTATTTACAGGATTATGACTTAGTTGCTCTTGTCCTGGCTATAGTTAGCATGTTTCACCCCAAAGTGTTAAAAAGTTGATGTGCAATATGGCAGTATTGGTAGATGAAGGTTATTGAATGAATCCCTTAATCATAGCTGTGGAATCTTTATAAAAGGGTGAGTTTGCCAACCTTACACATTCTCACATTCTTTCTTCTTGATCTCTTTTTCCTCCCATGTACCACCCACTTTGAGCTTACATTTCCCAGTTTGTAGTATTGTGGAATACATAAAATTCTTTGGACAATGAACTACCCAGTCTGAGGCATTATGTTGTAATAGCATAAAACAGACTAGGGATAGCAATAGATTAAATTTCCTACTTTGTAGATTTGATCAAATGAAGAAATTTGACAGTATATGTCTATCATCTATCATCTATCATCTGTCTATCTATCTATCATCATCTATCTATCTATCATCTATCATCATCTATCTATCATTTATCATCAATCTATCTATCTATCTATCATCTATCTATCATCTATCATCTATCTGTCTATCCATCTATCATCTATCTATCTATCTATCATCTGTTATCTTTCTATGATCCATCTACTTATCTATCATCTATCATCTATCTATCTATCATCTATCATCATCTATCTATCATTTATCATCAATCTATCTATCTATCTATCATCTATCTATCATCTATCTATCTATCTATCTATCATCTATCATCTATTATCTTTCTATCATCCATCTACCTATCTATCTATCATCTATCATCTATCTATCCATCTATCATCTATCATCTATTATCTTTCTATCATCCATATACCTATCTATCTATCTATCATCTATCTATCTATCTATCTATCTATCTATCTATCTATCTATCATCTATCTATCTATCTATCTATCTATCT
>NW_008338715.1:3489611-3493888 GCF_000622305.1 Nannospalax galili | reverse complement strand
TCTATCTATCATCTATCATCTATCTATCATCTATCTATCTATCATCTGTCTAATCTTATCTTCTATCTAATCTATCATCTAATCTTAGCTCTAGAACACTCTATGTGGCAGGTAGTAAAATACTCTGTTGTAGTATTCTCAAAAACACTTGAATGGGGGAGGGGCCTAAAATTGATTTAGAATTGCTGTAGGAAATGTACAAAAGACCAATAAAGTTTTTGAAAAACCACTTCTGTATCTGTACCTAGTATCTAAAGACTTCATTTGAAGATAGCATTTATTTTGACATTTTATCACAATAACTATCTATATAACTTTTTCTGAAATATTTTATTATCTTTGCTTATGTGTATGAGTGTATTGTCTACCTGTATGTAAGTACACCTGTGACATGTAGTGTCTGTGGAGGTCAGCAGAGGGCATCAGAAACCTGTAACTTGATCCAAGGACAGTTGTTAGCTACCATATGGGTGCCTGGAATTGAACCCAGTTCCTCTTCAAGAGCAATCAGTGATCTTATCCACTGAGCCATCTCTCCAGCCCCTATCTGTATAACTTTTAAAAAATATTTTATTTATTATTTTTATTTTATGTGTACAAGTGTATTGCCTGCATGTATATGAGTGCACCTGTGTCATGCAGTATGCAGAGGTCAGAAAAGTGCTTTGGATTCTCCTGGAACTGGAGTTAAGGACAGTTCGTAGCCACCATGTGGGTGCTGGGAATCGAACCTGAGTCCTCTGTAAGAGCAGTCAGTGCCCTTAACTGCTGAGCCAACTCTCCAGCCCCCATCTATATAAATTTTAAACAGCTCAAAAGCTCACTTATACTCTACTCTTAAGTGATTGTTTAATAGTCTACTTTAATATCATTTAGTTTTATATTTATGGATGAAAACTATGAACTCTAAATCCACATATTATACCACACATATGACATATCAGTTTATGTGCCTCCTTGTACAAGGTCAGTACTAAACTCTTTATCGGTTGTGTAAGCTCTCCTTTTTCTCAAACCATACGCAGATGTATATACATGCACAAACAATGTTAACAAAAACTCTTAAAAAACAAAGTATTCCAATTACTTTGACTGAATAACAAATACCTTTGAAATTTTGTGACTTTAAGTGTGATGACATACATTTTGTTCATGAATTTGCACTTAAGCGGGGTTTGGAAGTGATCACTTTTCTCTACTACTCTCAAAGACAGAAAGCCAGAATCCTCTGAAAGCTGGAGCGCTCTCATGCCTAGTAGTTGATGCTGGCCTTCTTTTCAGATCAGAACTGGGTCGTTAGTCCTAAATACCTTCACCATCCTTCCTGGTCTCAGCTTGTATAGACTGATGACTGGTTTCCAGATGAAGCCAAGTCAGTGAGACGGCCTTTGATGACAACCTTGATGTCAGCAGCACCTTTCATTGTATTGTGTGTGTCAAATGAAGTCGGAAAGAACCCAATCAGGTTCACATGGGAAAGAAGACACTACATCCAGGGTTCCATACCAATAAATAAATCCAATACCTTTGCTGGTGAGCACAGTTTCAGTAAATGTTGCTATACTACCTTCTTTTTGTTCAACCCTCAAACAAGGGGGGTCAGGCCTCAGTTTCCCTTATTTAACACATCAGCAGTCATACATGCTGAATCATTCATACATCTTGATTCCTTTCCTTCTCTCCACGTGCTTTGTCCCTACAAAACTGAACCTAATTCTTCTACAAAACACATAGCTTGCTATTTTTTCACTGTTAATCTGTTCTCCAAATGTCTGCAAGTTAATTTTAATAACAAGAATGAACTAATATCACCTTTTGCTTAAAACTAACACACACAGTAGGGAATATTTTCCTTAATTTTCTAATATAGAAGTGAGATTTTGAAAAAAAATGCCTTTCATACAGGCTACAAAAATATCTGAAACACCTATGGTCCTTTAAAAACACACAGTTGAAGTTTCACTGGCTTTGGCCTTGAAATTATGTGAACAAAAGGCAAAATTAGATTTTTTAAACTCTCAATATAATATTTTAAGTTACATTATTACTTTTTCCTGTATGTGTATAGACCATAAGCTTTTTCTTCTTTTCAAGCAGCATTTAGATTGCTCCTATAGTTCCAGTTTTTTAGAATGCTTTCAATGAACAGTCATCTTGAAATGGCACAGACGACTTATGTAGTATTCACTATTTTTATTGTCCGTTTTATCTCATATAAAACACAATTATTTTTATATCAACGGAGGGTAAAATAAAATTTAATTGAAAATATTTCTCAATATCTTTTGTATTTTATCTGCATTTCATGCTTGGTTTTCCTCATGATCGATGCACATTTATGCAATAAATGCTAACCTTTCCTTATATGATCCATAATCTATAATACCAAATGCATAATATATGTCAAAATTTGTTCTTATTTTTATACACACTTTTTAGGCAAGAAATTTTCCTTGTTACATTTTCTTTACCTTTTCATATTTTATACAATACAATTTTCAGGGGGTACTTGGAAAAACTATAATTTATGTTTTATAAAGGCTTCTTTTCTTTCCTTTTTCTTTTGCTAACGGCTGTTTTCCTACTGACAGTTTTTATTTTTCTTCCAGACTCCTAAATAACATATTTTGTGTGTGCCTATGGCACACACATGCCTGTGCACAATATGTGGGCTCTCCTTGCTTGATCAAAACCTGGGCAGGTACCCACTACTGACCGGTACCCACTACTGACAGGAGGAGTTTAGTTCCATTCAATTCACATTTTGCTAAAAATGCTTTGAATGATTCATGAATTTGTGTATTATTTTGGTTTAACTGGAGAAATTTAATAATTAGTCTTTGATAAAATACTTTGAGGTGACAGCAAGACATTTAGAGTTGCATCGAAAAAAATAGTGACTTTTTTCATTTAAATGAAGTACAGTCAGTGTTTTTCAAATTTCTTTTCTAATAACAGATTGGAAAACACTATTTTTCAGATTAGTTTACATTTACAAATGCTCTTATTAATTTTTATTTTTTGAAACAGGCTCTTACTTTGTAGCCACTCCCTGGCCTGGGACTCACTATGTAGACCAGGCCTGGGACTCACTATGTAGACCAGGCTGGCCTCAATCTCACAGAGAGGCCGCCATGCCTGTACTACTATGATTCTATGTTTCATAAAAACGTTCTGTAGAAAGTGAGTGACTATTCATCTCAGAGACAGACTACTCAATTTATCAAATAAAAAGTTCATTTACATAACAATTTACATATGTTAGTGTACATGAGAACACCTCAGTGAAGCTGTTTAATATCTATACTTTAGATTTATGCTATTGTATTAGTTTTCTATTCATTAATTGAATTACTATCATGGATTTAATTATACAAAACCAAGCGCTTTATTAGTTGACCCTGCAGGCTAGGGCTCAAATATGGCCTTGGTTGGGTGCTCTATTTGAGGGGCTCTCTCAGGACTGTGGTTCTGGTGTTGACCTATGACTGGGCTTTCACCTAAATGCTTGAGTCTGAGGTCTGCTTCTAAGCTCTGGAGTTGTAGAAAATTTAATTGCTTGTGGTGTATTGGATTTTGAACTTAACACCTAGCTAGCTTGTCATGAAAACTTTCCCTCTGTGCTTGCTGTATGTACATATATCATATATATGTATATATACATATATGATTTATATATATATACATATATATATATTTCTGGCTGACCTCTTATTTATCAATATGTAAGACCAGAAAGCAATGGAAAAAGTCAGGAAGGTTAAAGTAATAAATTATATAACTTTTGGATTAAAATATTTTAATTGATTGATTAATTACTATTATTTGTATGTGTGCATGTGCACACATGCCACAAAATGCAAGTGAAGGTTAGAGAAGAACTTGTGTGATTCAGTTCTCTTTTTCACCCTGTGGATCTCACCAGTTGAACTCAGTTTGCCAAGACTGATGACAGCTGACTTTACCCACTAAGCCATCTCATCAGTCCCTAACTGTTGAATTTTTAATATTCATCTTCTTGATTTTTATCTTAAATGTACAATGAGGTGTTCTGAATCAGAGATATGACTCTTATTGAGTATTTCACAATAAATAATAGTATGAGAAGCAAACATCTTCGTTTTTGTCCCTGGGATCACAAGCACCATGTTAATTGTTCTTTCTAAAAGAAGACATCTCAGATTGACCATAGTGAGAGGCAAGTAATATGATTTTTCTTTGCTTATAAAGGGCAAGGAATCATCTCAAATTCTTTGTATTTTCCCCTGAAAGGCAAT
>NW_008338715.1:3487449-3489547 GCF_000622305.1 Nannospalax galili | reverse complement strand
TGAAATACAAATCATTAGAAAGATAACCTTTATACTCTGCAAGCACATTGGTGCTTAACTAAGTAAACTACTCTCCCCCCACTTTCTCTCATGCTCAACACATACACAATGTAATTATAACTAGTTTCAAACTCATGATGTTGCTCAGACTAACCTCAAACTTGTGATTCTCCTGTCTCTGCCTCCCAAATGCTAAGATTGTGCTGTATGATTCCTTAAAAAGACATGAAAAGTCTTCATTCTTCTTTTGAGCTAAAATTATTAACTAGATAAATGATTATATCTATAATTTTCATATATGTGATATTATTAGGAAGTTAGACATTTTCACTTTCACATTATGAAAGACAGGGAAGTCTTAGTTTCACATAGTAACCTCAATATTAAAATGACACCAAAGCACTTTTGTCATATTCTAATAGTAAGAAGTTGGTGTTACTCAAGGAAAGGGCATTGACATGTGCATTAGACTCTGCTATGAAGTAGTGATTATTGAAGGTCATCAAAAACTGACCTATGATAGCTCTCTTTGAAATATTGTAGCATAACTTTATAACATATAGATAAAACTTATATCAATTTATATCTGTAAACATAAATTTAAAAATGTAGCTTTACTTTATTTTATGTAATAAATAATGGTTCAATTTGTCTCAGGAGTCTTGCCTTGTCTATAAAACCTAGGTGATGAATTCACATAACAATATATTTGGATTGCCCAAATTCAATTTTAGTTAGTTTCCTTTGAAAGTTTCTGCTCACCATCTTTGTAAAGTTCATATGTTTATTTTCACAAATTAATGCTAATATACATCTAGCATAAATTTAACATTACATTCTTATGAGGTACTTATTTTCTTCATCCAATGAGCAATGTAAAGATATTTAACTACATCTAATGTTCAAGTAAACTAAATTTAAGGAAGGTATACTTAGTCTTTGTATTACTATAACAATATATCCAAGACAGGGTAATTTATGAAGGAAATGGATTTATTTGGGCTTTCAATTTTGGAATCCAAGAGCAGGGCACTGGCATTTTCCTAGCTTTATACCAGGATTTCATGTTGCTACAACTCACTGAGCATCTAAGGGAAATGAGTGTGTGTGTGTGTGTGTGTGTGTGTGTGTGTGTGTGTCTGTGTGATAACAGAATACAGATAATAGAACTCAAGCTAACTCAATGGTTTAAAAACGCCTCTACTCCTGATAACAATTCATGTTTGCAGAAACCACATTAATCACTTTCTATAGACGAAGCTTCTATGACTCTGAGACCTCCCACACTGCCCCATTCCTAAAGACTGCCATATTGAGGAATTAATCTTCAAAATAAGTTATGATATGGATAATGTATATTCAAACGACTGCAGGTTTTCTACTTAGTTCCCTGTTATCAAAGCAGAGTCAGGTCCTTTTCAATCATAGAATTGCGGTTACTCATTACTGAAAATAATGTCTACTTCCCCTCTGCCTCCTCCCTGCCCTCTCCTTCTTCTTTCTCTGTCTCTCCCAAAATTCCTTCCTTCATATTTTAGTAACATCTTTCTAATACACACTTAATTATTAAAATAGAACAATGCATAGCAATAACAGCATGCTTCAATAAGCCAGATGCATACTGTTTTAGATATTTTTTACTTAGAGAGTCCACCTAAGAACTCTTCAATGTTTAAAAACAAATCTGGTCATCAGTAGTGAGATCAGGCAATGAAAGAAAGCAGGGAGCTCATTTCAAACTGAAAAATAAAATTATCAAAAAGTGATAGCCAGGTGTGGTGGCTCACGCCTGTAGTCCCAGCACTTGGGAGGCACAGGCAGGCAGGTCTCTGTCAGTTCAAGGCCAGCCTGGTCTACATAGTGAGTTCTAGGACAGCTGGGGCTACAGAGAGACCCTGTTTCAGAAAGACAAAAAAAAGTGGTAGTTGGTAAAATATTCCTCTGCCAGCATTACTGTGATCAGTGATTGAAAACCAGAAGACAGGATTCTTTCCTAGTAAACTAGAAAAATCTAGGCTAACGTTGTGAATTTGTAAATCTATCAATCTATCTATCTATCTATCTATCTATCTATCTATCTATCTATCTATCATCTATC
>NW_008338715.1:3406950-3487418 GCF_000622305.1 Nannospalax galili | reverse complement strand
ATCTATCTATCTATCTATTTATATATCTATCAATCATCTATCTATCTACCTACCTATCACCTATCTATGTCTATCTACAATTTACTTATCTATCATCTACCTATCATCTAGCATCTATCTATAATTGATCTATCACCTATCTATCTATCTACACATAATATCTATCTATCTATCTATCTATCATCTATCTATCTATCATCTATCTTCTATCTATCTATCTATCTATCTATCATCTATCTAGCTAGCTATCATCTCTTTCTCATCTATGTACCTATGTATCTGTATCTATGTATCTCTGTATGTATGTATGTATTATCTATCTATCTATCTATCTATCTATCTATCTATCTATCTATCATCATCATCTATCATCTACCAATCTATCATCTCTACATATCTATCTATTTCTCTATCTATCATCTATCATCTACCAATCTAGCTATCATCTCTTTATCTATGTATCTATGTATCTCTATGTATGTATGTATATATGTATGTATGTATCTATCTATCTATCATCTATCTATCTATCTATCTATCTATCATCTATCTATCATCATCTATCATCTACCAGTCTATCATCTCTATCTATCTATTATCTTATTTATCTATCTATCTATCTATCTATCTATCTATCTATTATCTATCTATCTATTATCTATCTAATCCATCTATCTACCTACATATTTTGCTTTATAGTCTGTTCTAGCTTCATTTTTGTTGCTTGGAAAAAATACCCTGGCCAAAAAGAAGCTGAAAGAAGGAAAGTTCTATTTGACCTACAATTCCAGGTCTGTCAAAGAGAGGCAGTCAAGGCAGGAACCGAAAGCAGCTGACCACACCATCCACAGTCAAGAGCAAAGAGAAATGAATGCATCCCTGCACTTGCTTGCTTCCTGTTGCTTCCTCCTGTGGTGTTTGATTGAGGACACCCTGATTAAGAAACGGTGCCACCCACAAAGGAATGTGTTTTCCTATATTAATTAACCATATACTCCCTTACAGACCACAGGCCAAAATGATCCAGATAATACCTAATCGAGTCTCACTTCCTAGGCGAGTCTAGGTCGTGTCAAGTTGATAGGTAAAACTAACCACCATGCTTAGGCAGAGAGGTAGCTACTTTATGTAATAGGCCAATTTTGAAGTTGGTATCTAAAAGAATGCTTAGGTGATGCTGTGATATGAATGTCTGTGCTCACCTAAAATCCATAAGCTGAAATCTCACACTCAAGTGATGATTGAAAAAGTATGGTCTTTTGGAAGCAACTGAGATTAAATTTTTCTATAAAAGAGACCCTAGAGAGCTATTTTTCTCTTTTTCATGTGAAGACACTAGGAAGAAGGTACCACTATTCTCATAGAGGAAGCCTCACCGGACACAAAATCAACCAGTAACTTGACTTTAGAACTCCTAACCTCCAGAACTGTAATACGTTTCTATCATTAGATATGGATATAAACAGTCTGAATGAATTGAGACATATGGTGCATTTGGGGGGGCAGGGGGTGGTTTTTTTTTGTAGAAGACTAAATATCTAATACTGAATTGTAAAATTAGTATTAATTCACTGCAGTCAGAGGATTAGCATTTATTACAATAACATAGACACCAAAAAAAAAAAAAAAACCAGTGACATAGACACTTTATTCTTTATCTTTTGTAAAATCCTTGGCTAAGAGACTTATTTTGATGATTCAGTTTTCTTACTTGCTATATGAGGAGCAGACTTCAAAATGTCTAAAATCCATTTACTTCAAATATTTGTTGACATTCTTTCCATTTGCCTTTTAAAGTCATTATTTGTTATGAGTTCACATTATCCTTTTTTTTTCCTTTTCCTGTAATCACTAGAATACTTATCACTTTATTTTTCAAGGACATTTAAATGGCAATGAAAAAATGAAAAGTGATCATACCTTTTAAATATGATAGCAGACAGAATAGTTTAAGAAATGCATGCTACGTGAATTCCACATTTGAGTTTTATGTGAGAAATTAAATGCATTGACCTATGTTGCATACATAAAAATGCTTGTTATTTCTTCCTGTAAGATGATTCAGGGTTGATTCATTGATTTATCACATAGTGCTCTCTCTTTTCTTAAGAAAGTAGGGTAGGTTGTTTTGGCTTCAGCTCGTTTGTCCTGTTTTTGCTGTTGTCACCAGTCAGCCTCCTTGTTGTCAAATACACAGGCGTTTCTTTCTTCTCTTCTCACTAGGATTTGATTTATGTGATTAATTTGGTCAATTTCGTTGTGTTAAATTTACTTTCTATTGCATATATTGATTCAGAGTCACCTTCTTTGTTGTGTTCTCTTTTGCGTAGCTCTTTCTCTTTTATGCAACTGTTATGGTTTGAATGTGAAATGTTCCTCTGAGGCTTATGTGTCTGAACACTTATTCATCCCATGGTAGGGCTGATTTGAAGATGAAGCCTAAGTTGCAGAAAAGAGTCATGGGGGAGGGGATTTGCACTGAGGTTTCTAGGCTGGCCCTACTTGCTCCTGAGCTCTGTTCTTCCTGACTGATAGCACCATGTGAAGCAGTCAGCACAAACTCCCATACTCGGGCTACTCAGCTCATTCAGGTGCTGTGCTTTCCCCATCATGAGGGAATGTTGTCTTCCAGCTGTGGCCCAAACGGTGTCCTTCCTCCTTTCAGGGGCTTCTGTTAGATAATTTGTCTGGGCAATGGGAAAAGTGGCTGATAGCATAGATCAAGGTCTTTGTTTAGTGGGTTTTTTTTGTTGTTTTTGTTGTTTGGTTGGTAATTTTTATACTTATTTTCTCATGTACTATACATATATATTGGTTAGGTCACACAGTCCTGTGTCTTTAGGTATATTTATCTGTTGATTGCTCCCAAAGAATATCACCTACACTAGTTCTACTTTGGAGCTTCAGGCCATACCAGCAGCAATAGGAAGCATTTGACAATATCCTAAACATCTCTGTTTTAAAGTGACACAACCTATTTTCCAATTCTTCCAGCAAATATATTCCACTTTAATAAAGTTTCTCTTGTAATAAATTATAGCATCACCCATACTTCTAAAAGAAGAAAGCTGAGTATCTCTGACATAGACTGAGATCAAATCATGCCAATACCTTCTGCCCTACAAATATTTCTAAATTGATGAGATGTCTCAATTTTTACTCCACTGTATGATTTTAGTCACTGTAATTTTTTATTTTATTTTATGCAGCATCCCTCTGAGCTCACTGTCAGCCAAAACACTCACAGCAGCCAAGATAAAGTATAATATGTTTATGTATTTCCCTAATTAAAAATTTTAAATGGCTTCACATTGCATTCAATAAGAATGGAAAGAATTTGACTTTGCCCCATGCTACCCTCCCAACTTTATATCTAGTCACTCTTATTCTCCTTCGCTTTCTACAATCCATTTTTCCTGGCTGTTTGTCAGGACATGCCCAGATTATTTTCAACTTTGTTCTTTTATCTCTTGGTGGTTCAAGAACACCTTTCCATTACTCAGCTTCCCCTGCCTATCCAGATTGCTTTGCATAGGCAGTTTACTCTTGTCAGTGAAGTTCTGGCCTGTTCAGTTTCTCAGAAAAACATTTGCATGGTCCTCTAATTTCAAAAAATCCCTTTATCTCAGACCATCAGTTTCATTTATTTCACACCGAGTAATAGTTTCTAAGCTTGGCTTTTTATTTCTGTGATTACATCCTTTCTCTTCTTAATAGATTATCCATAGTTTTTATCACTCTTCTTTTACCTACATTTTATCTATAATGTCTAAAATAGCAAAAAGTGCATAACTTTAATGCACTCCTGAATCCCAGTTTTCTCTAAAAACTGCCTAGTTCTGAGTATGCTTGTTTGCACAGTGGCTGTTGTCTTCTGGATTCTTTTTACCACGTTTCCTCTGTCCCATTGTATCTTTCCAGGATGTGTCTGTCTACACTTCTCCAAAGCACTCCAAGATGGATTCATGATCACTGCTGTAGAGTCTTGCAGTCAAATCTCATCGTCAAGTTTCAATAATTAGAGATTATTATTAACTTTAATTCTCCCCGTTCTTACCTATAATAAATTAAAACATGCATCCTGAGTCATTTTCTAACATTTCTTCAGAAACTATTCATTTTCATAGCCCTGGTTTTCTAATTTATCTGTCCATTATATGATATTTGAAAACAATGGAAAGTTAATAAATTTAACAATAGTCATACAGTATACTAAAGTTCTTTCCGTAGTTTGTTATTTCAGAAATTCCTTTAACTGAACATGAGAATATTTTACCACCTTAAAAGTGCAGAAGGTCTCATTTTAGCCCCCCTTTTTTTCTTTTAAACAGAGCATCAGAAGCGGCTGAAACATCTTAACCTAACTTTGCCATGGGAGCTGAGCTGCAGCAAGAATTTATGTAAGAAATTCACTGCTGGATGTGACTATAAAGCTTGATTTTCTTCTCTACCACCAGAGAGAATGAAAAACAAAGCTCTTGTTTGGTTGTGTATTCCTTTTTGGGGGGGGGGGTCTTTTTGAGACAGGGTCTCCCTGTAGCCCCAGCTGTCCTAGAACTCACTATGTAGACCAGGCTAGCCTTGAACTTACAGAGATCCACCTGCCTCTGCTCAGCCTCCTGAGTGCTGGGATTAAAGGCATGTGCTACCATGCCCAGCTTGTATTCCTTTTTAAACAACATTTCATTGAACTCCAGAAATGCAAGGCATGTATCACTTCTTTTTCTTCATGTCACAGTGTCTCTATTCAGAAAAGTGTCACAAATGCTGATCACTAAGTAATTTGGCTTTTTGGACAAAAAGAAAGGGCAGTCAAGTAAGGTTCTAAGGGGATGATTTGCAATCTATCATGTAACACAATTTCTTTGGCCAGTTTATATTTAATGATTTTGTATACAGTTATTTGAAAAGAACCTACATATAACCAGAAACAGAATTTCTTAAATATTATGCTATCTTCATAGTTCTGAATAATGTTGTATCAGATCTATTTGTTGAGGTTTGATAAGTGCGAAGAAAATTTCCTCTAATATTTGCATGGTATTTTTACTATCAAAATCAACGACATTCTTAAAAGCTCTACACATAAATAAATCTTGTAGTGTAGGAGATTGGAAATAGTCCAACTTACTTCTTTTGTCTAACTTGATTAAAACTCCTAAGAAATTCTGCTTAATTGGCTAGATGTAAAATAATTATAAGGATTAAACAGTTAATTTCCATGTGTAACAAACAAATACATGGAGAAAAACAAAGTCATACTATATTGGTATTTATACTATAATATAAAATAAGATTGAAGATATATAGTAAAGAAAGCCACAATCCTGTCTCTTCTGATAGTCTGTTTTTCATTTATGTTTGTCACTTTTACTGTCAGGTTAACACAAATTAATGCACCTAGCAAACAAGCAAGGTTGCATGCATCCGAACTCTGCTTTTCCTCATGGATGTGACATGACCAGCTGTTTCAGACTCTAGCCTCTGTAGCTTCTCTGCATGATAGGATGTAACCTGGAATTCTATACTGACACAAACTCTGTCTCCCTTAAGTTGCTTCTTGTCATCAGCTCATTCAAGAAATATTGTTTTCCCTTGGTCTCCAATGACTAGCGTCTTTTCTAAAAAAATGATTTTTACTCGTGTGTGTGTGTGTGTGTGTGTGTGTGTGTGTGAATACAGAGTTGTGAGGGTGACCTTTCAGACCAGAAGACGGTGTCAGATAACTTGGAGCTGGAGTTACAGGCAGTTGTGACTTTCCTGATGTCTGTGCTGGGAAATGATACTGTGTTTTCTGGAAGAGCAGTAAGCACTCTTAACCCACTGAATCATCTCTCTAACCCTAAGATTCCTTTGTTTGTTTTTATGATGTGTTTGTGTGTCTGTGCAGTGTATACCACATGTGTATTGGTGCTTTCAGGGACCAGAAGATTTCATCTCCACCCAGGATGGATGATGGGAACCAAATGCAGGTCCTCCAGAAGAGTAGTAAATGCTCTTAACTCCTGAACCGTCTCTCCAGGCCCAAATCTAGCTTTTTAAACTGTGGCTTGTTACTTTATAAGGGCTCATGTTACAGAATGGAGGATTTATTGAAAATTTGACACAAAAGACAACAAATTTCTGAATGCAAAATCGACCAAAATTTAATTAAAATTCCAACAGGTAATTTATTTCAGGTGTTTCTGGCCATAATTGCCCAGTAGCATTGTGCGATTTTGTTGCACACTTGATTCTGACCACATAGTATGCACCACTTTGTCCTGTACATTCTGTCACATTGCAAGACATCAAATAAATGCCTGAAATACCTCAGCTCAGATTCAACACTACAGTCTGCTTTCAATTGCAGTGTTTTAAATACACATGTAAAGTTTTGATTCTTATAGAAACATCATGCCTTAATTAAAGAAACAAAGAGAGTAACTTCTCATTATCACTTCTCAGCATGTATCGTTAGCATATATCTGGATTCTCTTGTATTTGTATGTTTGACTCAAAAATTGCTATTTGGGTGTTTTACTTGAGTTCATAAAAATTCATTAAGTATACTTTGTCTTGGGATTAGGACAGAATTTCTAACCATTTTAGAACAGGTCCTAAACATGCTTCTATTTTGTGCAATGTATATATGCAAAGTGGTGTTCCATGGTTTGGTGACTATAAAATCAAAATATCAATATAGTTTAGTTTTTAACTTTTCTTAGATTTTTAAAAAGAAAATGACAACTATTTAGCAAAAACGTATTTATAAATATACTTAACATTACAAAAATTCAACATTTGAGATTCATAATAATAAATTGATAAAACTATTAAAATCAGAGCCATGAGGGTTAAGAATACCAAATATTCACATAAAGATTTCTAAAATATGATTATTAGCAATTAATTCTAGAACTTACTATTATTTTATCAAGGCAACTTTTATATAGCCTGTACCAAACATATATAATGTTGTGATTTATAATCTAATAACAAAATTATGATAAAGAAATAAAACAAAGTATAATTATGTATAATTGTATATTTTCTCAGTAAATGATAAAGTATGCAAATTGTGATGGAAATTCAATGAGACATTAGTAAATTATATAACTCATTTTTGAAGAGGAAGATTATCTTAGTGAAGGGTAGAAGTTCAATGCTAATTGATAAGAGACTGAAGAATGAATTTTAGTGTTTAATACCTGTAATCCCAATTTTATTAGGAAACATAAGCTCCACATTAGAATGAGAAGCATCATGTAGAACTTGGAATCTTTGAAAATATATTCAATCAGGGGCTAGAGAGATGGGTCAGTAATTAAGAGCACTAACGGCTCTTGCAGAGGACCCAGGTTAATTCCCAGCACCCACATGGCAGCTGCAAAACATCCTTAACTCCAGTTCCAGGGGAATCAAAAGCCCTTTTCTGACCTCTGCGGCATGCACAACATGGGAGCACTCACATAAAATAAAAATAATAAATAAAATTTTAAAAAAGAAAATATATGCAATCAAAATAAGTGAATAAACATCAATTTAAAGAGAATATAGTTAATATTTATGACATAAAATGAAGTTAATTATTCTAGTTATCTAACGTGTAACTTTACTAATGTACTTTGTATCACATTTGGATTCTTAACCCTGATTATTAAATTCCAACACAAATAATGAAAAGTCTGAGTGAGGTGTACAAGATGCATGTTAAATTTAGAAAAAAATAATTATAAAGAATATTTTTATATAATTTCATAAAGTTATATATTTATCAACACTAATAACATAATAAATAAAAAACTTATAGTGTTAAATTATGTCTATTATTGCAGCACCTGGAAGGTCAAGGCAAGAAGATAAAGACTTTGAGGCCAACCAGGGCAACACATGGCATTCTGTCACAAGTTATGGCGATTATTTTGCCTTTGTAATTATGCATATTATATTTATACATGAGTTACCATGCTATTTAGAAAGTATTCATGTAGATCCATTTAGTGAAGAATGAAAGGACACAATTGTTAAACTTTGTTTCTTCTCTGAAAATTTTTGTGCAAAAAAATTAACAAACAAAAAAGTAAAGGAAAGAAAAAGGAGAAAATCCATCAATTCTCAGCTCTAACTCCATTTAGAAACAGTGTCCTTTTATTCTACAGAGGGAAAATGCTTTCACATGTTAAAATGGGTGGACTATCCTAACAAAGAACTCACAATAAAATGAATGAAAACAAGAAAAGTATCACGGTTCATGTTTGTACTACAAACCCCTGTTCTGTATGGTATAAGACTTACCTGAGGCTGCGAGCCGAGTGTTGCCATTCAAAAGGCTCTGCTGTCACTGTGGAAATGCTAAAGCAATGGAAGTATTGCTAAAGAGCTGTGTGCATTGCTCGAATGTGATGCTTTACCAGATGCCTGCTTTGAATGTTGAATTGGAAAATGCAAATATATGTTACATTTCTCATTCCTTTATCCATAAAACAGGAGAAATGAAAAAAATGAATACATAACACAATTGAAGTGAATCAAGAAACAGAAAGAAAAATCTATGCTGTGGAGAACTCATTTCCAGAAATACTGTTAGTTTAGACAAAATATTGTCATTGATGTTTCATAACAGACTGAACTACTAAAAAATTCTGTGAACTAGAAGTCATAAAGAACATAATTTTTCCACATTAAAATGCAATTTTAACATTCCACAAAAAAGAGGCAAAGTGAAAAGTTAGAATAAAATGATCTACACTTTTCTAGCACTGTTATGTTTTTTCAGTGGCAAGAGAGGCACATAACTACTCACTTCAACACTGCTCTGAGCTCTTTCATTTGTAGAGTGGTTTAAATTGATTTTAAGTGATATTTTCCTTTAACTTACTGTTATAACACAAATTCAGACTATTTAGTTTAAATCGTAGCTTCACATGTTTAGACCTAGAACCTTTGAAAAATATATACAATTGATTAAGATCAAAAGATAATAAATATTTCCATCATCTTATTGCAAGGTCTGATGACACTCTTTTAGTCAATTCTACAAATCAAAGAAATGAGAAAAAAAGAATACTGTAAAATGTGAACGTCCTCATGGTTGAGCCTCTCTCATTTAAATGATATTCAACCCTTTGAAAGAATATTCCACACAAGGCTTTATTATTTGCATTAGTGCAGAATCCAGGAAAAGGGAGCTGACTTATGTAGTCCATTATTAATAAAAGATTACTGCCTTCATATTTGAAATGGCTTTTCTCATTGGTTGTAGGATGCTAATATTCCCTGTGTCACCAGTAGCGATGAATGTGATAACACAATTTTACAGAAAGAACTTAATGAATGAGACAGAACACTACAGAAGACCCTATGCTATTCTTTTTTATGAACAGACTTGAAAAACTGTAGTCAGGTTGAATACAAAACAGGCTTGAAATACCAAGCTCAGCTTCAGAGGTGTAAGGAGACAGCTACGTATGACAGGCCTTGTTTCTTCCCTCCATGACATGGAATTATTAACTCTCTAAAAATACATATCTTAGATGTTACTAAAGGCAGCCTAGTAATGAGAATATGATACATTCCAACTCATTTCTGTACTCAGGGCTTCATGGAGAAGAAATAATATTCCTCTCTTTACTGGAAATTCAACAGCCATTCTCAAAAAGAGAATGTATATATGTTTATATGCTCTTTATAATGACCATGTTTAGATTTTTTACCACTTTTCTACATTACTTGGTGCTTCTTTAACAGAGTATTTGAAACTGCTTAACATAAATAACAGATGAATTTCTTACCATCTTGGAAGCGGGATGTTGAAGATCCACAAAATCATATGTACTGAGGGCCTTTTTGCTGCATCAACCCATCACAGAAAGGAGAGGGGCAGAAAAGCCAAGAGAGAAAGACGAGCCAGAGCTTGACTTTATAACAAACCCACTTTCATGATAACCAGCCTGTCTATACCCACCATGACACTATTAATCCATCAATGAGGGTTCAGTTTCCATTTCTCTGCACTGTTACACTGGGAATTACATTTCAAAATCATGGACTTTGAGGCACACATTCAAGTCATAGGAACCACTTACTGATTTGTAACTCATCCTTCACTGTTACTGTTTCACAGAGGTCAGGAAACACTTTCTCATACCTCTGAAAGCTGTGTTACTGAGGAAATGTGAAGCACTGGCCACTGTAAAGAGCTTTATGAACTAACAATTAACAGAGCTGAGTCTATAGCTCTTTTCATCCATGTGGGGGTCCAATACAGACTTCTATTTTCAAAGAAAGCAAGTCATGAACTGATGATTCTTTATAAGGTATCATTTGCTGAAGGGACAATTGGTGAGTTATTTAAAAGGAATGAAATCAGTTAATGACTTGTAGAGTCCTAGGGTTATGGGTCTCTAATTTCAGAAACATATGTCTAATGGCATAAGGATATTAAACCAGTAGACTTCTTGGTGTTCCATCACCACTTCTGGAAATTGCATGATTTACTTCAGTATTTTGTCATAGCATGATGATTTACATTATTGAATTCTTTTATTTCTTTTTTGCTTACTGGCTAAAATGGGTCTCTACATACTGAGGAAGTGAGTTGAATGGATAACCATTGCTACTTACTAATTTCCTTGTGTAAGAAATTTTTAACTTGTGAAAAACACACTTGAAACTCATATAAGCATATGACTTTAAATATAAGAGAATAATTCTTAGATTTATGACTGGTTTTATCAGGAGAAAAATTCTGGGATGATGGCTTTTGAAGCAGTGAAAGCTGAAATTTTCAACAAGTGAATCTTATTACTGGAGAATATAGTCAATTGTGTCACATATCTGTGAAATATTATTGCCTTACTCCTCAGTTTTTAAAAATCTGTTATACAAAAGGGGCTCAAGTGAAGAATGTGTGCTCATACATTATTATACTACCAATACAATTTTTGCCACATGTCATGAAAGACAAAACCCTACTATGTAACTTTGTTCCTCTCGCTTCTTCCAACTCTTTAACTTAACTTCCATTATAAAGGTATTGTCAAGTACAGTATAACAGTTCACAGTTTGATTTACAGTTGTTGAATGTGAATGTTCAACACTGAGATAACTGCTAAATAATCCAAATTTGTGAGCAACCTGCAATGTAAACGCCAAATCCTTTCACTTTATCTTAGTGTTTACCCATTCCCAGTATATAATTATTTTGCACTTTAAAAACATTAGAAAGTATATTTTGGCCATCACATTGAAAAGGTAAGATTTGTCTCTGTATATATAAAAGAGCTTATGTTCACTATAAATACTATAAAGGTGTTTATTATCAAAATTGTCAATTTGCTGCCAAATTGAAAATAGTGAACCAGAATGCAGGTGATTTAAAAAAATATTTTATTTTATTTTTATTTTATGTGTATGAGTGTTTTGCATGTTGAGTCATGCAATGTTTGCAGAGGCCAGAAGAGGGCGTTGGACACCCTGAAACTGGAGCTACGGATGGTTGTTAGCAGCCATGTGTGTGCTAGGAATTAAACTGGGTCCTCTGCAAGAGCAGCCAATATTCTTAACCACTGAGCCCAGCATGCAGGTGACTTTAAAGTTAGGGATCTTAGCCAAAGAGAGCTTGCTGTTGGAGTCAAGATCTGAAATAATTTGGTTCTGAAGATAATGCCAGATGATTAGGATAGCTGACCTGGAACAAAATCCCCTTTTCACCTTGATGGCAAACAGTCATTGATAGTATCTCTCTAGGTTCCAGCACTCTGGAGTCTAAGAAGTCCTTTTTACCAGTTCACTAGTTATCTGTAAAGGCACTGTGCAACATATGGGCTGGTTTGACCACACCTCTAGCTTGGATTGCATATTAAAAAACAAAGGCACATTTCTTAGACTTTGAACTGTATATAAACTAACAAAAATAATCACTTGGACATAACAGTACGTATGCTTGGTAATATGGAAGGCTCTCAGTCATAAGTCTTGACATTACTCAACAGAGGGCTTCAGTTTCATTGGTTTTTCATTAAGAGCTGCACCACACAATGAAGATGATGATGATAATGATTACCAGGACATGCATCCCTATCACCCACATCTTACCATTCTTCCACCAATATTTTCTCTTCAACTTGGTAGTGCTTCTTTCAAACTGAGTTGTGCCTGCCTGCAGTACAACGGCATGGTCAGGTAACTCGGAGAGCTTTTGGTTTCTAACAGCCTATCCATGTTGACTCATAATGTCACCCTCACTGACTTGATTGTGAGTCTGCTAAAATCTGACTAGTGTCACTGGCATCACTTGACCCTGCAGGCATACCTGCAAACATTTTAGTAGTGGTGTCCGCTGGCTTTTGAACCCTGAAACTTAAAATTATACTGGCTATGGCTATATTTTTAGCCCATATAGGAATATATTTCTTTTTCTCTGCTGAAAACAAATTAATACCAACACATATCTGAAAATTTCATTTTAAGTAACAGTTAATTATGTATTTATACATAATATTTTTAAGATGTAGGAAGTAAAACAATGTGCAAACTGCTGATTATTTAAAGATTTCAAAGGTATACTGTAGGTCATTTGAGAGTTTCAGGAAATTCTTCACAAAATTATTTGAGCATTATAAAACAAATACATTTTTGCAACCTTTATTTCCTCATGCTTATTAAAAATAGATTTACTTAGATCTTTAATGAACAATTTCATAAAATTTTCTATTACTGCTCTAATTTAGTCTTCTAACTGAAGATCTTATAAGAATCTTCAACTATTTTTATTTGTTTATCCCAGATAGAAATTTCAGTTTGCTAATTTAGACATGTACTTAAATTTTTGTTTTAATGTTGTAAAAGCTAGAGAACCAGGATGCTTTTTCCCCCATAGTGTCTTCTAGACATGACAAGGAAGCTGAACCCATGAAATCTCAACACTATGGTTGCCTAAACAAGGCCTACATAATGACAACAGCAGCTAAAAGGTCATGTAGATAAGGGAAATTTCAGAAGTTCTCACCTCTCCAGGCAATTAGTGGCTGCTGAGAGAGGAGAGTCAGTACTCCTCATGGACACAGCTCCCTGTTGGGTTATTCAGTCATAAGTGGTCAGCTCTAAAGACATGTATGTGAGGGCACTACTAAACGGACTGTGTGTTGGGAGGGATGTATGCATGCATGCATATATGTAACAATAATAATCAAGGAATAGGTCATCAAATTGAGAGGGAGTCAGGGGTGGTGTGGGAGGATTTGGAATCAGAGAACATAGTGGGGGTTATGATATAAATACAGGGCTCATGTATGAAATTCCCCAAAAATAAAAATTGAAAAAGCAAAAAGAAATAGTGAGTAATTAACCAAAAATTCCCTTAAAGTAAACCAGAATTTGTTGAAACTTTTTTGAAAATTTCAGATAATGGTATTTACTGTTTATTTTGAAATCTGCATAAAATTGTCAAAATTCTAATGTGAACTGCTACACAGTCCACCCTGCCTTCTTCTGAAGAATGCACCATGGTTCAGTGGCCTTCCTGTTCCGAGAAAATGAGAGTATGGCTGGACTTGCAGCCCTCCATCTGCGCTGTCACCATTGACTTCTGTTAGATCACTGTCTTTCTTGTTTGTAAGTGGTTTTTACAGATTCATAATAAGTGTATGACTGATCTTTCACCTATGGATTATGGTCAGCAATTCTCTTCAGTAAAACTACTCTTAAGAACAATGTAATACTGTGTTTCCTTATAGAACATGACTGAGGAACTGGTTGAGTCCTATTAACCCCCTGTCTGTGGATTCTCTGCTATTTGGATTTGGGTTATTTTGTGTTGCATACACATCATTCTGTTTTTGCTGTGCACTGAGACCTCGGGAGCTCTGTGGCACGCTCCACAGCTCTATCTGCATAACACACAATTCAACTTTCTTTCTCTGGAGATTCACTATATTGCTGAGGTTTCTGGAAAACAAAGCTCCACTATGTCATAATGTCAATGCCTCAAACATTCCCAGGAAGAATGGATTGTACAGAAACATATGAAGAAAATGTAAAATACAAAGTAAACTTATCATTACCTGTTTCTACTTGCAAGTATTTTTCATTTTTTTTCCTTCAGTATGAAGAGATTTTCATTCTAACTATAATCTTTTCCTCTTCTCTGGGCTTTGTACCCTCTTATTTTAATTTTCAGGCATTTGTTAATGCATTTACTTGTTCCTATTTATTGATTCACTCTAATGATGATTATGCTAGGGCAAAGTCAGTAAGACAGAATCCACACCAGGTAGTTCCACAGAGGAACTGCACACATATGCACACACACACACACACACACACACATGTATATATATATGTATATGGGACATAGTGGTAGAAGTAGTAAAACAGGTAAAAATGAAGGGCCAATAATAAGACAATCGAGAAACTAGTGGTGGCTAAAAGCTAGAATTAAGCACCCTGCCTTCTTGAACTGGGTGGAGAACTGAGACAGGCTATGTTAACAGAATTTAGACACTGAGTTTCTTCAGGGGGAGCTAGAAACAAGAGTGGATAGAAAGCGCCTATGGAAATTTGGCATGTAGCCAAGCAAGGAAAAGCCAGGGTGGGAGAGACAGGGCATTTCAAAGTACATACTGCTCTTGGAGAGGACCTCAGTTTAATTCATATCAGGTAGCTTACAATAGCCTGTAACTCCAGTTCTATGGGATCCGACAACCTCTTCTGGGCTCCTCAGATACCTATACACATATGGCACACACTCATACAGACACACAAGCAAATATAATTAAATCAATAAATCTTTAAAAAGGATTTGTTTTGTAATTCTGCACAAATCCAGAGAGTGTAGTATGTGGCCCATGGTTTGTCACTGTCCACATTCAGGGTGGGTCTTCCTCCTTTAATTAGTCTTCTCCAGAAACCATCACTACACTAAAATGTCCAGAACTGTGCTTTGTACCCTCATAAGTGCTTCACGATTCAATCTGGATAGTAATCAAGATTATCTACTAGACAGGCCTTCGAGTGATAAATCTAGCTCTGCAATGGTGTGGAGACCAAAGGAAGATGGCACAGGAAGATGCTAAAAACTTTGGCATGATTTCTTCAGAAATGCAAATAATGAAGTAGGTACGGCTTTTAGAAGAAAGAAGGTCAGGGCACATGACTTGGTCCTGACATATGTTAACTGACAAAGAAAAAAGATTATTTGCTTTTAAGTCAATTTAGTGAGAGAGTTTCCACTAAATTAAGTCAAAGAATAATGAAGGTGAGGCAGTAATGAGAGCTGTTAAGAGAAAGTGGTGCTAATGGCAGTGAAGACTGGAGAGGTCTGAGAGATCAGATAAATGCCTAACTAGTAATTCTGGGTTCCTGTCACTATTGAAAAGTCGCTTAGAGACAAAGCAAAGCAAACCAAAAGGAAATTTTATTACAAACAAAAGCAAACACTGAATAGGGAGCGTGAGCTCTCAAGATAGTCAAATTCTGGTGATTTGGTAAGTTTTCTTATGGGAAAATGTAAGAGCGTCCATTATTGTAGGGAAGAAAAAGTAAAGTGCTTTGGTCCATGATAGTGAGGCCATGTACTGGCAACTTGTTCTCACACTGGTGAATCAAAAGGCACAGATCACGGGCTGGAATCAGGGGGTGCATGACTGACAAAGACTGTGACCTTCAAAAAAGACTGTTTCTAGAGACATACATCTGAGAGCCAAACTCTGCTTCTTAATGGTCAGCAACCTTCAAAACAGTTTTACGGCCCCAAGTGTTTATTATATAAACTATGCGGAACACTTCAAATTTAAATTTAAACCACAGCAGTGGTGTATTAGTCAAGGTTCTCCTGATTTGCAGTCACTTTATGCCCTGCTATGACATTCCTGTGTGACTGCACCAATCGCTAGCCACCACACAGTGCACCTCTCTTTCCACCCCCATACGTATCTACCCTTTCCCTTACCTCGATGCCAGCTACAGGGAAGTGGAAATGGATGAAGGTGAGTAGTAGAGGATTGGGGAAAAGCGAGTGTGTCTACAGTAGTACAGGAACTGGCCATTGTCAGCATCCACAGGCATGTCAGATATCCTAGACTCAAATATCACAATGTGAGTGAGGCTGAGAATGAACACCTGGGTCCTGGTACTTTTAATTACTTATTGACGAACAGCTATTGGAATTTTCTGTTTTTTTTTTTTTTTTAATGACTTCAGGAGGGAACTTCATTATGATTTCTTCTTTAATTTATTAGAATTTTTAGAGTTGTTTTCTGCCTACTAGATTATAAACGCTACAAGTCAAGGAATCACACAACAATGCTAACAATAACTTTCTCAGGAAGAAATGAGGCATCTGTTAAAGCACTGGAGGGGCATGAACTAAAAAAAGTTTGCAGGAAGTAAGATAAGATTATAAGCTACAGAAGTGGGCCAGCTGTTGTCTTTGTTGTTGTTTTTATGGAGACTTTTTTGCATATTTAAGTTCAAAGAGAAATTCAAATTTAAAAGAGGAAATATATTATTGATCTTTTTCTTAGGATGTGATACCTTATTGGACTAGCTTTTGATTTTGTATAGAAAACAAGTAGAAACAAATCTTTCTCTGAGGACAATAACAGTGGCAGGACTCTAGAAAAGGACAATAGAGAGAGGTCAAGTATCACTGGGCAGTGGTCAGAACTGTGGAGAAGATCATATGCCCTTTCCTGCCTCTGCTCCATTACATCTCTCAGTCTGACCTGTGCAACAGCAGGCTCTGATTGTTGAAAGGAAGACTGACATGCCACCATGCCTGCCAAAACTCACTTTGAAAAGTTGGTTATATCTTGTAAACATAAGACATGTAAACTACATTATATCCAATGCCTTGGAGAACATCCAAATAAAGACTTTTGCTATGTAGTCAGTATTTGTTGAAAAAGTAGATGAGTAAAAATAGCTTCTTTAATTATATTACACATATGGTTCTATTTAAAGCAGACTTGTTCAAATCAAGAAATTATCTGTGCTAGAAATTTTCTCCTAAAGTTTTTAAACATTTTAAAATTTTTATTCTATGTGTACGAGTGTATCGTCTGCATGTAAGCGAGTGCACCCGTGTCGTGCAATGCCTAGGAGGTCAGAAGAGGGCTTTGGATTCCCCTGGAACTGGAGCTAAGGATGGTTTGCAGCTGCCATGTGGGTGCTGGGAATCGAACCCGGGCCCTCTGCAAGAGGAGTCAGTGTTCTTAATGCTGAGACATCTCTCCAGCCCCTTCTCTTAAAGTTTTTTTTATCCAGACGTTGAATTGTTTTAAACCGTTAAAGGTAGCATGTTGCTATGTTCAAAAGTATGGACTTACACAGAGCAAAGCAAGTTTAAGATTAAAGCAAGTAAAAGGCAATTGGTTCTTTCTCAAATTATTATGATTTATTGGGATCTATTCATAATTTACTTTTCTAAAAATTGTTTTTGAAGACCTCATACAATTAACAATTTATTTTAAATGTTTAAGTTTTTCTCATTGAAAAAAGCAATTTCACAATAAGAATGTGATTTTCTTGGAGCTGTAATCAGTGAGTGAGTCAGAGAAATGATAGTAGATGATATGATCATAGTTGGCTTTATAGTTAAGATAGTATTTGAAGTCTTTTATTTTTGGTTAGAAAATGGATGTTAAAACAACTCTATCTTATTGTAGTGGGATTAAGGGTCTTCTCGAAATAATGTAACAATGGTGAAGTCAATACAAATGTATTTACTTTATATTCAAGTCTGTATACAAATATTTTCAGAAATATACTTTATTTCTAATGTACAAATGCATTTTCTGAGGATATAAAGATATACAGTGAAGCTAATTTTCATGTAGATTGGCAAAAAAAACCCTCTGGTATTTTGAGTAATCTTTACTTTAGGTTAATAAAAAGAAAGTGAAAAAGGTGGGTGTGGTGCTGTGTACCTCTAACCTTGTCCTCAGAAAACTAAGGCAGGAGGATTAGGAATTTAATGTCCACCTAAGCTACTTAAGGAGACCCTGCTTACATATCCCCCCGCCAAAAGAAAATACTGTGAAGCTGACCACACTAACAGAATATGGCTTTACCATATAAGACATAAAAATCTAATCAATAAACTCTGAAACAACTGCTCCAGAAGCCAAAGTACAGTGTCTCTACAAAATGCTCATAATTTTATCCAATAAGTCATAACTTCCCTAATTTTGCTTCTCCTTCCAACTGACACCAACCAAAGGCAGCTATATGCTTCCCTAAGCAGTCACACAGAATGCCCTGTTTCTAGTCAGCCTGTGTCTGGGTGCCACATGCCAACCACTTCCAGTGGGAGCCTTCCCTTTTATCATCTTGAAGCTGTCACACCTCACTGCCAGCCTTTGAGTCTCTGCCAAATGCTATTTATGGCAGCTGAATCCCTTTTTTCATAGCAAACTTCAAATAAACAGCCTCTGCTTGTTCTTCTCTGAGTGGTCTTTGCTTATTTTCACAGGATTTTATCTATTCTTGTTTATTTGTTTGAAAGTGGGGGTGAAATCCTTTATAGTCCAGTTTCTTTGCTGGCCTTTGAATTAAATTCATAAGGTGGATTTGGAGGAAAATCGATGTCTCCTAGGTTGACCAGACTCCAAGGGATAGATTCATACCCAAGAGTGCCTGGGAAACACAGGTTTGATTCCATAAATTTAAAAACAAGACAAATATAATAGAGGATAAGAAGTGGGGAGGTAGTAAGGTGGGGGTAGAGAGGGAGGAGGTGTTCTGAATAAGATCAAATTACCTTGTATGAAATTCTCGATCAATAAAATTTTTTTTTAAAAAGGAAGGAAATAATTTTAAAACCGTATGTAAGCATGAGATCCAAAAATAACTTTCCAGATACATCAGGCTTACATATCATCAACCTGAGCTATAGAATATTCTGAATGGACCTCTTCTGTTGATCGGGCCAACACCAGGGCACTGGAAGTGTTCTGTGAACCCAGTACAGTGTCCTGAGGGTTCATGAAGTTTGTCAAGTGGTCCCTCCTTCCACACTCTTCAGAAACTCAGTATCAGGATCTTTACATGGGAAATTCAATCTCTAAATAATCAGAAGTCAATTGTAAGCTGTATCTGATGGAAATGTAGTATGTGAAGAGGTCCCCTCATTCCAGAGAATTCTGCAGAGAGTGTGCTTTGTTGACAAAATACCAGGAAAGACATGCTGACCTAACTGGCTGATGCATAGAGAATAGCAGCCCTCTCTGCTGCTGGCCGTGACCTATCTAAATGAAAACGAAAGAAGAAAATATCCCAGTAGGAATATAAGCTGTGAGTACTTTTTAAAAAATTTTAGTTTTCAAAGGTTTTTTTTGCTTTTTATTATTTTGTTATTGTTATTACAATTTTCTACTTAGGTTGTTGTGTTTTGAGTTGTATTTCATCAGCAAAGGATGTTACCACTGCCCCTTCTTGGTCTACACCTATATGTGTATTTTGCTTTTCTTCATTCTGCATCCACAAGTGTCTTACTACTATCTCTTGAAACTCAAACCTATAGTCTCTCCTCATTCTAACTGAACCCTCTCTTCCATTCATCATTTTTTCCTCACTTCACAACTACAATTTTGGTACCCTTAGGTAGCCAGTGTTTCTGTCTTTGAATGTTATTGAAACAAGAAAAGTTTGTAAGTGTCTCTTACCGCACTTCAACTTGTAAACTGCTGGTAAATCATTAGTGGGAATCACAACCACCTTCCCTATAAATAGCAGAAGGAAACTGCTTCTGTAATTCAGAGTTATGAGGGGGGGATAAGTTAAACTGGAAGGCATCTATCCCAATACGTAAAGAAGTATTTAGAAATCCAAATAGATCTATCAGAGAACTTCTTCACACATGTAGTAAAGATGTGAAAAACAACAAGAAAAGAAGCAATATTAAATTAAGAGCTGTTAAGTGTGCCAATGAGTTGACTCAGAGGGGAAGGTACTTGTAACCAAGCCTGATGACCTGAGTTCACTCCCTAGGATCTGCAAGATGGAAAGAGAGAACTAACTCCTGCAAGTTGTCTTCTGGCTTCCACATATGTGCTGTGATACCTGTACTTACAAACAGACAAATAACTGTATAAAACTTTAAAAAGCTGTAAAGGAAAAATGCTGACAAAGACAAACAGAAAAATATCAAATCTCACATCATCAACCCTAAAATCCAGGGAAGCACAGAGTGCTTCAGTTCAAGCACTGAAAGTAAATGAATGCCCTGTAAGATTTTATTTATAGCAAAATCATGTCTTATAATGGATGGAGAAATAAGCACATTTCAAGACCAACAAATTAATTCTTGAAAACAAGGCAGTCTTAGAGAAAATAGATAAAGAAATGTTATACACAGGAAGAAAGACAGTCCTATTCACAAGAACACAGGAAAGTAAACAGTTCATGTGAGGTAACAGAGCAGATACAGGAAATAATCCATCATGTGCAGCACAGCAAACCAGAAGACCCCCCCACCAATAATCACGTAGCAGAAAAGAATTATCAACAATCCAACCAACAAGTGTAACAAACAATAGAATCATAAAAATTAAAAAAATTCTCTCTGTCTTACAACATTTAAAAGATGCAACATTTAAAAGTCAGATTAACTTGATTAAACAACAAGATCTAATTCTCTGTTGTCTCCAGCAAACACATCCTACTGGTAAACATGTAATAAAGTAAATAAATCTTTAAGAAAAGTCCATGATCAGATAGAGTCAGTAATGAATGCTTCTAAATAGGTAACAATAGCTTAATATCAATAATTCTTCAGGTGTTCCACAATATAGGAAGTGAAGTAATACTACAAAGTGATTATTCTGATATTAAAAAAAAAAATAAATAAATAAAGAGTAATGGTGGATTCTGGCTAAACCTCTTTTAAAGAAAATTACCCAGGATTAACTCTAATAAATGAAATGAAAGACTTTCACAAAGAACTTCTTAAAACACTAAGAAAAAGAAATGAAAAAGGGCACTAGGATAGAAAGACCAACTATTAGGCCCTGTATTGTCAGAATTAATATCATTAAAATGGCTATACATGATCTCTATTCATGCACATGAGGACAAACCTATTTAAACTCAGTCTCTCTCTCTAGTTCTCTCTCTCTCTCTCTCTCTCTCTCTCTCTCTCTCTCTCACACACACACACACACACACACACACAGAGCAAGGAAAAAAGTAGATGAAGATAGGAAGGGGCTTTATGTAAGAAGGAAGGTTTCAGTAGGAGAAAGAGTGGGTATGAAACAGGATAAGAGGTGAGAAAGACTGGAGTTCATTGTGTACATGTGTGAAAGGTAAAAGAATGAAAATTACTTAAAATGTAGCTTAGTTCTATATTATAGATCAGCAAGCTGAAGCCCAGAGATCAAGTTCACACCACTGCCTGCCTTTGTGGACCCCATAGCTTAACAATTGCTTTTTCTTGTTTAAATGATTAGGGGTAGGAGTGTAGATCAAAGGAATCATCATAGAAGCTGACATGAATCTCAGCTATCAATACGCATGACTAACAGTTTACTAGGAATGCAAAAATAGAAAAATAACATTCACATCTGCCACAGAACATTTAACCTTGTATTTGTCTATATATTTATATATGTGTGTACATGTTCATGTGGGTGTTCACAGGTATGTGCAGGTGTGTGCACAGTCCGTGTTCATATGTATACAGAGGCAAAAGATTGATGTCAGGAGTCTTCCTCAATCACTTTCTACCCTCTTTTTTGAAATTGGGTCTCTCACTGGCCTGGAGCTCACCAATTAGGCTGACATGCTTGGCAAGTAAGTCCCAGGAATCGTCCTGTCTCTCTCTCCTCAGTACTGGGATTACTGGTGAGCAATGACATGCCAGGTTTGTGACATGAGCATTGAGATCCAAACGCTGACCCTCGTTCATGGCTAACAAGCATGTTACTAACTGAAACATCTCCCTAGCCACTTTGATAGAGTTAAAGGAGACCTGACCTTTAGAAATAATATTGATAATAGCAGAATATGAGCTCCAGAAAGATTTATGTTGGTAACATTAAAACATTTATAAAAACACCTGCTGCTTAGTGTGTCTGCTATGTATTGGCTTGATTTTAAATTTAGCTTTTCATTTATGCTCCAAAATGCTCCCATGTGGTAGAATCTTTGTTTTAAAGAGTGGAAGTGGAAACTTGTAATCAGTAATGGATTCTAAATTTCTGATGACTAGTGTCAACTCTGAAATTCAAACCTACTCATTAATGACATGAAATACACATCTTTCACTTTTTTCACTTATTTTTTTTCTAGATTTTTCAGAGATTCTTTAAACAACCATCTCAAAAATAATACTTTTAAAGTATCAAGTTCAAAACAGGTCCTAGAATACGTTCTTTCTTTTTGATCAGGCTATTTATTAGTTTTCACGAGATTTTAGTTTTGTGTTAGGGCAGCCATGGTTGGATATTTTAATTTTATATTTTTTTTAAAAAAGTGATTATGCCAGAATCCACCATCATTCCTTTTTAAATTTATTTTTAAAAATATATTTATTTATTATTTTCATTTTATCTATGAATGTATTGGCTGCATGTATGTGAGTGCATCCGTGTCATGCAATGCCATGGAGGTCAGAAAAGGGCTTCGGATTCCCTTGGAACTTATTCACTGTATATTGAGCATCTATTTTTTTTAAAAAAGCTTTGTTTATTATTTTTATGTGTATGAATGTATTGCTTGCATGTAGGTAAGTGCACCTGTGTCATGCAATGCCCGCAGAGGTCAGAAGAGGCTGTCGGATCCCTTGGGACTGGAGTTAGGGACAGTTGTTAGCTGTCATGTGGGTGCTGGGATTTCAACCTGGGTCTTCTGCAAGAACAACCAGTGTTCTTAACCACTGAGCCATCTCTCCAGCCCCTATTGAGCATCTATTTTATGTGAGACATGGGAAATGAACGGAGAAAGAAATCCTTGTATAACTACTGCTTAAAATCTTCTAGAAGATACATTGACAAAGCAAACCGCAGAGCGCCACATGTAGAATGGGGCCGAGGTACAGAAACTTTTCAGAACAAAGGTCACATCCTTTCCTTTTTATTCTTTTCCTTTTAGAAAGCATTTGTTTATCATTGGCTATTGGGAGCTCTTTTAAATGCTAGAGACAGGGTATAATGTTTATTTTCTCAATTATACTTCTGTTCTATAAAAGATTAATGTCATACGAACAACAAATAATGGCAGTAGTGAAGCTGCCAGAATAGCAGAAGAAACGGGTCCTTTATTCTGCGTAAAATACCAAGGATACCTGAGAAGAACGAAAAGCACGGGTGCCACACATTTCTGTTTCCTGTGCTTGGTCATTTCTTTTCAAAATTAGGGACAGAAGTAGCAAGAGATGTCCACTTGCATCCACATATATTTACCTGTTCAATTGCCCTACCAGATTACTATTTCCCCAAACATTGAGCGACATGTGTAGCTTAAACTGTATTGACAATATTGGTAGTCAAACATTTAGAAGAACTTCTATGGGAATCATAAAACTATAGAATCTAAGGATACAGAATGGGAAATATGCATGTTCCAAATGGGACACTAAGATATGATGAGCAAGTTCACTCACAACTCTATCCTTTGGCATAAGATATATGTATTGTGTTGTTTAGGACTCCATTTAATGGTTATTGATTTAGGGTGATAATCATGGCATTTGTCCATCCTTGCAGATTCACATCTCCAAATTAGCATCTCTACTGAAAATGTGGTTGCTGCTGCCTTAGGTGGTTGGCCTTTTGATGACTACACTACTGGATTCTTTATTCACCTGGTCATTGTTGCATCTGCTTAGATAGAGTTGCTCCTTTGTTTAAGATGACAGTCATGGTGATGTGCCAGTGGATTAAACATTCTATGAGTTTCTTGAGGCCTACATAGGTAAGGAAGGCTTACAGCTAGTATTTCTAGCAGTTACAACTAGGATAGGTCACTCCTTTCCTAGGACTAAGGGGGTACAATGTAGTTTACTTACCACTAATTGGATGTTTGGTTTTCTGGAAGATACCAGACTCAACTGCTTCATCTGGCTTTCATTATGCATGTATAGTCAGCTGGTGAGCTTGTTGTGTAAAGAACCTGCTAGGCTACCATCATTTGCCTCCATACTGCCCTCCAAAACACAGCTTAGGCATGCTCTGACAGCACAAGCAGGGCTCCATGAGATAAAGTACATGCATTCAGGGCATTTTCAAATTTTGACTTCCAGTAAAGACTTCTGTGCATTGGTCAAGCAAGTCACTTATCAGGGCAGAGGGTGCTATGAAAGAAGTAGATGGAGTTGCCAAGCATAATGGTAGTTTCAGATGCCAATGTCTTCAGCTAAGACTATAGAATCACTAGGAGTTATTTTGGAAACACAATGTTTAGTGTAGGGATTGCATTCTGTAATGATAGGAATAACTAAGGAAATGAATGTCTAGAAGTGAGTAGGAGAAGGAACAGGGAAAAGTTCAATAAATACCCAGCATGAATTATTTGTATGGATGTATGAGGGAACAATGAAATCTTGAGGGGATTTCTGAGCAGGTAAAGTGACAGGGCCACAAATATAAAAACATGAATGAAGTTCCCAAGCATGTGGGTGAGGCTGACTCTGAGTGGTGAGGTTAGGACCTGGGGAGCCTGGTGGGCACAGAAGAGGACTAGAATGAGGAATGTTGGGACAGATTGCTCGTGGTTAATGGTTAATTCTTCCAAACAGCTACCCTCTGCTACTTTCTATCCTTCACTGTATGCTTCTATTCAATATTACTATTGTTATGGAAAAAATTTCTAGACTTACTATATTTACTCATTTTTAATTTATTTACTAAATATGATGCCTTATCTTCTCTGGTATTAATATACTCCTCTCCAACTTTCTTTTGTATCATTAAGTTTCTAATTATATTGCCTTGCATTCTACACTCCTTGAATACTCCATTTTCTTGAAATTTTATCATGGTTCTCTTTCTAATGAATTTTTTCTTACTATGTAGTCAATTGTATTATAGTATGTAGGAAACCAGGATGCCAGACCCTAGGGTGAGATGAACCTAAAACTTTTAAGTCCAGGCTGCATTCTCTGTAAAGGAAGGGGTGCTGAAAACAACACCCCTGATAATCCCTGTCTTACAGAACACTGCGAGACTGGCAGAAGAAAGTAGCCTGATCATAAGCAGAGGCTCCTTGCTCTGTGGAAAGTGTCTTGGTCAAGTAACTCAGCTATCCTTGGCTGAGATTAGGCCAAGTTAAAGGTTTACTCTTGAGCTAAAAGCTAAAAGTTTACCATACTTTTAACTCTAAGAAAGAAAGCATTGTGGCCAATAAATTACCAGATGGGCATTGATAACCTTGAGTAAACGTTTAAGCATCCTTCTGGCCAACTAACAGATTATATGTCCTTTTTCTTTGTACCCAAAATCTTTATATGTAACAGCCATATCCCATGTGACTTCCAGTTCCTTGTAATGTATAAAAACCATCTGAATTTTGCAATAAACAGTTTGCAAGTCCCAGGGTCCAAGACTCTGTTGCCAGTATTGCTATCCATCTTGAGAGTGAGGTTTCTCACTGAGCAACACACTTGAGTCACCTGATAACTGGTCCCTGAACAGAAATCCTCTCGGCCCTCCTTCCAGGCAGGTGCAATCCTTCCCCTTCAACCACTGGATCTCCTTATCACAGTTTATAGGTAAGCAGTAATCATGAATTCAAATGCGTGCAGAAACCAAGAGCTATTAAGTGTATGGAAGCTCAGATTAAGGCCTGTTTAGATAGTGTGTCAGATTGCAATCCCCTATTTCTGAAAGAAGGGACTAGCAGTTTAGAAACATGGAAAAAAAATAAGAAAAAATGGACAGAGCTGCTGTAACAAAGGAGGAGCGCCCTGCTGGTCAGCTGCCTTCCTCTGATCATGCTAAAGAAGGGGTACTTCCCCCTTCAAATTCCCACCTCCTGATGCTACCCAGCCACCCATGGTCCCTTCTGCCTCTGTGCTCCCTCTGGCCGCACAACCACCTGCCTCTAATTCTATTAGAAAGGGGGAGTCATTCCCCATTTTGGTATCTTTCCCTCCCTCTTCTCCTCCTTCCTTGGAACCCCTCACATGCCCCCATGGCATATGTTCCTTATACCTTGCCCTCTGCTTCTGAGACCAAATCGCTCCTTCCCTTGTTTCACAAATTTACTCACAGGAGACACTTTCTGTAGAGAACCTTCAGCTCCCTTGCCACATCCTTCCCCTCAGTTCTTACCAGCTCATATTCCAAATGGACCTGCAGCAGCTGATAACCCTGAACTCAGAATGCATAGTCTTTTTGGCTTTGAAACACTGAAGGCAGTGATGGAAAAGGGTATGCACGGTCCTTTTACCATGGCAATCTGATCAGCTTCGTCCTAAATAAGTCACTGCTTGGGACTTTAAACACCTCACCCAGGTTGCTCTGTCCCTGGGACAGCAACATCTTTTTACGTCTAAATAGGATAATGAATATACTGAGCAGGCAGCAAGAAATGCTCAAGCTAATGTTGATGTGACAGCTGACGTTCTTAAGGGGGAAGGTCAATATGCTAACGCTCAGGCACAATAGGTTTTACCAGATCAATATTTTGATCAGGTGCACCTCTGTGCCTTGAGAGCCTGGAGGGCCACACCGTATGGTGAGACAGTGCAAGCTAGCTTAGCTGATCTCAGACAAATGCCACAAGAGCAATGGGCTGATTTCTTAGCTAGAGTCCCACAAGCAGTAGAGGCTAAGGTCCCTCATGTAGTACCCATCCAGATTTTAGTAAAACAACTTGCCTATGATGGCCCCAATCAAGAATGTAAACCAGCAATTACTCCAATAAAAAGTCAAGATTTGTCTTTCTGGGTACGGGTACTCAGGACACTGGCATGGTTTCAGCACAGACCAGTATAATGACAACTGCCTTAGCAAAAGCTTTTGCTTCCCAAATGAAAGACCCATGTTTTAAATGTGGGAAAATGGGTCACTTTGCGAGACAATGCCCTTCCATGCATCACAAGCCTATACCAGATTGCCCACCATCAGATTCAAGACCCAAACCAAATTAAAAAATGACCAAAATGTCAAAAAGATTTCCACTGGGCTAGGGATTGCCATTCTAACTTCAACAAAAATAGCAAAACTTTAAATGAGAGATGAGGCAGCTCTCAGCCCCACAATCAAGATGGTCAGCAGCCTTAGTGGGAATAAACCCTCCCCGGGCATTCTAGACTTGCCCTGTAACATCTGACCTTAAGCCTACCATGACCCTAATAGTAAAGGGAATTGCTTTAAAGAGTCTGTTAGATACAGGGGCTGATCAATCAATTATTAGACATGAGGACTGGCCATCACACTGGCCCACAAAAAGCCTCCCCCCTTGGGGGTAGGAGGGACTATTTCCTCACTGTAGTCTTACCATCCCCTACCATGGCCTATTTCTAGTAATAAATTGCCTCATTTACAGGGTCTCAAACAAGAACAATTAGATAAAGGACATTTAGAGCCCTCTAACAGTCCCTGGAATACACCTATATTTGTGATACAAAAAGAACTCACAGAAAATGGAAATTTTTATAAGACTTAAGGAAGGTTAATGCCACTATGAAAAAGATGGGATGGCTGCAGCCTGGCCTTCTCTCTCCTGCAGCTGTGCCTACAGAACATGGTATTATAATAATTGATATGAAGATTGTTTCTTTTCTATTCCTTTACCTGAGGATAGAGAGCATTTTGCTTTCACTATCCCTGTCAACAATCCCTCTGTTCCCACACAGAGGTATCAATGGAAAGTCCTACCGTGGGAAATGAAATATAGTCCTACTCTATGCCAATTTTATCTGCGTAAAATGATTAGTCCAATACTTGAGGAATTCTCTGATGTGTTTGTTCATTATATGGATGATATTCTCCTTAGTCACCCTTCTATTCAACTTTTAGATGTTATGCTCACTAAATTAATTACTGTTTTTAACAAAATATGGACTTTATATTTCCCCAGAAAAGATTAAAAAACATGTGCCTTATACTTATTTGGGATATGTTATCTTAGATAATCAATTGTACCCTACCACCCCCAAAATAGAGCTGCCATAGGGGCAGCAGCCTCACAGCTGCCTGCACCCCCTATAGCTTCTGTTCTCTTTAAGGAAAATCCTCTGCCTTTGCTAACTAACACACAGTTACAAACTGTAAAAGCACAGGCAAGCCAGTTTAACCCTCCTTCAAAAAGCCGAAAAACAGGTTTGGTCAAAAACAAAGGCTCTGTTTATCTATCTCTTCCCCACTGTGGCTCTTTTGTGAGTTCTTTGGCCCATCTGGAGATTTTTCCTCCACTCCAGGTGGAGAAATGGCTTAGTGCTAAGAGCATAGTCTGCCCTTCTAAGGGACCTAGGTTTGATTCCTAACACCTGAACTTTGTGTTTTTTTATGTCCCTTACAATTCGATTCCTCTCTATGAGTTTTATTTTATTCAGCTGTTTGTTGCCTTTATATATAAAAAAGATTGTTTTAAGTTTTTCCACTCATTACAAATTCATTTCTAGGTTTTCTGTTTCCTGAGAAACCACTGACCTTCGAGTTTTAGCTTATTAAGTTCACCTAAGCCCCTACAATTCAATGTAAACACAGGTTATGTTAATTAATTACCTTATCTTTTGTTTTTAACTTAGATTCCATTTTCAGCTAGTCAAATAATGTTATGTGGCACTCTCTTCTAAAGCCAACTGCTGCTTTCTTCTTGACTCCTGCTATGCCTGCTTTCAGAAAATCTTACAAAACTTATCAGAATCAAATTTAATAAGTAATGTGTTTTAGGTTCACCTAGTTTCATGTAATTTTGTCATAGATAACTGACAGTTGTTTTTATGTTGTTTAAAATTATGTCACATGTTCCTATATGTTTCTATGTGTTGAGTTCTCATGTAATTATGGCATATGTGTCTATGATAATTGTCCTCATAAAATTTGTGGCAAGACAATTTTAAAATGTAGTCACTTCAAATTTTTTCCTTTTTCATTCTTTTTATTGTGCACAAAATTATTGGTTTTATTCTGGGTATGCATAATTAAAACACACAGGTATAAATCTACATTCAAAGGCCTTTTAAACTTGGGTACCCTAATCAATTTTGAAATCTATTAAACATTATTTCTAAATCTCTAGTTATATTGAAGAGTCAAAATGCATTGACTCCATTTTGTCTGGCTGTATCAGGCAAGTCCAGGAAAGCCCAGGCATGTTGTAAATCTCCAGTTACCCGCCCCCCTCCCCAAAGCTATAGGTTAAACAAGCCTGGGCATATAAAAGCCTATAAGGTAAAAACAGAAACTTCTGGCACCACAGATAACAGTCAGCACATTTCAATGCCCTAAAGACAGCCCCTACCAAAAAGAATCCTCCCCGTACTCAGGGCATAGGACCATCCAATTATTTTAAAGGATGCTTGGCTCACACTGGCTTCTGTGAAACTTCCATATAAAAGCATACCCCACCCTAGTTTGGGGCTCTCAGTATGGATCCGCTGCGGTGAAACCTGAGGGCCCGAGCTTAAGCCCGAATAAAGGCTCTTTGCTGTTGCATACACTCTGGACTCCTTGGTGGTCATTGGGGGTCATGAGATCTGGGCATCACAATATAAAATCCCATTTTCTAAGTATTCTTTTGGTTATGGTTTATTCTCAAAGGCTTTTAAGGTGTTCATTTTGTCTGTACACAGTCTATACAAACTTATATTCCTTAAAAATAATTTACTTGGTATCAATTTAACTTAAAAGTGAAGTCTCATGCAAAATAAAATTGTTAAATTAACCTAAAAATATTTCTTCTATGTCAAAATAATTTCTCTTTAATACTTATCTTAATTCTTGTTCTATATTATGGTTACTATTGCTCAAAAGTATACTAATTTTAAATAATAATTACTTCTATTCCAAGAAAAATGTTAACATATTTACCACTATTGTCTCTTTATAGCCAATAAACAAGTATGTCAAGGTCCATACCTTTTCCAAACTTCTATTGTACTGATATGTTTAAAATGATTGTTCATCTATCTATAGGTATAAGGGACTAAAGGCTGGTTATTTGACAGACTCTCACAACAAAGAATAGGTTTGTTTATAAATATAATGAAAGAAATAATAGAAAGATCTAAAAAAATAAAGTGTTGGAATTTAAAGTTAGTAAGATTAAGATGGCTAGATACTTCAAAAATGGAAGGAATAATAAGAATGCTTAAGCAAGTTTGTTAAAGGTCTAAGTTTACAGAAGTGCAAGGTGGTTGTTGTTGTTATAATAATTACTCTTACAGCCAAAGAAATTTTTTTTTCAGTCTACTTCTCTGACTTGTGCTACACACCTAATCATAGTCTAGAGCTAAATGAAGACAAGTGCTAATGTTATCTATAACTACTAGAGAATGTCCTTTAATGTTTCTCTATATTGTACAAATGTTGCATTTAATATTTTCCCTTACCCATAACAAAATAATTTAACTCAAGAACTAGGTTTTTGTCTCCTGGAACCTGATGGGACAGTCCAAAAGCTTGTGCTACACACCTAATCATAGTCTAGAGCTAAATGAAGACAAGTGCTAATGTTATCTATAACTACTAGAGAATTTCCTTTAATGTTTCTCTATATTTTACAAATGTTGCATTTAATATTTTCCCTTACCCATAACAAAATAATTTAACTCAAGAACTAGGTTTTTGTCTCCTGGAACCTGATGGGACAGTCCAAAAGATGAAAAAAAAAAAAAAGTTTTGTTTGGTGAGCCTGGCTTGAAACTGAAGCAGTTTGTTTCCTAGTTCACATACCACTGGCATTCGTTATAACCCCACAGGACAAGCAATAATAGAGACAATACAAATGTCTCAAAGATCAAATAAATAAAAGGAAAACAGGGGAATCACCTATACCTGGGATACAGTATGGAATCCTCATTTCCTATTATCCAGGTCTCTACTAACTTTGAATTTTTTTACCCTAAGTGATCAAGGAATTTCTCCAATGGCCAAGCACTGGTAGGGACTAACTGTCCCACAGCCCTTGCCAGAGGTGCTTTGGAGGGACCCTGAGTCAAGACTCTGGAGTAAAACTCCAGTTCCTTTACTAAAAATGGGGCAAGAGTATCCTTGTGTCATTACAGAAAATGGATCCTGCCCCCTGCCCCTGGGTGGGCACTGCTCAGATACATCAGACTGCTCAACTGAGCCTCCCACAGCAAAGATGGCTGCATGGACCCTGGGAAAGAGGAAAAGGAGACCCAGCAGAAGAAGACACAGCCTCCTGTGACCTGGGAAATGATTAAGAACCTAATGAATGATGCCCAAGAGTTGGGACGGTGCCAAGGCCAAGATATAGCTAAACCTGAAGTTCTTCTTGTTTGTGTTCTAACTATACTGACTGTGAATAGTGTAAAAGCTGAAGTATGTGTCACCAATACTAATGTTAATGCTGTACCTATTATAGGATCAGGATTAGTACTTGAGCTTAGTACACAAAACTGTGCATGGCCACCTGGACCCATCATTTGGGAAAAGTATGGACAAAGGACATAGAGCCAAATGGATAGAGGAATTTTAGGAAGGAAAAATGCTACTGACCAGAGCCTAAAAACCCAGCATGATTTCAGTATTTTTTGTTTGTTTGTTTGTTTGGTCTTTTTGAGACCCTGTAGCCCAAGCTGCCCTGGAACTCACTATGTAGACCAGCTGGCCTTGAACTCACAGAGATCCACCTGCCTCTGCCTCTGATGTGCTGGGACTACAGGCGTGCACCATTTCAATATTTTTATAGAAGCACTGACCCTGGAATTTATAGCTGTGTAAAAAAGCAAAAGAGACCTTTTAAAGATACTGAAGTACTTAGATCAACCACATCTTTGAAATGAACCAGCCTGTCCATGTCTAATGATTTGGACAGGGATTTATGGGTTCATTATGCACAAAAGGTTTATAATAAACAGAGTTCCTGTATACAAGGAGACCCTTCTGTACTAGGATTGTTAAAGAAAACTCTAATAGGAATGGGGGTACATATATGGGGGTACATATGAGTCCTTATAATCAGATAACTAAGGACAATATAGAAAGTCAGACACAACATATTAAATAATCAAAGACTTACCTGTATATCACATTACTGTGAACCATTGTTTATGTTTTGAGTATAATTTTATTCCCTTGCATTGCAATACCACCTCTAATTATACCTTAAAGCAAGGGAAACAATTGCCTGCAGGATGGACCTTCCTTTGCAATAATGAATCTTATGCAGCATTGCCTTATGGATATCAAGGATTATGTGCTATAAGACACATAATGCCTTTGCTAATAACCCCTCCTATTAAAAGTATGTATAGATCTTTATCTGAAGATTGTGATGATTCTCTCAAGCTACTTAACCCAAAAGCTATAGCTGTTAGTTCTGCTTTTTACTTCCTATACCTGGCTTGGTAACTGGAATGCAAAAGGAAATATCTAAACTTGCTTGTATAACTAGTAAAACAGCAAATATAACTGCAAAAACACTAGGGGAAATTAATCAGGAAGTGGGAAAACTAAGAACTGCTGTGTTACAAAATAGAGCTACTATAGATTATTTACTGTTAAAAAATGACATGGGATGTGAACAATTTTCAGGAATGTGTTGTTTTAATTTATCTGATTTTTCACATCCTATAGACCAACAGATTAATGATTTACCAAAGGAAATTGATAAGCTGTCTAAATTTTCTATACCTTTGCCAAAATGGCTTCAATGGCTTGCTCCATTCTTGGGCCCAATATTGATTGGCATAGTTCTTCTTGTGGGAGCATCAATAGTTATGTGCTGTATTATAATATCAACCAATAATACTGTAACCTCTATGACCACTTCCTTCTTAGTTTTAAAAAAAGAGAGGAGACGTAGGAAACCAGGATGCCAGACCCTAGGGTGAGATGAGCCTAAAACTTTTAAGTCCAGGCTGCATTCTCTGCTAAAGGAAGGGATGCAGAAAACAGCACCCCTGATAATCCCTATCTTGCAGAACACTGTGAGACTGGCAGGAGAAAGTGGCCTGGTCTTAAGTGCAGGCTCCTTGTTCTGTGGGAAAGTGTCTTGGTCAAGTAATTCAGCTATCCTTGGCTGAGATTAGGTCAGGTTAAAGGTTTACTCCTGAGCTAAAAGCTAAAAGTTTACCATGCTTTTAACTCTAAGAAAGAAAATATTATGGCCAATAAATTACCAGATGGGTGTTGATAACCTTGAATAAAAGTTTAAGCATCCTTCTGATGCCAACTAACAGACTATATGTCCTGTTTCTTTGTACCCTAAATCTTTTAATGTGACTGCCATACCCCACGTGACTTCCAGTTCCTTGAGAATTTATAAAAACCATCTGAATTTTGTAAAAAAAATGACTTGCTGTAAATATACAAGTCCCAGGGTTCAAGACTCTGTTGCTGGTCAGTATCACCATCCATCATGAGAGCGAGGTTCCCCACTGAGCAAGGCACACTCGGGTCACCTGATAATATTACTTTTATTTATGTGTACATGTCTGTGTGATTGTGTGCAACTTGTGTAGGTGTTGGTGCTGACAGAAGCCAAAAGAGACAGTAAAGTGTTGGTTTCCTTAGAGATAGTTACAGGCAGTTATGGGCCACTTGGAATGGTTGCTAGAAACGGAACTCTGATCTTCTTGAAGAGCAGCTAGCATTTAATGTCTGTGGAGGACAGAAGAGGATGTCAGATCCCCTAGAACTGGAGTTAAGGATGGTTGATAGCAGCTGTTATGTGGTTGTTGGTATTCAAACCTGGGTCTTCTGCAAGAATAGCTAGTGGTCTTAACCATTGAGCTATCTCTCCAAACCCATCTCTTGTTTTTGTTTTTTTTGTGTGTAAATTTTAAGTTATTAAAATTTTACTATTCTGTTAGTAAATGGAGCTTGTCCTCAGCTGAGTTCTTTATGTGTATGTCATATTACATAGCCTAGATCTAATTTTAATGATATTGGCACAGATAATTGTTGTATCCCATCCACTGGACCCCAAAAAGACCACTGAGGACCCAAAACACCAAAATACAAAAGCAAAGGTTTATGGTTTATTTGGGCTTAAGCTCGGGCTCTCAGACCTCACCAACTCAACGGATCCATGCTGAGAGCCTAGAGTAAGGGAGAGTGGAGCCTTTTATAGGTTTTAGACAAAAAGGGGGAGGAGATACAGAAGATATATTTTGGTTGGTTCAAGGAGCCCGCACACGCCAACATAATTTTAAACTGATTGGATGTATAAGATGCAGCCCTGGAAGTTTCTTATTGGTAGGTGCTATTCTCAGGGCTGTGGAATGTGCTGTTACCTGTGGGGCCAGGAGTCTCTGTTTTTACCTTATAGGGCAGTTTTTATGCTTGGGCTTGTTAATCTATAGTTTCCTGGAAGGGGGTGGGGAACAGCAGGTGGGGGTCAGGGCATGCCAAGGTATGTCTAGGCATGTCTAAAGCAGCAGCCAAGCATTTTACAGAAGCTAAAAGAGCAATTAGTGGGGGTCTGGAGGGATTGGGGGGTAGTGGGTGAATGAAGAGGGTCTCAGGGTTCTACAAAAATATTATAAAAGAAGCATTTTTGTGTGAGAAATATGCTGGAAAAGTCTTAAGGATCACATTGCATAAAAAACTAGACTCAAAAATGGAAAACCTTCCAGGAACACCACAAATTGTAATTTAAAAAATATTTAATAAGCTGCAGTGTTAAATGATGACATACAAGAGACTGACTCCTTTTAAGGGAACGATGAAGGACTGTACTACTCTAAAGCATCAAGAACTTTGAAATAATGGACAAGGCTCAGCATGGGAGGACATCATGACCGTGGAGGGATAGGATGTAAATGATGTCACCATTTTGTTATGCCTTTTTTGAAATTTCAAAACTCTGTTTTTAACCAGTCAAAATCCCAGCATGGAGGAGGTAGATAGAAGTGAAGTTCCACCCCTAGCTAAAGAGCTATTAGCATATGATAGCTGTTGGGGGAGGGAGAGTCAGTTTCTTTAGGGGCGTGGTCCTGGTACATTGACCACACCCTAGGGCTGGTTCCACAATCAAGAACATTTGACCAACACAAATTGAACTCAATGGGAAAAATAAAAGAACATGAAGCTATTTGTGTAGGGAGGTGGGGATGGATCTGGAAGGAGTTTAGGGAAGAGGGGTATTACCAAAATACAGTGTATGAAACTTTCAGGGAATTAATAAAATATTTAAAAAACATTTTAATTGATGAAAATAAAAAATTATGTATTTTTGTCACAAATATTTCCATGGAGACATAAACTTCTATGATGCTCAGCTTAATGTGTTATATTTTGAGAATATATTCATATGTTAGCTCCAATCAAATATTATTTGAATGTTTGCAATAACGTTACATGATTAAGCCACAGATTCTAAGATTAGTAAATTTTATTAAGAGTATTTGTTTGGAAATAGAGTAGTGAAAGACCCAGAGGAGTGTACAGTTTCAGAGTGGAGTAGAGCCGAAACTAATGCAGACTTCCTCAGAAAAGGAATTTTATTCCTGTGGTTTAAAATTATAAACATAAGTGATTTTGAAAAAAAAAAAAGTATTTGGACTCAAATCCACTAGATTTTGTTATTTTTGGTTCACACTTTAACATTTGACCATATTCTTAAAAACTCACAAAAATATGTGTTGCTCATTTGTAGAATAGATTGAAAGAGTATTTTAGGGATAGCAATTTTTTAAAAAAATCAGAAACTCAATAGTATTTTACTTTTTTCATTGTTTCTAAGTGTAAGGAAAACTGTACTAAATTTTGTATTTAGTTTCAGTAAACTTAGTTAACACATAAGACATTTTTAAGTATAAGAAGGTATGGTTTTAAAACATTAGAATACTACTTTGCTAAAGTTTTCAGTGTTAGTGAAGAGTGGCATAAGAACTAATCAATGAATGATACTTTATGTAGAAAGACAGCTGAAAGGCATACATAAAATATCTTAAAAATTCTGAATTATGGATTTCCAAACCATGACTTGAATCGATGCTTTAAAGGTATGATTACTTTTAAAATGAGACTGAAAACATACAGATCATAAATGCATATTTTTGTGATATCTGCTAACAAATATGGTAAAATGCAAACATTAATAAAAATAAATTGAAAAACCAAACCCAAACAAGTATTCTTTCTTGTCTGTGATTCTTCTGAAGCTATACATACTCATACATACATATTTATTTTGAAAATACCACAAACAATATGACTTTGATCATTAATAATGTATATAATGAGCAGTTTTAGTGGCACCAAAGTATTGGCCACAGTTGAATACATCAATACATCAATACATCAATACATCACATGACATCACAATACCTTTCTAGCTGAGATGGTCCAATTGCAGAAGATTTGCATCTGATGTAAGTGCACAAAAGAGGCATTTTGTTTTCCTTGTTGGAAAGCTTCTGTTCATCTGCAATGCAATGTGTATTTTGCTGTTCCTATATGACATTTTCAACCTATAATGTTCATTAAAAGATCTACAGATATCCTTTATTTTTTGGTTTGTTAGTGTTTGCTTTCAGTCAAAGCAAATATGCAGTACTGGGTAAGAATACTTATTTCCTCCATAATTCTAGAGTAGCTCACAGAACTAAATGTAAAATCATAGAAAAACAATCCCAAACATGAAAATTTATGCGTAAAAAAAGGAAAGGCACGGAATGAGCTGACACCTTACTTATACTTTAACCACTGTGATAGTCAAGTTGTATGCCTTTGTACCATAAACATACAGATGTATTAGATCTTGAAGCCTGGATTATAGAACCTGCTTGCATTATGAAAGAATGAAGCTGCAACATTAGCATGTAAAAGGCACCAGTGTACCTGGGATCAGAGAAACAATAGTGTTAGTCGCTAATCTGATCTTGTCTGTCATTTTTACTTGACTTTTATTTATTTTTTTGAATATTTGTTTTTCACTTAAAATTATAAGTATGTATATGTTTGTTTGCATATGGGTATGTACAAATGCGTGCACAGAGACCAGAGTGTTAGCAGAGACCAGAAGAACGCTTTAGAGACCCTGGATCTGGAGTTACAGGTGTTTGTGAGCCTCCTGACATGGTTCTGGGAACAAAACTTGGGTCATTTACATGAGTAGTAAGCACTCTTAATCACTGAGCCATCTCTTAAGCCCTTATTTGGTGATTTTAAAAATAACTAAGTATGAATAAAGAGTTTTGGTGAGCTCATTGGCTACTGATCTTCATAAGCTTAGCTATTTTGCCTTAAAGAAAAGTTTGTCTAGGAGAAAAATAAAATTGAAGCATTTTAAGCTACATTTCAAAAGAAAGTAAGGGCTACCTTGGGATAAGCACTGTGAGATAGTGTGAGCCAGTGGTCTTCACCAGGGGTAAGGTATTTAAAACACTGACTTACAAAAATAGGTGTTTGCTCTTACTGTATATTGCTAAAATGCTAGCATCCTACGATCTGTATGAACATCTTATATATTTATATGAAAAAGAACTTTACACTGAGTTGAATGGCAAAGGTGCTTTACAAAATAGAATCATCACCTTTCTACCTAAAATTAAATAATTCCAATAATTTAGTAAAATCTTTATTTTCAAAAGTGACAGTAGTAGAGTATTGAAAAAAGTATTGAATTTTGAAAGGTAGTATTTGAATTTGTCTTGATTTTTTGCTGTAGTTTTCCTATGCGATCAAGGCCAACTAAACCCATTTTATTTCCAGTTCCTATGGCCAACATACAGCAGAGAAGACGTGGTAACTTCTGTTCACCAACCCTGAGTCTCATTCCAAAGGCAAATGCAAGAGTTTGAATTAGTCATGAAAGGATTATACAAATACTTGACTTGTTCAAACCACATAAGTAAACCAGATTCCACAGTTGTGGTTCTGAATTCAAACACATACAGTCCAAAATGAACCTCTTTATTCAAGTCACATTTTATTTGATTTTTATTATTTTTTATGTGTATGAGTGTATTGCTTGCATGTAGGTAGGTGCACCCATGTGCAGTGCCCACAGAAGTCAGAAGAGAACATTGGATCTCCTAGAACTGCAGTTAGGGACAGTTGTGGGTGCTGGAAAGTCAAACCCAGGTCCTCTGCAAGAGCAGTCAGTGCTCTTAACCTCTGAACCATCTCTCCACCCTGACACATTTTATTTTTATCACTTATGATGTTTCAAGAAGACTCAGAATGTTGTGGTTCTCAAAGAAGACATTATATAGGAGAAAAGGATCTCTCAACCTACACAGAGGTTGAAAAATGGCTCTGAACCAGGGCCAGTTGCTCTGATCCTGCCCATCTATCCCTATGTTCTCTGAGTCCTCCTCTGTGAGTACTGCTATAAAAGAATGCTCTTGACTGGGCAATCTTTAAAGAAAAAGAACATTTCAAAGAGATCTCAAAGTTGGAATGCCCAACAACAGGGTGCCAGCATCTGATGGTTGTTTTCTTACCATATCCTCAAAAGGTAAAAGGTGGAAGGGAAAATAAAAAACGAGCTTTTTCCACATGCACTTTACATAACAGAATTGGTCTATTTTTGGTGATAGGTTTTGACAACTTAAACATCTCCCAAAAGGTTCCACTCTCCACCACTTTTGTATTGGGGATGAAATTTCCAGTTCATGAATTTTGGAAGAGATGCATTCAAACCAGAGTACTATCCAGTATGCATATACACATGTATAATTTCCATGTATCCCATAATATTAAAAAGGTTATTGAAGCAATTTACTCAGTTTATTATTTAAGGAAGAAATAGCTAGTATAATCTTCATTAGCTATTAATTTACATTTAATATTCCTGATGGAAGGAGAAGTTGTTAGTTCACAAGGAGTCATGATTGTGCTGTTAGCATTATGCAAATCTTTGTTCTTTGTACCAGAGCTGTGTTCTTGGATCACTCTCTTCCTTTTTTCATTCAGAGTGGTGTAGAACCCTGTGGAATATTCAAAGAAAATAAGGATTTTAATCCTTATTTAGTTTGTGGGTAGAACACTGGTACAGGTAGCTAGAATCACTTGCCTTATGTCTTGATGAAATTTTCTCAATTTTGTTTGTCTCAGACAGGAATTTTCCCTCAAGAACTAAACAAACTGCTTACTTTTTATAACTTTTGCTGTGTCGATATGTTATTGACCCATGTTTTAATCTATTACCCAAAGTATAAAATGTAGAGACTTTGTTCCTTCTGGGTCCAGATTGAGGCTTGAGTCCTCTGGACCACACTGCAGCACAAATGAAACACCTGCTTCCTGTATACTCCAGTGCCCTACCTGACCGTTCCTGCTAAAAAAAAAAAAAAAAAAGTAAAATATTATGAGATCTTAAATCTCTGGGAGAATATTATATATTTAAAATATCAGTAACATTACTTTTTGGCCCTTTGGCCAATCTCTTCTTAAGAGTTTAATATCTTATATGTCCTACTTTGGAGAACTATAGTACATGAATTTTTGGAGGAGACGGAATTGGAGCTTGCTTGAAGTGCTCCATGACCTGCATCCTTCTCGTATTGCAGGACATCTGAACTCCTGGAGGGTCTTAAAAAAATCTCAGGAAGTTTGGGTTATCTGTGATGAGAGGCAAAAAGCACCTAGAGCCTCTCAGAGTGTGGTGAGTTCAGAGGTCAGCAAAAGATGTCATAGCCGGAAAAGTCTTTAGAAATTGTAAGACTTGACTGGGTCCTTAATGAATGGAGAAATCAGTCCTAAACAGAGAAGGGGTGGAGAGAGGTGGGCAGGAGGTGGGCAGCCATTCCAGAACAACAAAGAGGAAAACATCTGGTAAATACTGGAGTTCAGCTTAAGTAACTGATTTCTAATGAAAACAGCCAGTGAGAAGATGGGACGAGTGGGTTGAAGTCCTAAGGAAACCTGTGGATTTTTCTCGTGGTGGTGGTTAATGAAAACTTTGAGCCTGGCCCATTCTCTAAGTGACATCAAGTAGAGTTGTGTGACATTTTATTATTATTGTTAATATTATTCTGTTTTAAAATGAACTTAGTTGGATTTAAGATCTATGAGGAAAATTTCTCTGTATTCTTTTTGTTTTCATTTTTCTTTCTTTTTTTTTTTCATTGTCTCTTTGTGTGGCTCTGACTGCCCTGAAACTCACTATGTAGACCAGGTTGGCCTGAAGCAGAGATGTCCCTGCCTCTGACTTTTGAGTGCTAGGATTAAAGGTATGGGCTACCATACCCTGTGGTATACTTTTTAAGAAAAACTTGTGCATGAGGCCTTATTTCTATAAAAATACTGCTGAGACATGTGGCACATGGGTCCTTCTTCTAACATGGACCTAGAAAATCTGGAGGCCCTTTTTAAGTTCATTGCCTGTCAGTGTGGTATGTGTAGGAAAGAAGTTCTTACAGTTTCTTCAGAAGTGTAAAAAGTTCTCTGTTCCTGAGGGTCAAAAATGTTTCCATGACAACCAACTATTCACCCTCCAAGGAAGTTCTCAGTGTCACACTATCAGCATCCCCTTTCTAGCCCAGGTCTCAGAAGCACCACACTGTGCTGGCATGTGCTTTCTAACAAGGACAGATCTCTTTGGTCTGTTGCCAATGGGATTAAATGGCCATAAAGTTTGCGAAGAATGATCTGACACTGAGCAGAATCTTCAGCTTCAGAGCTATTGATTATTTGCTGAACATCACAGGGACCCTCTGGCTAGACAAAATATAGTCTGGAAACACCCTCACAGAAACTGAGTTTGCCCTGGAGGTGACTGGAAATCTGATCAGGTTCTCTGTAACTAGTGGATTGTTGCATCAGGGGAGAGCATCGGGATGCCTTTTTAAAAAAGAAGCAAGTTAAACAGATCAATTCTTGAGGATGGTATTGACAACAGGATAGAGAAAAGGTGTAACAGGAAGAGGAAAAAGGAGACCTTGAGGCAGGGTAGAGACAGGGAAAATTACTGCAATGTGGGAAGGACAATGAACCCCCCCCACCACAGCATTACATTTAAGAACACTGGCTGTGAAGGCTGTGGGCATGAGCTAATGAAATCTTCAAGCCTCATCCTTCCACAGACATTTTTTGGAAATCTTATTTCTTTATTTATTATTTTACAAAAATAATTTTATTTCTTTATGGTAAATTCTTCTAATTTTTTAAAGTTTGTTTTTATCGAATTTTTGTGTATTTCATATAGAACATCTCAATCTTTTTTAAAATTTTATTTATTTTTATTTTATGTGTATGTGTGTATTGCTTGAATGTAGGTAAGTGCACCCGTGTTGGGCAGTGCCCATGGAGGACAGAAGAGGCTGTTGGATCCCCTGGAACTGGAGTTACAGGTGGTTGTTAGCTGCCATATGGGTGTTGGGATTAGAACCTGGGTCTTCTGCAAGAACAGACAGTGTTCTTAACCATTGAGCCATCTCTCCAGCCCCAATCTTAATCATCTTTATACCCCCGTTCCCACTGGCACTCTCCCATAACCCCCCTACTGGAGCCCATATACTCTTTCATCCCTGTTAAGGTCCACTGTGTTGTCAGTGTCCCAGATGTTCCCCAGTGCAAGTCCATCCACTGAGGTCTATCTACAATCTCTTGCTTTAGGAAGATCAGCTCTTCCTCATCTAGCAGCAATCACTTGCCAATACTTCTTCAGATAAGATATACTTTTGGGATATACTGTTCATTTCCCCAGATCTATGCTGAGTTTCTTGTCTGCCTGAGTTTGCATGGGACTTATGTATGCTGACACCATTGACATAGAATCATATGAGCAGGATCCCAGGAGTTTGTAGGACTCTGTTTCCATATGGTCATATGTTTCCTCCCTGGCTCTTATAATCTTTCCACCCCCTCTTCTGAGATGGTTCCTGAACCCCCTCTTCTGAGATGGTTCCTGAACCATGGGTGGGTGAAGTTAAATAAAGGAGTCCTGTCAAGGACCAGTGTTCAGCAGACTCCTGATCTCCACACTTTGGTCATTTGTGACCTTTTGTGTTCCTGGCCCTCCACTTCATGAGGAAGCTTCATTATTGACAGCTAAGAGATTCATTAGTGTCCTCTTCATTATCCCTGTTCTATGTTCCATGAGCCTTAGGTGTAGAGTTTGCATTGTAGATGCATCACTTAGGCCTAGGCATAGACATAGACAATGTCTGTGTGTGACCAGTTGTAGTACTTGGTAATAGTCTCTGACTGGTGCAAAATGAGCCCTCATGCTTAAGTCTGCATTAAAATGTTTTTATTAAACCCAGCTCTGCTAAATAATGGCTAGTCTTGAAACCCTTTCTGAGGAGAAACCACAAAGCTGGGTTTGGCATGATTCTCCTACCCTAAAAGATTAGTGTAACTACTCAGACTGCTGCAGGCAATGGAATGGAGCTCTGCCTCCTTTTCTGTCGCTTTGATAAAGGGAGTGTCAGGAAAATTTAAAGGAGCAGAGATTGCAAGAAGGAAGGAATCAACTACACAGGAGGCATTCCTAATTTAAAAAAAAAAAGAAAAGTAAGAAATACCTTTTAAAATTGTTTATTATTTTTTATTTTAAATGTATGAGTGCATTGTATGAACGTAGGTAGGTGTACCCGCATCATACAATGCCCACAGAAATCAGAAGAGGATGTCAGATTCACTGGAACTGGAGACAGGCAGTTTTTAACCTCCATGTAGGTGCTGGGACTCAAACTCAGACCCTCTGCAAGAGCAGTTAGTATTTTTAACTGCTGAGCCATCTCTCCGGTCTACAACTAATGCATTTATTTTTGCACTTGAAATTTTATTATTATTTTTTTAGTCTTTTTGAGACAGTGTCTTCCTGTAGCCCCAGCTGTCCTGGAACTCACTATGTAGACCAGGCTGGCCTTGAACTCAGAGAGATCTGCCTGCCTCTGCCTCCCAAGAGCTGGGACTACAGGTGTGCACCACCACACCTGGCAAAATTTTATTATTTTTATTTTTTAAAATTTTTTATTGATTTTTTTTGTGTGTATTTGATATAGCACATCTTAATCAAACTTAATCATCTTTATACTCCATTCCCCACTGGCACCCTCCCATAGCCTCTCCCACTTGAATTCATAATTCTGTCATTTATCTTAAGGTCTATTATGTCAAGATAATGTCCCCAGATGTCCCTCAGTGCAAGTCCATCTTCCGTCTAGTCAGCCTATCTAGAGTCTCTTGCTTTAGGAAGATCAGCTCTTCCTCACCCAGCATTAATCAGTTGCCAATATTTCTTCAGCTAAGATTAGGGTCTGCTGTCCATTTCCCCAGTTCTATGCTGGGTTATTTTTTGATTGTGTTTGCATGTCTCCATTGTTGTAGTTTCATATAAGCAGGGTCCCAGGAGCTTGTAGGACTCCATTTCCATATGGTCATGCATCTCCTTCCTGGCACTTAAAATCTTTCTGCCCCCTATTCTGCAATGGGCCCTGAATCCTGGGTGGGTTCTCAAGAGAGGTAGAACCATAGAATACTGGTATTATCAAGGGAGAAATGGGGGGAAAGCGGTACACTTTAAACGGGGGAAATCATAGTGTAAACATAAGACAGGGATGAGAGAGAGAGAACAAGAGAGAGAGAGAGAAGAGATAAATAATGCCTAGCTAGTATAAAAACCAGAGGAAATCATATTAGTCTACAGCCTAATGACAAATTACACACACACTATCTCTAAATGAGTCCATGTGTATAGCTAAAGGCACATAACAAGAAACAGTGCCCAGACAGGAGAAACCTTCCTTTGAGTTGTTAGCCAGAGTGATCTAAGAGAGTCCCAAAAGAACACAGGCTATTGCCACAGCCCTTGATTGCCTCCCAGAACTCAAAGATTAGACCCTACTGCTGAAGACAGAACATATTTCAAACACAGGATTTGGAGCAATGGAGCTGGAACTGACCCAGAAGTCACTTTCCTTGAAGGCTAGCTCTCATAGCTTTGGAAAGCACTATGCAAGGTGCTAAGGGAGAACATCAGTTGATGGTCCAACACCAGTTTCAAGACCAAATAATCACATCAATGACTTGTGCAGCATATGACATTGGCGCAGTAATGGCACTTTCATTTCTGCTGCAATCAACAGCTACCTAATTGGACTAAAAGTCCACTCAATAGGAGGAAACTTATGTGTGGTACTGTAAACATAGCCAAATACACGTGGCTGGAGAAGTCATAGATCTTAGAGAAAACCCCAGAACTATCACATCCCTAGACTAATGTAATTTCTTGCTAGGTAAAAAATATGTATCCTTATATTTACAGACAAATATCCCAGTCACGACTCATCAACAAAGCTGCTTTTGCACCAGATGGAGACTATTAGAGGACCACAACTGTTCACACATGCTGTCTTTGGATTTCCCAAGTCTAAGTGGCACATCTACAATTCAACATCTACAGCTAAGGCTCATGGAACATAGAACTAGGGGTCAAGAGGACAATGATGAATATCTCAATTCTCATGAATGAATTTCCTGCATGCAACAGTGGACCAGGAATGGCCAAAGTATAGAGACTAAGAGTCTGCAGAATGTTGGTCCTTGGAAGGACTCTTATAGTAAATAATACTTTTAAACAGTGCTCCTAGATGGAGCATGGAAAGATTACACAGGGTTAAGGAGAAAAAGAGAAAAATCAGACATATATTGCTATAATTCTGTGAAAGATGAAATTAGACTAGAATAGAGATGTAGTGATGGGAGAAATAAGAAATTGGAGGCCTGTTTCAAAGGTGAGTCAGATCATCGGCTGAATGAAAATAGGATATAGTGAAATGGACAGATCAAGACCAATTATAACATAAAACATGTTTCAGTAGCCTCAGACCGCTAATAAGAAAGTAAGGGGTGGTTACTACTGTTTGTCTTTTGACATGGTAAGCTTGAAGACTTCAATGGACAATTGATAGCAATGTTGCATTGCTCTCAAAATCTGAAGGTCATTGGTGCTACTGAAGATGACACTATGTCTGGAGAAGCCAAGTTCAACTGGAGGGCTTAAGAGAGCAAAGGAAAGGAGACAGATTACATGATGGCTATAGATTCATCTTTGTTTAAATATTTAAATATTATTTTTAAAATAAGATTATTATAGGGGCTGGAGAGATAGCTCAGCGGGTAAGAGCACTGACTACTCTTGCAGAGGACCCGGGTTTGATTCCCAGCACCCACATGGCAGTTACAAAATGTCCTTAACTCCAGTTCTAGGGGAATCTGAAGCCTTCTTCTGACCTCCGCAGCATAGAACAACATGGGTGCACTCACATACATGCAGGCAATATACACATAAAAATAATAAAATATTAAAAAATAAGATTATAAATTTGTTGAGAATTTTATACAATGTATTTTATTCATATTCACTTCTCTCCCCAATCTCCTCTCAAATTCACACCTACCTCCCTATGCCCCTCAACTTCATGTTCCTGGAGCTTAGTTAACAAACCAGTGGTCACATCCTTAAAGAAAACTGATTCTGTCTTTCCTAGCAGGTATCATTTCTCAATAACTCTTCCACTAGGGGTGAACTTAGTGCCCATCTCCATCCTCCAGGCTTGGATTTTGTCCGGATTGAGCTTCCACAGGTCTCGTGTGATCTACCACAACGTCTGTGAGTTTATATGTGTATTTTCCCTTTTGTGTCTGGAAAACAATGTTTCTTTGTAATCATCCCTCACCTCTTTCTGTACTCTCTTCTTCAACAGTTCCTGATCCTTATCTGATATAGTTCCTTCTTCCAAGTGTTTTCAAAGTCCAGAAAAACAAGCATACTATCTACAATATATCTCAAAGATTCTAAATTGAGCATTAGATTGTACATAGCTCTGGCAAGTATGGTCAATGCTATGAGATTTCTTCAATTCTCTTCTATTTTTATAGCACTACTGCAACTATTATTGGTTATGAAAGAACTCTTACCTCACTTAACCAATAAAAGTAGGGTTGATATTCTGGTGTTAGCCAGTCTATGACACAGAGCAAGCTACAGATTTGGAAAGCACGTAGTTCACCTTCTGCAGTACTGCAGCTGATTTTTTGCAACCTGAAAAGCATTATCTGATTTTTAAAGCTAAACATTTCATACCAATTTTCACAACATACCTGAAAATACAGTGCTTACTTTAAAATTTTTTATTATGGCATCAAATTTCTAATTTACAAATGATATGTTAATTATGTTTACCATAAGTTAATATAGCTTCCAGACTCTACAGAAAAATGTGATAAAATATTTTTCATGAGTCCAGTGGAATACAATGTCCCAGGTTGTGTAGGTGAGGTGCTTGAGAGGCGACCTCCAGACCCATGCTGGCAGGTGTCTCAGTTATTCTTATTGCAGCATCCATCTGTGATATGCTACTTGTTTCCAAGTCTCAGAACGCACTCAGTGGGAAAGAGAAAGTATATGGTAATACACACTTTCTGAAAGACATGACCTGGATTTTTTTCATAGTCTCTACCTCTCACTACATCTAGATTACTTCAGAAGCAAGAAAAGCCTCCAGGTCCGCATCCATTTGTCCTGATAGAATTCGGTGGAAGAATGTGTGGTTCTGAAGTGATAAAAAGAAATGTGATATTGGGAGCAAATTAATAGTCTCTGATCCCTCTACCTACAACATGGGTGCATTCTTGTATGGTACATGCTGTCTACACAGAAAATATGCTTGGATTGGAGCATATGATATGTCCTTTAATGACTCCTTAAGTTTTCCCATCTAATGACTTGGAGAGACTGAAATGGCTGAAGTAATTATTTCCTCTTTAAAAAATTTAATTTTTTATTTCTTATTATTTTATGTATATAAGTGTATTGCCTGCATGTATTTAAGTGGACCTGAGTTGTGCAATGCTGGCAGAGGTCAGAAGAGCACTCTGGATCTCCTAGAACTAGAGTTACAGACGGCACCATGTAAGTGCTGGGAACTGAACCCTGGTCCTCTCTGTAAGAGCAGCCTGTGCTCTTAAACACTGAGCCATATCTCCAGCCTGTAATCATTCATTTTTTGCACATGATGTAGTAAATGAAATCTGTGGTGTGATCTTAAGTGATCCCACAGGGGTACCCCCCACTTTATCATGAAAAGGGAATCATAGTGCAGTGCATGTGAGCTGGTTCTCAGATGACTTTCATTACCCTCATCTCATAGGCACCTTAATCCTTCACTTAACAGGATTTTGACAGTTAGCTATTGTAGATTAGTAGATTTTGACAGAGTTAGCTATTCACAACAATTAAGCTATGCTCTTCTTTTCATATGGTTTCATATTTCCCGGAAACTCTTGCCATCCAGTTGGTCCTTTATTTGCTGTTTCTTTGTTAATACATTTTCCATGTATTCCACCCCGAGAGCTTGCTTTTCAGGTCTGTTTGTACACTCCTGTGTACGTAAAACCATTTTGGGCAGACAGTTCCATTTACCTTCTGCTTTACTACCAACTTTTCAATGAAAGATCAGACTTTTTGTTTTATCCCTTTGGCTAAATGATTTATTTTGCCGTTCCTGATGTGTGGGTATATCTGGCAGATGCTGTATCTGAGCAGGAGCTGCAAATACAGTGGTGTGTTTGTCTTCACACTCTCTGTTCTTCTACTCTGCTGTGGGAGGATCACTCCTACACTGGGTTGTTGCTTCATGCTGGGGGTTCTAGTTTGGTTTCTGTTGGAGTGATAAAATGCTGACCAAAATAAACTTGGATAGGAAAGAGTTTAATTAATCTTGTACTTCCAAGGTGTAATGGTACATCTTCAAGGGAAGCCAGGACAGGAACTTATGATGGACCTGGAGATGGAAAGTGAAGTGGAAACGATTGACAAATACTTCTTACTGGCTTGTTTCCCTGTCCTGTGTTCAGCCTGCTTTCTTATAACACCTAGGACCATTTGCCCAGGAGGTGGCACTACCAACAGTGGGCTGGGTCCTCCCAAGTCAAGAAAATGCCTCACAGACCTACAGTCAAGAAAATGTCTCACAGGCAATCCAAAAGACACAATTCCCTAATTGAGGTTCCCTTTCCCAGGATTATCGTTATCAAGTTGACAACTGAAGCTATGAACCACACTGGCCTATAGATTATAAGGAAAAAATGCTGATGACATAATCATGCCCCCATAGACTAGCAAAGAGGTACAACCAGGTCATAGAATATATGATACAAAGTTAGAAATAAAGCTGTGCTGCTGCCATCCCTTAAGGTTTGGGGTTGTTACACAATATCAGCTATGAAAAGCTGACTAATGAAAAAATGGGCACATACCAGACAAAATAAGGGTTGATATATGTGCAACAATGTATGTATGGGTCAATGGAAAGCATAAGCTGAGAAAGAAAAGTCTTGCTAATAGAAGCAAGAAAAATTATGACATACATTTGGGAGAAAATATCAAAACCATTAAGTCTAGAAATCTGGAAGCCATATAATTTTCATTAAAAAGTTATAGCTATAATCAATGAAGTTTAGACATTAAATAGTTTTATGAGGATTGATAAGTAAGCTGCATTGGATAAAATGCTACAATGAGTTTAGAAAAAATGGCTTTTTCAAGAAAGAATAAAAAAGGAACTTAGAGTTTTGTACATCTTGCCCATACAGGTTGGAAAACATAATAGGTTGTCTGATTTAAATAGGAAGCAGAAAATGAAAAATGTTTTGAAACAAAAAGGTTCAAAACATGCATTCTCACATCAAAGAATGAATCATGGACACTGTTACTAAGGCATTCTTTCAAAAATATTAATTTTAAGCATAGCTGTAGCAGACCACCCTCTGTTAAAATCCCAAAACATGCATTCTCACATCAAAGAATGAATCATGGACACTGTTACTAAGACATTCTGTAGCAGACCACCCTCTGTTAAAATCCTGAGTAGATGATTGCATGAAGCCTACTTCTTATAATATGGCCTCTGGTAAATCTTTTACTTCAACAAAATAGCCTTGGAAAAAGGAAACAGGATAAGGATGAGATCCAATAAGTGTAAAATATAATGAAAATGTTGGTAGTAAATCAAAGGAGAAAAAGCATGTCTCAAAAATAATTTTCTGAGGTTATTCAGGTATTGAGTTCACTAACATTAAACCCGTGAAAGGCATCTAACATTTTTGAACAGACTTGTATTTTTTTTTAAATGACTGTTGTCTTGTATTAAAAGAGCATGTGACTATTCAATATGTAAAATGGGTTTTGGCTTCCAGTTTTCTATTAGAAGAAAAGACTTAGAATACTCATTTTACATGTTGCCAAGGAAACTAATCAAAAGGCAAGTCTTCCCAGAAGGCAACCTTCTTAGTTTTCTGCTCCTTTCGCAGGATACCCTTGACAAATAATTTCCAAACAGCTGGAGTTTATTTGGCTTACGGTTCTAGGGTTTGGGGAAACCAAGATCACAATGCTGGCATGCAGTTAGGATCTTCATACTGTGTGCAGCTTTCTGATTCTATAGCATAATGCAAAGGCAAGTGAGCACATGAGAGACAGAAAACTGGACTGAATTTATCCTTCTCATCTGCAGCCTGTGCTCATGATAGCTGTTGTACTTGATCTACAGTATGAATCCATTCATGATATCAGTGTCTTCATGATCTAACAAGTATGTAAAGGTCTCACTTCTTAACAATGTTACACTGACAATTAAATTTCAGAATACGTTTTGGAAGGGATATTTGATTCATAGATATAAGGTTTAGACCCAGGAAGAAAAATGAAGACAGGCATTTCTTTTGTGGTCAGAAACAGAAGCTAATTGAGATTCAGAAACAGAAGATGAATTGAGATTAGGAAGAGGGATATGCAGTGCTGGCTGATAGGGAGCAGAGTATGATACCCCCCTAACTGGACATGGCATTACTGAATATCTTCAGCTCAAGGAAATCTAGAAAATTTTAAGGGCAGATAGTATCTTTCCATCTTTCCCCTGTAAGACCATAATAAAAATTTCATTATCTATCTCCACTGAAATAAGTCTTAGGAGCCTCATGTGGCAAGTGTTCTATATTATACCTAGAGTAATGTTAGAAGACAGAGAAATGCCAAGGAAAATCTGAATAGGGTCTTCTTAGATCATTGTATCTCTTTGTCCATCATACATCAGCATGACTGTACATTCTTCACCATACTTAAGCAAAAAACTATACAATCTTCCCTGAACCATTGAGTTTTCATTTCTGAAACCCTGAGAGTCGCATAGAAAATTTTAAAAATAGATTGTTATGCTTTGATGTTGTTACTCTCTTTTGTTTGAAGGATAACATCCATGAATATTGATGTGAGTAAAGAGAAGACCATACTTTTCTCCCCTGCAATATCTAGCTGAACTTCAGATTTCTTTGTGTGACAGATTGTTGTACATCTGACATTAGTTTTGTTTTTAAACAGTAATTCTTAGTGAGAGATATTCTGCCACTTTATGATATATTTATGAAGTAGAGTAGTAACAATTTGTAGGTGTAAAGATTGTCACAAAATGATAGATCTACAAAATGATGCCATGATCAGACAAGACATTTAGGATATTTTCTTTGGAGTGTATTTTCGTGCTGAGGAAAAATAAGTATTTGTGACTAACAGAATATATTTGTTAATAGATTATTTCTTTTTTAAAAATATTTTATTTATTATTTTTATTTTATGTGTATGAGTGTATTGCCTGCATGTATGTGAGTGCCTCCTTGTCGTGCAATGCCGCGGAGGTCAGAAGAGGGCTTCGGATTCCCCTGGAACTGGAGTTAAGGACGGTTGTATTCAGTGCCACTTATTATTCGAAACTTTACTCCACCCCCTTGGAAACAGAGATTTATTTAATTTTATGGGTGTGTTTGCTTTCATGTATGTATGTATTTCACCTGTGTTCCCTGTGCCTGTGGAGGCAAAAAGAGGGTGTTAGAATCCCTGGAACTAGAGTTACAGATAGTTGTGATCTACCATGTGGGAGCTGGAAACTGAATTCATGAATCTCGGAAAGAGCTCTTAACCACAAAGCCATCACTCCATCTCCTCCCTCTGCCCCCTTTAACTTGACATTAGATTTATTTTGGATAAAGGAATATGAACCCATGGCACAAAACAGTAAATGGAATTTTAGAGAATAGCTTAGCCCCTTGATTTGACTTCTCCAGATTGGAAAAAAAAACAAAAACAGAAACTTGTTTGATATGTAAGTTGTTCGTTCAGTGTGGGTCCTAGAACTACAAGACAAATGGCTTGGCACATTCAAGCACAGATTCAAAGAATTTAGTCTGTTTATGCCACATGAGCAAGAAAAGAACTACTGTAAGTTTCTGAGATTTACAGTTTGCAAATTTCCTAGCAAAAATAGGATCTAACAGTCAAGCACGTTTTGTTTTTTGTTTTTTTTTTTACATTTGGGAAATTTGTGACAAATTGAATTTCTCCCTTCCAGGGTGTAAGTCAGGTATTCGGTTTCCTTGATTCCTTCACAGAAAAGGCTAGATGTGTAATCTAGTGCTTGCCATGTGTTTGGGTACACAGCCAGGAACTTCTATCAAGAAACTCTCTATATTGGCTTCTAATAGGTCTTTATAGTGGTTGAAACTTCACTAGTGTTAGCTCTCCAATATCAATGATGCTCTCTAAAACTTTTTTTAAAAGTAGCCAGAATTCATTCTTGAAATAGAATCATGACTAAGGATAAAAAGTTTTATTCCAAAGAAGTTACTGCTTTTTTTTTTTTTTCCTCCATTTGAAAAAGGAAATTCAGAAATATGCTGTGGGGAATTCTTTGGATTCCTTTAAACACCACTCTACTTTCCTTCTTCTGATAATTTACAACATCTGGTAAGTGCCTTTCATTGGATATGAATTAGATTCTTAATTATGTCTCATGGCTTCCTAGACAGTGACAACCTCCATGATGACAAAAACAAACCGAAACAAAACCCAGAATAAATGTACATGAGAAACCAATTGCAAATTAACTGTGAAGGGTGATCTTGAAGCACCCAGAGTATTACCTTGAGAATTAAAGTCTGAACCTATAGTGTAGTATATATTGTTTTTTCATTTGTGTTTAGAATATATTATCATTTCAGAAATTATTGCATGATTAGATGGTTCCATCATATTTTAGAACAGTTTGTATTTACTTCTTTATTTACATTTATATTTTATTAGAATGTATCAGCAATTATTTTCATTACAATGTTGTTTATTATGGTTATTTTATCAGATAATATTTAGAGGATTAGTGTTGGAAGGACTGCCCAATCCAATTTTACAGGTGATTAAACTGAGGTTGAAAGTTTAAATAGATCCATTTATTTATTGTCAAATAGAAAGAGAGACACTCTGACCAGAAGAGCTTAGCTCACTATCCTTTATAGTGTCACAGACTACTGAAGACACGCAAAAAATTAGAGAGGGGTGCTCACTTCTGTAGCACATATACTAAAATTGGAATGATACAGAGAAGATTAGCATGGCCCCTGTGCAAGGATGACATGCAAATTAGTAAAGCGTTCCATATTTTTGGGGGGCGTGCGTGGTGGCACATGCCTTTAATCTCAGCACTTGGGGGGCAGAGGCAGGCTGATCTTTGTGAGTTTGAGGCCAACCTGGTCTACATAGTGAGTTCCAGGACAACTGGGGCTACAGGGAGACCCTGCTTCCAAAAGACCAAAAAAAAAAAAGAAAAGAAAATTAAAGAGGGAAAAATGAAAGAGAAAAGGAGATATGGAAGATAGCGTCAATTCAAGAATGCATGGCGTGATCATGCAGGTAATTATACATATACATGTGTACATGTATGTATATATTTGCTTATGTACATGTATATGTATGTGTGTTTATTTATGTATCTAATCTACCACGCTCCAAAGCAGCTGAATTTGATCATCTAAAGCTTTCGATATCATCATGGTGAGGTAACTAAGTGTGAACTTTAAGAACTATTGGACTGGAGAAAGAAGCTGTATGGTAAAGTTCAGTCTGAGATGCTCTATTTAAACTTGACCTCTTCCATTACTGTATCTAATCAAAATTAAGAAATTATTTCTGGGGCTGGAGAGATGGCTTAGCAGTTAGAGTGCTTGATTTCTTCTGGAGTCAGTTCCCAGCACCCAAATCAGGCAGCTTACAATTGCCTATAACTCCAGCTCCAGTGGATCTAACACCACCTTCTACCCACAGGCACCTCCGCTCACATTCACATGCATACACATAAAATAATGTTTAAAAAGCAATGCTTTCTTTTCTTGGTTTCTCAGCATTTTCTCCCATTTTCTATTTCTTTTGGAATGTCCTGTGTGGACTCTTTCCTGAAATAGCCTTTCAAATTAACATTGTTTTTCTCCTTGGTAATTAGAGCAGTGATTCTCATCAGGACTCAGGTTGGCAGTGCCTGTATATGTACTTTCTTGTCATCCTTCACCTTGGAATTTGTTACTAGTGTGTAGTTGGGAGATACTCTGGGTATTTCTAAATATCCTACAATGCACTAGACTGCTTCCCATAACAAACAGTTCTCTGGCCTAAGATGTCAATGCTGCTGACTTTGAGGAAACTTGCATTAGAATAAAATGTGTGTGTTTGGGACTGTTTCTGACTTACACAGCATCAGTAAAAAGGGAAGTACTTATGTGTGAAGTGACTGTCAAATCATATATGCCCTTAACTGATAAAGTAATAAGAACAAATGCATTGGCCACTTCTGAGCACATTTGAGGATGGGAAATGATTTTCATTTGTCTTCATTCCATGCTCTTTAAATAGTAAGCACAGAAAAAGTATTAGTTTGACTCTTAAAATTGCTTGAAAGTATAGAAAGCATGGGTAATTTAGTAAAATGACTATGTGGTGCTATGAAATGAATTAATCCACAAAGAAAATAATGAAAGAAATGACTGTCAAGTCCATATGTTTCAAACTCTTATTCAGGAAAGCACATTCACTGATATAATCAGTCTAAATGCTCATAAAAGAAATTTATTTTTCTTACCCACCATACAGTATGCTCCAGAAAGGCAAGCTCTGATATCTGTTTCCCTTTCCTATTCTTATGACAAAAATGTTTTGCGTAACAAGCTGTTTTCAAACATACTAACCTTGTTCTTTGGTGCTCTACTTTGATGAGGGGGAAGAAGACACGAATTCTTGTGATTTAATTACAATTAACCTGAGTTCGATGGTGCGGCTTATCAAGCTTTACAGTAAGAGAACAGAGCTCTTTTAGTTGAAATGGATCTCATTTCAGTTTCATTATGCCTAACATAGAATCAGAAAGATGGAATAGGTGAGAAGAAATTTTATTTCTCAACATCTAGTGACTATTAGTGGCTAATGATTTTTGTTGCTGAGTTAGGTACAGGTTTTAAACAAATGAACAATATCAAGCCAAAGGGAACTTGATAAAAATGTCCTTTGCATAAAATACTTATTAATCCTGTAAAGCATGTTGAGGGAGATCTGAAGATGATCAAAATATATTGAATGGGACTTGAGAAATGACTCAGAGCTTAAGAGTATTGGCTGTTCTTTCAGTAGACTCAGGTTCACTTCCCAGCATCCACAAGGCAGTTAACAACCAGCTGTAACTCTGGTTCCAGAGAATCTGACACACTTGAGCCACTGCAGACATTGCATGCACATGGTATACTTAAATATATGCAGGCAAAATGCTCATATGCATAAAATGAAAATAAATGAACAATTTAAAATCCATTGTATGAAATTCTCAAAGAATCAATAAAAATATTTTTAAAAAGATGTCCCAGTAAGAAATATTTATTGTATGTATAGCAATTACTACTTGAAGTCATATTGTGGTTATGTTTAAATAAGGACAACCTAATTCTTAGCATCAATTTTAAAGCCAAGAGTTGTCCTGAATTGCTGAGAACCTGTTCCTTCAGATTTCTCTAAGAATTGTGCTCTTGAATAAGTGTTTGGCTCTTTCTTTCTGAAACAGTATATACAGCACGAAATGGGGAAGTAAAAACAGAACTGTCTTTTTAAAAGTATTTTATTTTATTTATGTGTATGCGTGTCTTGCCTGATTGTGTAAGTGCATCCGTGTTGTGCAATGCTCATAGAGGTCAGAAGAGTGTGTCAGATTGCCTTGGAACTGGAGCTACAGATGGTTGTCAGCTATCATATAGGGCTGGGAATCCAACCCAGGTCATCTGGAAGAGCAGTCCGTGCTCTTAACTGCTGAGGCGTCTCTCCAGCAACAGAACTGTCTTATCAGAGAAGAATTTTGCTCTTTTTGGTCCTCACTGATTTAGAATAGGAACATATACAACCACAAACAGACATTATTAATTTAATCCCACCTATTGTTTGAAACACTAATGGCATAATCTTCATATCTTACTTGTCTCCAACAAATATCTGAGCTGTTTTCAGTGCTTTATTGAAACATCCACAGACACATTTATAAATTATTATTCTGTGTCAAAGGCAAGGGAGGGTTATGGGGAATTAAAGCTATGTTTAGGTTACAAGAGGCAGTCAAGATTCAATGAGCTTGTCTACTTTATAAACAACCTAAGATAAAATTAACTTGTTTGGAAGATGAGGTAAAAATCATTTTTCAGGAGTATGTCTATATTATAAAAGTCATTCCTACGTATATGTTATTTATTTATGTGTTTATATTACTGGGCAGATTTATAATAAGTAAAACTCACAGTGCCTGTCTCCATGAAATTGTTAATCTGTAGGAGAGGAAAGATTTAAAATAATAATGTTAAATAATTACAAAAAAATGAGACAATGCTTGGAACCCTCTAAAATGAAAAAGTATTATTTCATGCTTACCTAATTATTTTGACAGGAGTTTAACTGATGTGCACTTTTCCATGCAAATGAGTTTGTGGCAAACAAGATGACTGCCATCTACATAAACACTCCATAAAACACTCCATAACTAATTCTTAACTACAAAGAGAGATTAAGTAGTGAAAGTTAGCAATTAGAATTCAGTGACAACATTTTTCTCTGCAATTGATTAGTGTGTAGAATGTTCATCTAGTAGACAGGCTAAAACAGTTTCACTAATTATTTTCTTTGCAATCCTCTGATTATCATATCTTCTATGTATATACGTCTGTACTTTTACTGTTTTTAATCTTGAATACCTCCCCTTCTGACACATTTTCCTTATTATATAACCAAACATTTACCACATTGGCCCTACATTTTAAAATCTGCCCCCCCCTTTTTTCTTCCTCCCCTTTTGTTAGCCTGAAAATGGTCATAAAAATTATTGCCAGGGACTCAGTCCTTGGCTTTCAATTTCTATAAGATTTCTCTGAAGGGATTTAATTTATTATCACTAAGTAATGGCACTAAGATGTGGAGCTTAACCACTTCAGTGTGTAATCTATGTATATGTATGTCACCTCTTCTTAAACATATTCCCACGTTTTTTTCTCTTTGAAACTGCAGAGTTTTCTGCTTTCATCAAAGATAGCATGACTCCTGTTCTAGTTTGCCTTCAGTTGCTGTGATGGAAACACTGTCTGAAACCAACTTGGGAGGAAAGGGTTTATTTGGCTTACAAGCACAGTCCATCATCAAGGGAAGTCAAGGCAGGAACTCAGGGAAGGAACCTGGAGCACAATCATGGAGGAATGCTGCTTACTGGCCTGTTCTCCTGGTTGTGTTCAGCTTACATTCTTATACGAGAGGACCACCTTTCCCAGGGATGGCAATGACCACAGTAAGCTGGGCCCTCCCACATCTCTCAAAATGCCCCACAGACATGGCCACAGGCCAATCCAATGGAGACAATTTCTCAACATAGGTTCCCTCTAACCAGGTGTGTCAAGTTGACAGCTAAAACTATCCAGTACAATTGACTCCATGTCAACTTGACACACACACAAACACACTATTATTAAACCACAATTTTTCCATCACTTGTTGCCAAGATATGATAGTAATATTAGCATCACAGCATAAAACAGTACCACTTTAAAAGTCCCACAGTCCTTAAAATATTCAAACACTTAAAAGTTCAAAGACTATTTTAAAAATCTTTTAACTGTGGACTCATGTAAAATCCAAAACAAACTACTGTCTTATTTCAAAGGGGAAGAATCAGGTACACTTAAGTAAAACAAAAGTCCATCAACTTAGCTCAAGGCTTGACATCTGGGACTCACTTACTATCTTCAAAGGGCTTGAGCAGCTTCACTTCCCTGGCACTACCATCCATGGTACACACAGTTTGTATTATAGGCTCAGGTCAGCTCCATTCCATACCTGCTGCTGTCCTTGGTGCTCATCCAACTGTCCTGGCTTCTCCAATGTGCTGGGGTCTCCATTGCAACTGAGGTTGTATTTTCACCAAGGGCCTCTTCCTGCCTCACAGATGCCAAGTCTCAGATTCTCTTCATCCCTTCAAACCAGTACCGTGTAGGAGACCCTTACACATAACCAAGTTCTGCTTCCAGGTTGAGATAGAGCCTCAGGCACCCTCTGGACCACAGTTTCTGTGTGCTGACCTTGAGGAAATACTTCCCAGAAGTCTTCATCCCAATGATGCTGTTCTCTTGTTACTCACAGCTGAGTTTTTCAGCCCCAACTAACCAACATCAATTGCCCCACTAAAGCAAAGTTTTGCCCCAGTAGCAAAGTACACTCTAGTTGTACTGGTATCTTGTTAATCATAGCTGATTCTAAAGCCCCAGCTGACCAGAAATCACAGATTCTCATTTCAAAATATCCCACAAACAGACCTGACAATCTTTGTTTCCCTTTGAAGCTTCACAACCCACAGCTCAATCATCTATATAACTTTCACCATAACTGTTCCAAGCGCCACAACAACAGCTCACTAACACTAAACATTCATTAGCTTTTCCTGCTCAAAGTTCCAAATACTTCCACAGTCCTCCCCCCAAAAAAACTTGGTCATATCTGTCACAGCATTGGCCCCCTCTGGTGCCAATTTCTTCTCTAGTTGTCTTCTATTGCTGTGATCAAAACATGGACAAAACTGACATCAGAAGGAAAGGGTCTATTTGGCTTACATCTCTTGGGTCATAGTTCACTGAGGGAGCCCAAGGTAGGAACCTGGAGGCAGGAGCTGAAGCACAGGCCATGGAAGAATGCTACTTACAGGCTTACTCCCTTGGCCTGAGCACAGCCTGAATTTAAAAAAAAAAAAAATTATTGAGCTTTGGTACATTTCATACAACAGTTCTTTTTTAAAGAAACATTTTATTTATTATTTTTACTTTATGTGTACGAGTGTATTGCCTACATGCATGTGAGTGCACCCGTTGTGCAATGCCACAGAGGTCAGAACATGGCTTCAGAGTCCCCTGGAACTAGAATTAAGAATGGTTCACAGCTGCCATGTGAGTGCTGGGAATTGAACCTGAGTCCTCTGCAAGAGCAGTCAGTGCTCTTAACTGCTGAGACATCTCTCCAGCCCTCATTAAGAACAACAGTTCTTAGTGAAATTTAGACCCCCCATCTATACCTCCTTTTAAGCCTCCCACCAGATCTCATATATTCTACCATACATGTTAGTCCTATCCAGTCAGGCATTTATATCCAGATGTCCTTTGGTGAAAATTCATCCACTGGAGTCTAGTAAGCCTATCTAAAGTTGGTAAGGCCTGCTCTCCATGACCCAGCAATAATCAGTCTCCCATGGTTCCTAGACTAGGGTCAGCCTGCATTCTTATACAGGCAGGGCCACCTGCCTAGGGGTGGCACCATCCACAGTGAGCTGGGCCCTCCCACTTCACTCAAGATTCAAGAAAATGCCCCACAGACATGGCCACAGGAAAATCCAATAGAGATAGTTCCCAAGTTGAGGTTCCCTCTCACCAGATGTGTCAAGTTGACAAGTAAAGCTATCCAGCACAGCTACCTTAAATATTTGTTCTTAAATTTGAAATGTTACCATTAAGTATTAAGTCATTCAATTTCTTATTCAAATTCTTAACTGTCCTTATTAATTTATTCCCGCCCTTGTTTGTCCTTTACAACTACCTTGTTAGATACACTCACAAATTTGTGCAAGGAATTCTGAATTTTCTGTGTTTGTATAAATTCATTTCTTTTGTTACCCAAACAGATTTTGTGAAAACTTACTACCTTCATCTTATTGCCTCTGTGCTTTAAATCATCAGTTGACCACATTCCTCTTAGACACAAATACTGTCTTTTTAAGAAATCTGATATTTATTTTGACAACTCTATTTGTACTTATTTTTACATGACCCAGGATAGTCTTCAGCAAGCTCTTTAAAATTTCCTTATGTTTTTAGTAAACTTCTTCATGCTTTTCCTAAATTTGGAAGACACAGTTTAACTACTTATAACTTATTTTTCAGAATCTAGCCTAAGTCATCCTATCTCTATTATTAAGTCTGCACTTCCCTTGGAAGAGACAGGGTTGGCTATTTGAATGATCATTTTCAAATGCTGTATAGAGTTTGCTGTTATGTGTCCTGTTTATTTTTCACTATATTGATTAACTTAGTATTGCATTTCTATATATTCATTTTTATTTGTTTAAAGATTTATTCTATCTACTTACAAAATGATTTATGAAAGATTATTTTTAAATATTTTATTTACTATTTTTATGTTATGTATATGAGTGTATTGTCTGTATGTATGTAAGTGCACCCATGTTGTGCAGTGCCCATGGAGGTCAGAAGAAGGCATTGGATCACCTGGAACTGGAGTTATAGACAGTTTGTTAGCTTCCAGGTGGGTGCTGGGAACGAAATCCTGGTCCTCTGCAAGAACATCCAGTGCTCTTAACCTCTGAGCCATCTCTCCAGTCCCTGGAAGTTTATTTTAACAAAGTTGTCACCCAAATTCCCTCTGGGTCTCCTGCTCAATCAGACAAACCATATAATATATTTTATGTGCATTTATTAACTTACAAAGGAATGAGTACCCAGTGCCTAGCCCCGGCCTCTGGTGGTGTGACTCAGAGCCCACCATATCAGACCAAGCCAAGACTACCATAGTCACTGCTCGCATTCGCTCATGCCTCAGGGGCCAGCGATCTAGCCCTAGGTCCACAAGTGTCAGGCCATTCTGACCTTGAGTTGCTGCATGCAGCTGCAGTTTCCCACAGGTTCTGCACTTTTCCATGGCTTGCATTGTCCCCACAGCTTGCGGCTTTTCTTCCAAGATGGTTCCCAGCAGCCCCCCCCCCCAGTAGTCCACATTCTGCAGCAGGCCCCGCCCCTTGGAGGAACTAGCTAATTGGGAGAAAAAAGTATATAAATATTAGGAAAGTGGTATAAGAAGAAATATAATTACATCAAGAATCCTAATAGTTTGATTTTGTGATGATTTTCTAGGCTATCATGTGCGAGTAGTTGTTCCAATAATCTGGATGTTTTGATTAGGGTGCTTTTTGATGGAACTTAAGTTAAATAGGTAGACTAAACAACACAAGTGATACATATAATTAGTGGAAAGCTTGGGTAGGAAACAGAGGCTTGCCCTCTCTCAGGTAATAAGTGACCTTCTTCTGCCTATTTTCCCTGTCTCCAAACTCAACCTGAAGCACTGTCTCCTCCTAAGTTTCAAACCTGCCTGTCTTTGCATAGAAGCCAAATCCTTGACCTCCTGATTCTCTGTCTTGCCCACTCACAGCACAAATGTGGGAACTTGCTAGCTTCTGTCCTAACATTACTAATACTTTATATTAAAACTCATTCTGTGTATATAAATTTATTGCTTCTATATTCTGACAAACTCTAATGCAAAACTTTTTTTCTGTATAACATAGAAATAACCAACCTATATAAACAAAAGAACATTTAAAAAGACCGACACTGGACTGAACTTCTGAAGCACAAAACCCATCAAGAACAAGTTTTAGCCCCACTCATTATGTCTCTTAGTGTCTTGTGTCCTCAGGCAAGTCAGTTAATATTACTGGATTGGAACTTTTTCTCATTTGTAAAAGGATGGCTTGTACTCTTCCATATTGTTTTTCTGTAAAGAAATTTCCTGTGCAAACTATTTACACCCCAAACTGCCAGTACTATTATTATTTTTAATAAAGCCCTCCACTTGTGATGTTACATATAATAGGCTTCTCAACTCCTGAAGGTCTGAGCATTCAAATAGCTTATCAAAATTCTGAAAACAAAACAAAACAAAAACACAGAAATAATTCTCTTTGTCTCTTTTTATTTATTATTATTATTTTTTCTGGTCTTTTTGAGACACTGTCTCCCTGTAGTACCAGCTGCCTTGAACTTGCTAAGTAGACCAGGCTTCCCTAGATCTTACAAAGACTGACCTGTCTCTGCCTCCTGAGTGCTGGGATTAAAGGCATGTGCCACCATACCTGGTCCTAGAAATACCTGATTCTTATTTATTAGAGTAAGGCCAGGTGCAGGGTAGGAAAGCACACCAAAGCTATATCTTCTAGCAGAAAGATAGCATAGTGTTTTAAGGAACATTAGGCAAATTCTGAAGTATATTGTATATTAGTAGGAAGATTAGTCAACTCATTTTATGTTGATATCTTACTAGTGTCATAATTTAAAGTAATTAAAAAGATACACACATGCACACATACATGCACACACAACTGTAAGTTTCCACTTCTTACAAAATTGAAATGTACTAATGCATACTAGTTTTGCTGTAATAATTACATGCACCAGATATTTTAAAGTATTCACAAAGCAACATATTTCTTAGCTGTTCAGCTGCAGTGAAAATGTGGATTTTTTTTAAGAGTAAAAATTGGTTTGAAAAGCAGTAGGCATCAGTAATCTTGAATCCCCTATATACTCATAAAATAGTGAAACCATCTGTACTGTGTGTGGGTTGATGACCTTGAATTAACTCTAGCAATGTCATTACCCAATTAGTTGAGGAAGAAAAGATACTTGGGAATTACAATTACACACCCGTTAAAAATTGTGCAGGGCATTTGCTCTCAAATATTTATTAAAACACATCTGTCTGATAATCATTATATAATGACTTTGTGTGTGTGTGTGTGTGTGTGTGTGTGTGTGTAGACTAAATTTGCTAGGTAAAATAGTAAGGCAGACCCAAATGAAATAATCATGTTACTTGAATGTTCTTCCAAAGTATGTCTATATTAAAAACAGAAAATCCGAATGGAAAGATGGCTCAGTGGTTGAGAGTACTGGCTGCTCTTGCAGAGGACCTGGGTTCAGTTCTCAGCACTCACATGGCAGCAAATAGAGATCTGTAACTCTAGTTCCAGGGTATCCGATACCTTCTTCCAACTTCCTTGAGCATTGCATGCCATGGGTGCACTTACACACATGCAGGCAATACACTCATACACATAAAATAAAAAAATAAGAAAAATTAAAAACCAGAAAATCACATCTCCTTTTAGTCTCCTGCCTTCATATTTAGATAGAATATTGTTACATTATATTATTTTTAACTAAAATAATTACATATGCTTGCTAAATCATGCATTAATTTTATATTTTACTGTAGTACTTGATTTTACTTTATAGATGCCTTGTTGAACCTCTAGGGCTTATATTAAAGAAATTTATTAATAATGTTATGAGTTTGAAATCTTTGTGTGTGTATGACGTATGCATGTGGATGTGTTCATATGTGTGTTTATGTGTGTGACTGTGGGTGCAGTTGTTATAGCATGCACATTTAGGTCAGAGGACAACCTCAGGTGTCAATCCTCACCTCTCACCTTGTTCAGACAGTCTTTTCTTTGGTGCTATGACATATGAGCTTTGGAGGACTCTCCTATCTCCACGTCCATTCACAGCAGCCCTGGGATTATAGACTTGGGTTATCAAATTCAACTTTTTATGGGATCTGGGAACATGAACTCCAGTCTTCACATCTGCTTTACCCACTGAGCCCTCTTTTTAGCCCTACTGTTACTATTTGGTTTTTTTTTTTTTTTTAATTTCATTTACTCTATTCTAAAAATATAATTGCAAATATTTATCTTAACTTTTTTCTCAATTTTATTTTTGTTACACTATATGAGTTCTCTTTAAAGATCAAATAACCTTACTATTCTGCTTCTCTCTTTAATATATTTTCCCCACTTGAATATCCTCTTAAGCCTGTAAAAATTTCCATTCAAATAGTATCCTCTCTGTCCTAGACTTTCCACTGGTTTCCTTTTACACCTTCCATTTATCTGTTGAAAGTATTGCTTGGTTTGGTTCTCATGATCAAATTTAATGCTAACTGGAAGATTTAGTGATAACTACTTTAAAGTCCTTGCTAACAAACACCTGTGTTACCTAAAGTTTGTTTCTTTGTGTTGATTCTTTGACTTTGTGTTAGAAACTTTATCATGTTTCTCCACCTGTTTAATCGTTCACATTTTGCATGGGTATTTAAAAAACACTGCCTCCTGTTATCTTCTTCTGAAGAATTTGTGTCCTGGATGTTTCTTAAGTAATTGACTGATAGGCTTTAAATCGCATAATCTTGATTTTCTCTTTCTCTCCTCCCCCATTTTCCCATCCTTTACCCCCACTTATCTGTCCCTTCTTCAATTCCTTCCTTTTCTTCTTTCCTTTGTGGTTCTGTGGATCCAAACCAGGGCTTTCCATATGCTAGCGTGTGCTCTACAGTGAGGTATAACCCTCTTTACACTTTCTGAGAGTAGGACTACATTTTATGCTTGCCCATGAGAGAATTCTTCAGACCTGAGCCAGACATAATGATTATTCTTGGTTTCAAAAGGAGAACCAAGATTTTCTTTTAAATAATATTTTCAAAATTATTCTTTGAAAATGTGACACCCGTTCACAATGTAGTTTGATCATATCCTGCTCTTTCTCCCTCCTCCATCCACTTCTATGACAACCTCAATACACCTTCCTCACATTATGTCCCTATTATTTATTTATTTATTTATTTATTTATTTATTTATTATTTATTTATTTATTTACTATTTTTAACCCAATGGATCCAGTTACTACTGCCTATATCCACATAGGCATGGGGTCATCCATTGCGACATGGGCCACCTAACTGGGGCCACCCTAGTAAAGCAACTGCCGTCAACTGCCAATATGGAGCTATTGCTCCATAGCCAGGACTGAGTCCTCAGAGTCCTCCACTATCCATATTGGAATATTTTAAAAAACATTTTTTATTGCGTTTCTGTATTCTCATATAACAATTCTCAATCAAACCCAGACCCCCGTGCCCCATCCATACCTACCCCATTCTCCAACCGGACCCCATGCACTCTGCCACACACGCTAAGTCCTATCCACTCAAGCATTTGTGACCAGATGCCTTCAGTGCAAATTTGTCCAGTGAAGTCCAGGCAATTCGTCCATAGACTGTGTGTAAGGCATATTCTCCCCCACCCAGCATCCACCAGCCTCCGACAGCTCAGTCTTGGGCAAGTCCACCATGCATCTCTCTCCTGGGCCCTTGATCATTTGAGTTGGCATGGGTCCTGTGCTTGATGTCACCATTGCCACAAGTTCACATGAGCAATCTTCCAGTGGCCTGAAAGCCTCTGCTTCCCTGTGTGGTGAACCAGTCCTGACTCTTACAGTCATTCCACCCTCTCTTCCATGGTGATCCCTGAGCTGTGGGTAGGTGAGGTTCAATGTAGGAGTCCTATCTATGGACACACACTCTCTAGTCTCTTATTCTTTGGGGAAACATGGGCAGTTGTGGTCTTCTGTGTGCATCACACTCTGCTGTACAAGGAAGCTTTACTGGTGAGAGCTGAGGGATGCATTAATTTTCTCTCTACCTCTTGTTCAGGTATATTCCATTAACCTTAGTTTTAGAGGTTCAACTATATATGTCACCTAGTACATGTGTCACCTGAGTTCTCTTAGGGTCCCTTGCTTCTGGCTCTATTAGACAAACCATGTAACACAGCTTTATCTGAATTTTTTATAATTTATATTTGTTAGGGGAAATAGAGTAACTTTTAAAGGTGAATGTCCAGCACCCTGTTCCACTCTGTGGATCAGCAGCCTGCTGTTCCAGATCACTTCTGCACCCCACGTACAGTCCCTGTTAGCTTTTGCCAATGCCTCCTGGGCCTACAGTCTTGCCCCAGGTCAGTAAATGCCCCCTCTTGTGTCCATGATGGCGAGCCACCTGGGTCATTTCTTCTATGCTGCTTGCGTCCAAGATGGTGCTAATGCTCCTCCCTCCATGGCTAACTCTCCATAGTCAATTCCCCACAGCAGGACCCTCCCCTCTGAGGAATAAGTCCCTTCCAGACATACTCCACCCCTTCCGCTGGCTCTTACAATCTTTTCACCAATCTTCCACTAAGGTCCCTGAGCTTTGGAGGAGGTCCAGATGTAGGGTGATCTCTCTTGTATTATGGTGAGATAGTGATGTGTTGGGCCTCCCCATTATTCGTCTTTAAGCCGTGGTCATTGATCTATCTCAGTGGTGTTTCTTCTACTATAAAGACAAATGGAAAGAAGTAGACACATTGAAACAAACATGAATGTAAATACAAATGCCAAGAGGCTATCCCAGTAGGTGTACTATATTCATTAAACAGTATACTTGTGATGGCTCAACCCACTAAGGCCTGTATCCTTTCTTGACATAGGGGGTTGGCCTGGTCTATAGCACCAGATATGCATTCTACCCATAGGAGCAGGCTTTATCCATTTAGAAATTTGGTCAGTTGTACTTATGTTAGTCGAGCCACTATTGCACTTGCAGGCATTGCTTGGCATGTCCATAGTGTGCAGCACGTGGGGTCCATTGTTGTGTAGAATCATAGGGGATACTTGCTTCCCCATCATCTACCTAGCACCTTCTGGTACTATGAACATCATCCATCCAATGGCATGGAGTTTTTGGCTTAGTCTCAGTTCCATCTTTTCTTTTCCTCCCACACTCACATCATGCAGTGTCTTCAGCAACATGGCCTTACTGACCTTTTTAGTGTATAACCTACATTAATGTCAGTGGCCTTGGTGAATTAGAGGACCTATAGGATCTCTTTCTGATGAATATCTCATAAGGGAGGAACCCACCCCTGCTATTGTAGATGTTCTTAACAGTTGTATAGTTTGGGAACCTCTGTTTTTATCTTACCCAACCATAAAACTCCCAAGAATCTTACAGCTATAGCTGGCCTTTCTTTCTTCAGCTATCTTTCAAATGGGTTTCACGTCTGTAAAACACCTGAAGGAAGGTTAACCTCATATATAAAATCAATCATAGACAAGGCCTAACACAGAATGGAAAGGTTTTATCCATTCGTATTAACTCTTTTCTCCATAAATCCTTGTTAGGTACCATAGCATGGGTATGAGGCACTAATTTTGTTAGTTCTTTACTATCTTTAGTTATCCCTCTGGAGTCATTTCACACTTGGGTAATTTTACATGGAGTCTCTTTGTATTCTTTTATTTTTGATACACTTAGAGGTGTTGGCTCCAGTTGCCTGACCCTACACTGGATAAGGAGGCAGGGGGTTTCTCTTGTCCCTGCTGCACCTGTTGGTGCCCTGAGTCAAACAAGTCTTTGGTCTGCCTCCTGACTGTAGCCATATCTGTTATCTCTCCATTCACTGCACCCGGCTGCTGGGGGAGGCGTTGGTGGGAAAAACTGCCTCTAACCCTAGTATAGCCTTTATCAGAAGAGAAATGTAACTTTATTAATATTTGGGGATTCTTAACCACCCTTGGGACAGTTTTTATCCTTTGAATACCTTTTGGGAATTTGGGCTTGACATAGCATTGCCACATTTGTCTTCGAGTAACCCAGATGGACCATTTCTTCTGTCTGGTCTTTTTTATCTCTCTTATATTCTGTTATTCTATAGACACATTTCACATGTTGGTCAGTCACTTATATCTGCTAAAGCATCTCTCACTTTCCTATTAAAGGGCTTAGCAAAACCATTAAAGCTCCATACCATTATCAAGGCTCCAGGTTAATTAAGCTTTCCTTTATATCTCTGGTGAACACAGTCTTATCTGGCCCTGTGAACTGGAAATCATGTATTGTTTTTCTCATACCTAGTTCTTCAGTGATGCCTACCCCTCCTTTGTTGTACTCTAGCTCCTGCTAATCATGTTAGTGTCTCTTGGTGATGACCATGTGTCTTTAATGCCTTCTGCCAGCCACCCCATTAAGACTGCTCCCCCCTAAATTGGCCTAGGTTTAACAGCCTATATCACAAGGACAGATTGGTGGTTATATAACTCAGCTGTGAAGCTTCTGAAGGACTTAGACTGATATTATTTGCTCCCATGTCCCATACCTCAGGAGCCACAGGGTAAGGGCCTCTTTGATTGCTTGCTTGCACGTTTTTCCTAGTTTTAATAGTTCCAGGGTGGAGTATTTCCTATTTACAGTACTGTTAGCTTTTTATTCTTTTTGTATCAAAGGTTGAATCTGAGGGGCAGCCTTAGCCACTTTCATTTTTAGGTCATTTCTTTTTTCATTAACTCTTTATTCAGGAGTCCTTGGAGCTTACACAAGTTAAAATGCCCCCTTGTTTGTTTGTTTGTTTATTTGTTTTTTCTCTCTCAAGTTCTGCAACTGAACCTGCCAGTACCTCCCTACCCTTTTCAGCTTCCTGTGCTTTGGGCAAATCTTTTATTATGTAAAGTGGCCACGCCCCCTTTCTGGGTTCTCTGCTTGTGTCCCAGGGCTGCAAAAGTTGTTCTAGCCTTTCTACAACCCCACATTTACAACACAGCTGTGGCCCATGCTTCTGCATGGCCAGGTCCTTTTTAGATACATATTTTAGAATGCATTGTAAGATCCACGTCAGCACTGCCATTAGCTCTCTAGCTTTTTCCAAACTGCTGTGGTTTGTCATTCCTAGTGAAGTCATCCTGCTGGCTTGCACCAATGTGTCACCCAAGTTTTCTTAGGGTCCCTTGCTCCTGGCACTATTAGACAAACCATATAACACACCTTTATCTGAATTTTTTGTAGTTTATATTTGAGGTAAGGGAAATAGAGTAGCTTACAAAGGTGAACAGCAGGCACCCAGTTCTGCTCTGTGGCTCAGTGGCCCTCTGTTCCAGATTGCTTTCGTGCCCCGCCCACAGACTCTGTTGGTCTGTAGCCCATGCCTCCTGGACCCACAGTCTCGCCCCAGGTTGGTAAATGCCCGCTCTCTCATCCATGCAGCTGAGACATCTGGGCTATCTTTTTTACACTACTCACTCCCAAAATAGCGCCAATACTCCTCCCTCCATGGCTACTCTCCACAGCTCCTTTTCCATAGCTAATTCTCCAGAGTAGGCCTCATCCCTCAGAGGAATAAGTGCCCCTAGGGACACTTATACATCTCTCAGAAGTATATTCTCTGTGTGTGACGGATTGTACAATCCTGCAGTAGCCTCCATCTGTTTCAAAAAGAAACCTCTTTGATGAGTGCTGTATGGTATGCTTGTCTGTAAATATAAGGATCGATATTTAGCATACAGTAGGAAGTTGTATTTGTCAAGAGATATGAAAGAGATAGGGTTTTCTCTAGCATCTATATCCTTTTCTTCCATGTGTACTTGACTAAGGTTACAGTGCCACTGATAAGTTCACTCCCAACAAGGGGGTTTCAAGTCCAATTAGTTTGTCATGCCAATCCTTATGGTTATTAGGCATCAGGACTGGATTGGAACATTGATTGTTTATCTCCCTTGCCAGTTTGCATGCTGAAATTTTAAACTGCCTTGATCTTGTGCAAGTCCTGTGCAGGCAATGCACAGCTGCTGTGTGTTCACCTGTGCAATTGCCAGTTCAGGTCCTGAAGACAGCATTTAACAACCTTCCTCTCCATCCTCTGAGATATTCTTTCCATCACTTCTTCTCTTAAGTTCCCTGAGCCTTGGGAATGTGGGTTGTCTGGGGGAGTGAAGAAGTGGGGGGCAGTGACAGTTATAGATGTCCCATCTGTAGCTGAGACTCACAGAAGCTTCTCAGCACTTCAGTTATGAGACACAAGATATTTACTAATCATTTAATATATACTGATTTCTGTCTCTCTGTTGGGGTCCATGAATTCTCTTTCATGCTGGTATGATTTCTGACTAATTGTATACAACTTTTAGAGTTTTTATTTAGAACTTTTCTTCTTTTGCAATTTTGCTAACACTCAAGGAGACCTAAACTTTGTCATGAGACATACACATCAACCTGGAAATATCTCTGTTATTTTTCTGAATTACTCCGAGCAATTCAGATTTGGAAAAGCCCTTAAGGAAAAATCTGTGTAAATATTGATCTGACCCAATGCATTTCCCATCTATCAAGTTGAAGTTATTTCTTATTTCTGTCTGATTTTGATCATTCTACAATGTCTTTCATGCTTTGTCTAGGGATTATATTTGTTATTCACACAAAAGGAAGTTCAGTAAAAAGCTCCACTGTTATAAAATGTCTTTCTTTTTTATACTAATAATTAGTGGTATCTGTAGTCTCATTAGATTTGCTAGCACATATTAAAGTTTAATTATCAGATGTATAAATATTACATGAAGAAAAATTTAAAACTGAATTGCTGATTTATATTGAAATCTTTATATTGAATTTAATATGCTATGCAACTTAAATTCAGCTAAGTAAAATTTAATCTGTTAATACCAACTTTTAGTTAAGTAAAATTTAGTGTATAATTCCAGTGTTTCCCTTGGGACCATATATTGCTAATTAAAACTATAGAATTATAATTAAGTTAATTTCTTTTTTAAGTATTCATTTGCAAAGAGGCAAAAAGAGATTTTTCAGCTAGACTTAAATGTGACCATGAGTTAGACTATAATTTGACTGAAAATTTATACAATGTGAAATAAATGTTTCTGATTACTCAAATAAAGCAAAAGAAAACTCGTTGAGGGAAATATCACATGCTGCTAGAGTCATACATGGAAAAGAAAGTCCTCAATGCTTCAGAAAAGCTTGAGAAAGAAGTTTCAAAACTAAAATTGTAAAATCTTAAAATGGGATTAAAGTTGTTTGAACAAGGTAAGAACTCTACCACTAAACCACACTCCCTTTTTTGCTTTTTTAACAACATCTTGCTAAATTTCCCAGGCTGGAATCAAATTTGCTGTGCTCATGCCTTAGTTTCTCCTGTAGCTGGGCATGATTTCAAAATGAGTTTTGGGTTTTACATTTATTTTCTCTACTAGTAATTTTGAGTTTTGCTACTAGTAATTCAGAGTTTCTGAGTGTTCCAGATTTTCAAGTTAGTAATTTTCTGTTCTTTATTCCTGGGATTCAACAATTCCTTCCTGGTTACCACTGTTGAGTAGATTCTATTCTCAAATTACACTTGCAATAGTGGTAGCAATAGTAGATTGTGCATGCTTGTGTATGTGTGTGTGTGTGTGTGTATGTGTGTGTGTGTGTGTGTGTATGATCTGAAAAAGTTGCTGTAGATTCCCAACTTCATTGATTAAGTCAAAGATATATTATTATTTAATGAGAGGTTGTAAGCTACAGAAGCTCAGTTTCATAGTTTGTTGTAGAATGGGATACTGCCTGAATGGTTCTAGCTTATGCATCTTGTCTGTAACAGTGCTATGATATCAAGTCACCTCCAGCTGAGCTTGGTAATGTGAGAACCTCATAGCAAACAATGCTTACCCTACACTGCTGTGAAGTTCACTCTTTATCCAAAGCTTCCAGGACCTCCGAAGTTGCAGGTGTAAAATACAGCCCTTCCATCTCTTCTTTTCTCTAGAGTTATATCTCCTTTGCCATTTTGACAACCAAATATCCCAGAGAGGATTTAAAAGAGAGAATTTCAATGATCTAAGAGGAAATATGCCCCCTCTTTTTCTAAAGCAACTTTTATTGTACATCTGTAGCTGTGGACATTTAATTCTGTTGGTGTCTAGCACACATTTGTTTTGGAACTGTATCCTACCTCATGCTGTCATTCCTTCCTAAGAAGGAAAGAGACTTGGCATATTTTGCAATGATATTCAAATTTTAGTACTTAACTAGGCCTCTGTTTTGGAAAATAAGTCAAAATTCCTTGTTCTGTTTCTAAATCTCACATGAATGCAGTTCCTGTTAGGCCTATTGTTGAAATTTCATGTCTAAAAGTCACTATCTTGAGGCAGGCATCCTGCCCCGATAGCTCTTACAATCTTTCTGCCCCCTTTCCCTGATGGTTCCTGAGCTTTAAATACAGAGTTTGTGTAGAAGACATATCAATGTTACTGTTCACACCACAGTCACTCTCTGAATTTTGACCAGTAGTAGATCTATCTAATGGTCTCCATCTGTTGTGAAAAAAAAGCTTCTATGATGAGAGGCAAGAGCTGTACTTACCTATAGGTATAAGGATAAATATTTAGAACACAGAAATTTTATTGGTTTAGTATAATGGTAATAGTAGGGTTCTCAGGCAGGGTCTGTTACCTTCCAGCTGTGGGTGCTTGGCTAGGTTTACAGTACAAGACATGAATTTCCTTCTATTGACCAGGCCTTAAGTTTATTAAGGCAGCTGCTCTTTATGCCCAAGATAAATGTGCCACCATTGCAGCACTGGGCATATCTGCTAAGTTGGTTGTTATTGTGCATCATAGGTATTATAGCTGGGTAGGACTGTTTCTTGCTTTTCTTCATTAGCTACTTGCATAGCACCTTCTGATACTGAGAACTAGTCATCAAAGAAGAGCCTTCCAGGTCAGTTCCAGCTCAATTCCTTCAAGTTCTATGTCCAAAGTGTGTGGTATTTTCAACAATAGAGTCTTATCTTCAAATTCTTGGAGACAGTGATAAAAGCATACATTGTTTTGGGAGTCTCTTGAACTTTCCCAACTAACAATTCAAAGGGAGGATTCTGATGCCTGGCACTAGGGTTTTGTTAGGAAGTCTATGACTATTGGTGGGAAGAGAGCTGTGTGGTATATAGCCATTTAATATGCACACATATTATATATGTATTTTAAGGAAGCTTTTAAAATACATTTCCCTATGGGTTTTATAAATATCCTTATTATTATTCAGTTCTCCTTCCTATTTCTCCCTCTGTGTTATCCTTCCTCCCCTCCATACACTTAAAGTCCATCTCCCATTTTTTTCTATTTCCTTTTGATAGCATTGTTATTGCTTTGAGACAGGCTCTCACACTAAGTCCAGGCTAGCCTGGAACTCACTATATATCCTAGATGGACCTTGAACTCATTGCACTCTTCCTGTCTCTCTCTTCTGAATGTTGATTTGAAAGTGTAAACTGCCACACCCAGCAGGCAATGCCTTCTTTTTGAAGAAAATATGAGTAGTATTGGCATAAGATGGATTATTTTTATATAATGACTACTTAAATATAACATGAATCTAAGTCCAAATTATTATTCAACAAATAAATATGTGAGATACACTATATTCCTGGACCTTTGATATGGAATAGTTACAGAATAAAAATAGAAAAGAGTACTATCTTGAATATTCCCATAGGTGTTAATTTTTAAAATAAATTTTTTATTGATTCCAGAATTTGATACACTGTATTTTGATCATGTTCAAACCCCCTCCCTCATCCTGTCCCTCTTCACTACCCCTCACCCCCATTTCATGTCTCCATTATTAGCTATCCTTTTAAAAATATTCTTTTTATTGTTTTTATTTTATGTGTGTAAGCTCACCTGTGTCATGCAATGCCAGCAGAGGTCAGAAGAAGGAATCAGATTCCCCTGGAGCTGGAGTTACAGACAGTTGTTAGCCACCATGTAGATGCCAGAAATCAAACTTGGGTCCTCTGCATGAGCAACCAGTGCTCTTTAAACACTGAGCCATCTCTCCAGACCCCTATCCTTTTATAAAACTTATTTATTTTTTTAAAGACCTATTGAATCCAATACATGCCTCCCAAGTGATTCTGGGCGTGGGTCCATGCCCTGGAGTTTGGTTAAACTGCAGGTCTCACACCAGTAATAGTTACAGAATAAAAATAGAAAAGAGTGCTATCTTGAATATTCCCATAGGGACTCTCCCTTTCCAAACATCCATCAGTTGCCTATAGAGACTCAGCTATTGCTGAGTCTTAGCGCTACCTCCTCCATCCTTTCTGGGCCCCTATGTGGCCTGGTATTGCACTGGTCTTGTGCATGCTGTCATAAGTGCTGTGCATTCATATGTGCAATTACCCTCTGGTATCCAGATAACACAGTCCTTGTGTTCATCTACCACCTGTGACTCTTACAATCTTTCCACCAACTCTTCCTCAGTGATCTCTGGGCCTTGGGAGGAGAGGGTAAAATAAAGGTGTCCCAGTTGGGTCTGAGTTCTTTGTGTTCTCTTGTTTTCTGCACATTTACTATTTGTGGATTTCTTCATTAACAGCCATGTGTTTGCAAGAAGAATCATCTCTGGTGAGAGTTGAAGGCTGTATTAATCTTCATATAACAATGTCATTCTGCTTCACTTTATTATGTCTATTCATCAAAATGATAGTAGTAAGTTTTCCCCTATGGCCTGTGATTTGTCTAGGCACAGACAATTTCAGCTATAGACTTTCTATTGTGAAACAGGCTTTAAATCCAATTAGAAGGCTGTTGGTTACTCCCATAATATCTGTGCCATTATTTTACTGTTGGGCATAATTTGTCAACCCAGTGGCCACTGTAGTTTGCAGAGTTCACAGCTGTGCAAGGTTGATGATTAGCTTTTTCTGTCAATAATATGCATAGCATATTCTAGTAATATTAAAGCTAGCCAGCAAAGATGTAACTTCAAGGTCAGAATCAGCTTGATTGTTCCTTCTTTGTTCTGCAACTCAGATGTGTAGTGTCTTAAGCAATAGGGTCTTACTGTTCAGTTCTGGTGGGTTACCAAGTGCAATGGCAATAGATAGTAATTTTAAATGCAATTTAGATGCCTGAGTCATTGGGTAAAAAAAATTTAATGTCAATCTGATGAGATTCATCTGGTCTCTTTATTCCTCAATTGTCTCTTTTCCAAGCATTAGAGATGAAATTTCCAGTTAATATAGTTTCTGGCCACTTTCAGTCTTCAACATGTTGAAGGATATGCTTAATGTCCTATAAAAAAAAGTTTGTGCTTGTGTTTTATATACTGGAATATCATATTTTTAAAGTCATTGAATACATTTGTGTTAGTCTTTCTAATATTTATCTAAAGTGTTTCTGTCATTTATACATAGAATACACTGAATTATTAGAAATTTAAGTTATTTTATTTCCTTCAAAACTACCAGTGCAATAAATCATCAGGGAATAATAAGGTCCTCAATGAAATTTTCAAAATTTAAATCAGAACACAAAACACTGGGAATTATTTTAAAACTCACTGAATCCACATGAACATATATAATGATTGCCCATTTGATAATGGATAGATAATTGAAAATAGCTGAATCCAGAAATGTTATGACAAAGCAAAATGAAACCTCTAAACAGTTAAGTTACTAAAGAGAGCAAAAAAGTCACTTTAATTTTAAGAAAACATAAGAAGTATTTCTCTTAATATATGCCAAAGCCAATTGCTATTCCTCCTGAAGAACTGCATTAGCTATGCAGCCCATTACTTTAGCCATTTGAAAGCAGCTCAGAGCTGATAAGGAAATGGAAATGGGTGGATAATCTCATCCTAAGGAGAAAGCCCCAGTGTAACCCTCCTCACTTCACATCATATTCCATGGGAAAGACACATCAGGAGAGACATAATCACATCACCACCACTTTGCTGTGGCCTGTACTTTACATATACCTCAACAAATTGATTTTTCCACTACCAGTGCCAGGCTGCAGGAGGATAAGTTTATGGTGTAGGTTTTATTACTACTCTTCTTAAACTTAACATTAAATAGGAGTTGACTAGAATAGAGATTATGCAGAGCAAGCATAAATGGAGAATTCCCCCCTAGCCCCAATAAAAGGAAGGAAGAAAAAGGAAGAGAAAATGCACTTTGAACTGACTATGTTTGTAATGGAAACAGGACTGCTTTCTGTATTAAAAATTTTACTAGGTGTAGTGGTGCACTCCTTTAATCCCAGCAATTGGGAGGCAGACGCAGGTAGATCTCTGTGAGACCAAGATCAGTTTGGCCTACATAGTGAATTCCTGGCCAGCTGGAGCTATAGGGAGACCCCATCTTAAAAAAAAAAATAACAAATGAAAAATATGTATTATTTACAAAAGTTTTTATTCAAAGGAATTATGACTATTAATTTTATTATACTAAAATTAAAACCAATATAAAGAGTTAATTTATTTAAAATGAATATGTTCATTATATCATCAGTATATATTAAATAAAATTAATTTTCAAAATGAAAATAATGATAAAATAATTTCTGGAATATTTTTGTCAATTTCTTTCATTTCTGGCATAGTTAAAAACTCATGTTATTGTGGCTCTAAATCAAATCCCCAATGTGAAAGTCAGTGGAAACCTGTGAGAGGTGATTGAATAAGGACTGAATTCTCATGTTCAAGAGCAGTGCCATTTTAAAGAAGTCCTGAAGAGGCAATTATCACCTCCAGCCTGTGATAACAGCTATAAGATAACACGTGAGGTATGAGCCCACATTTAGACATATACTCTTTGGACTTTTTGACCTCTAGAACAATACTGTTGTTTGACAGCACCCAATACTGGCATTTTTTTTTTTAATAGCAGCATATGTAAACAATGGGCACATTATCTGTTTCTTAATTCAACCTGCTACCATATTTTGTTTTGATTGAAGAACAGAAAAACAATCTGGCCTTACACAGATAAGCATTTGAAAAAGTGGAGGATTGTTGAAAAAGCTTTTCAGACATTTTTGAACATTTTTTAATTCTATCCAAAGTATAAATGATTAGTGACTCTTAACTCTCAATTGCTACATAAAATATTAAGCAGTATCCATCAACTTTCCAGACACTGTTACCCTTAATGTTCTATTTGTCTTGTACTTTGCTTCCATCTTTCCTGTTGTGTTATATTATTATATCACACAATAATCATTTGGAAAATATGTGTTTACTGACTGAGTTATGGCCATCTTCTAAATATTGCTACATTTCATTATATGAATCAAATGTTGCCTCATTATTATATCCCTGATCATATTAGAAAATTCTTCATTAATTGAGGCACTGTTATGATCATGTGAGTGTACATTTTACAAGTTTCATTTTTCTTTTTGTTTTGCTTAAAATTAAGACAATATAGCCATCACTTCCTGTTTTTGACACAAGTTTACTTCTCTCATTTTCATAAAAAATTATGTTATTTTCTCAAGTCTGAATAACAATAGTTCACATGTCAGTCATTTCTCAAGTCTGAATAACAATAGTTCACATGTCAGAACACACCTCAGGCAGTGTTCCATAGGACAAAAGTGTTCTTGCTCCATATCAAACAGCCATACTAATACACAAAGTTCCGTGAATGTTTTTTTGTAACAGACAACCATTGTACTTTTTTACACAGCATAAATGCTCATATCTATCTCATTTTATTGTACAGAAAATAAAAACAGATACTTTTTTTTTGGTCTTTTTGAGACAGGATCTTCCTGTAGCCCTAGCTGGCCTGGAACTTATTATGTAGACCAAGCTGGCCTCAAATTCACAGAGATCTGCCTGCCTCTGTGTCCCAAGTGCTGGGAATAAAGGTGTACACTACCGTCATACCCAGCCAAAAGATACATATTTAAAGTATTAAATACCAACATACTTACAGATTTTTAATTGACATTTGCAGTTATCATTGCTAGAACATGAAGCTAAAAATAGCCACGAATACAGTTTTTGTAAGTGGTTTGGTTTTTGCCAGTGTTTTGATTTTTGCCGAGATCTCACTAATCAAACCAACTTCTCTTTTTCATCATCATTACAACACCCATATATTGGGAAGAAAATAACTTATTTTTGCTGTGAAAGTGACTTTGTCCATTTCCATATCTTAAAAATTTCTTAGGAATTCACAGAATCCCAAACTTCATTTTCGAAATTGTAGACTAACAGGAAAATAAAATCGACAGCTCAATCTCATTTTCATTCTAAAAACCAGAATTGAATGCTTTGAGAATAATTAGGATGTATAAGGCTAAGAAGTATATGGATGGATTTGCTATACTTCTAACCAAGAAGAAAACAAGACTGCCCAGCCCTGAAAATTGGAAATGTCATCTGGAAATGGACCAGCTTCCTGGACGTATTGAACTTTGGAAACGTTTTCTTCATGAGTAAGAATTATAAACCATAAATCAAGACTTGATTAACTTGTGTTTATAACATCAGTGGCAGTTTTTCCCTTTGGGGCACTCTGTGTAAAGTTTGCAGTTCTAAAGACTCTGACATCCTAAAAAAGAAACAATGACCAGCATTTATATGAAAACTTGAATAGGGAAATAATGATAATAACAAAAAAGCAAAATGAGCTCACAGAATTAACTTACTATAAATACAATATTGCTAAGCAAACAATGGTAATCACTTAGTGAATTTTGGAAATGTGATTTATATATAATTTCAGCATAATTATTAAAAGTATTATTATTTTTTCTTTCTCACAGGTGTGTCTTTGTGCATGATTAACCATAAATCACCTAGTGAGCACCCCTCAGGTTATTTGCATAAGTCCCTGGATTTAGAGTCTTCTGCTTGCCATTTTTTCAGGAATTAATTACAGTAGAATTTGTTAGGCTTTTCATGATGGTCTAAAATAATATTTGAAGCACAGATTTGAAATGTATGGCACATAAAATATACATTTCCCTTATATTTTGAAATTCTCATAATAAACCTGGCAAAATTTCTAACAGAAATAAAGCACAAAATGAATTAGTGAAATTTTAAAGAAGAGTAAAGGTAAAGTGGGTATGTACCTTGAATGAAAAGCCCATTTCACTCACGTCTTTCTCAGTATGGTTTGGAGAAGAAAGTCACCTCTTTCCTAACCAATGCATTTTGTTGGCTTATTCACAGGTTTTAAAGATTGATTGAAAAGCTTGTTTTCTGAGAAGTACACTTGGGATAGAGTTTCAAAATATGAAGGCAGATCAAGCAAATGCAATCTTCTCTCCTCCCCATAGCACCCCTACTCTATCTTATTGTCCTATGTCAGTCACATGGCCAAACTTGAGCTCACTGGGAAAAGGCATAAATATGTGCCACCTATGGTGTGAGATTACTGAAAAATTTCCTGACAATACTTGTGTATATATTTTCTTAATATATGGTGTATACTCCTTGGCCCTCAATGAATAGAGTTAATGAGTATAGTTCTTTGGCTCTTTTAGGTGAACTCGGGTTTATAAGTTCTGAAAGATGGCATCAAGGGCTGGGTATATTATTGACAACCCTTTGATCTGAGTCGACTTATATTTCTAAGAATTTATGTTGAAATCTTAATCCCAGGCACCTATGAATGAAATCTTATTTAGATATAGGGTTTTGAAGATGTAATAAATTAAGATGACATCATTAGGGTAGGTGTCTATAAGAAACAAAGAATGCCAGGTGAAGACAGAGACAGTGTGAATACTCAGTGATGGTAGGCAGAGGCTGAATGGATGCCTCATCATGGCTCAGATTAGTAATGGTTTGTGAAAAGATCTAGAAAGAATTCTCTACAGCTTTCAGAGAGAACAAGGCCTGGTGATGAGTGGATTTTGGACTTCTGATATCAAGAATTGTGAGACAAATATTTGGGTGTTAAGCCACCCAGTTTATGGCATCTTATTGTCACAGTCCTCTGAAGTAACATATACTGAGGTAATCAACAGCTTTACCATAGTCTTCCTCTCCCCACCCCCACCCCCCCTTTAGGAGTTACCATAGCCCCACTGTGGGTGGCTGGCATTTTTTCATAAGCATTCTTTTAAAAAGTTCATTTTCTGACAAATTTTAGTTTTTCACAATTACTTGTTTTAAATTAAAAGATAACGTCTACATCTATATTAGCCCAACTAGTTTTCACAAAGAACAATTAGGATTCTGTAGTTTAAATTTAAGTTCAAGATTTCTCCAATTTATACTACTTTTAGAAGTCACTTTGTAAATAACAGGATGGTGGTGTGCTAATTTCTTCCTTCACATAATATGAATCAGAGAATTATGTCCCCTACTTATCATATTTAGAAATGATATCCTGAATCAAGACAGGAAATACCAAGATAAATGAATCTGTAAGTGTAACATAATGTTATCATGCTGCTCTCAGTTCAGTACTGGAAAACTCATTCAGACCTCTAAGTAAGAGCCTGTAGTGCTTCACAGATAATATCCACATTGAAATTAATATTGAATTATAGCGACTCAAATAACTTTTTCACTTTTCCAGCACCCCATCCACAGTATATTACAGCAAACATGTTATGTTTAGAAATTGCATACTATTATTTTGCTTCTCAAAACCAGTTGTTAGTCACGAATGGTTTAATAGCGTTTCTTTCTATAAAGATTTTTCCCTTAAATTCAATCCAAAAATCTTATAATTTGGGGAACTAATGACTTGTGATTAATGAAAGCCCTCTATTACTCTATTGCATTAGTTCTTACAAAAAAAATCTGAAGATGAGGGAAAAGATAATAAGACACCACTTTTCGATAATAAAGTACAAAGTCTAGGTTATTTTTTCAGGATCCTGCAGCCAGCTAATAGGAGGAAGGGATGAGAATTCATGTTTTATATGCTCACTCAGTGGTGGTGAATGCTAAGTACACCCACTTTGTCCCATTTGCTTTGTCATATTTTCTGCTTCTTAATGAGGTGAGTACTTTATTCCTTCTTGATATCCTCTAATCTGTGGTTTTACCTGTTTCTCTCTTACTCTCTGTATATGTGTATTAGGCAGTCATTTGTATAAAAGAAGAAAAAACATTTATTTCATTATTTCCCTTTCCCCCTTTATATCACTGTATTATGTCTCCCTCTCATGAAAGCCCCCTCACCCTTTACTGGTTTGCTCACCTCTATGGATTTCCAGATGGACCACACATATGTAACGATTCAAAGCTAGCATCAACTTACAAGAGGGAAGATGTGGTGCTTTTTCTTCTGGGTTTTGGTGACTACCTTCAAAGGCATATTTGTAACTAGAGTGTGAGTAGCTGATGAAGAACATAGGTCAATATTTGAGGTTCTAACCTGATCCAAACAAACTTACACTTTCTAGTTTTCTAATTGAATAGTAAATGACAACCCCCTTGGAGAAAGTTATTATTAAGAATAGAAAGGGAGTTGCCACCCTTCCCCTCACAATTTCCCTGCTGTAAGAGAAGCAATGAATTAAAAATAGATGAACTTATCTCTACTCTGTAGAAAAAGGTAAATGTAACACAATTTGAACAAAAGAAGTTCTTGTTCTTATTCACCGTCCACAGTGAGCACCAGGCTCTGAATAAACAAAAGACTCATTAAGAATGTCAGTCGATTATTATTATTACTTATGCCCAACCTGCCCTCCCTGTTATGGGTTCCCCCAATATTAAGCCAACTGTACTAACAGGGTAGGTCTGAGATATTTCAAATCTTACCTGAAAAATAAGAATAAGAAAAGCTTACTTGAAAAATTGGGGTAATACA
>NW_008338715.1:3405195-3405806 GCF_000622305.1 Nannospalax galili | reverse complement strand
ATCCCTCTGACCCAATTAGTATAGATCTCAAGGTATGTCTGTTAAACATCCAAGAAGGTTGGTTCCACCATTCTGGCATTTTTAATTACTGTGTGTCCTGCAGATAAATCTTGGGTAATGACCAGTAGGTCTCAAATAAACCTTATCTAGATATATATTTCTTGATCTGTTATATATAATTTATCAGTAGATTATAGGAATAATATGGTTCCCTCTGGTTTTCGTGACTAGCTAGGCATTGTTTCTCTCTTGTACCGTCTCCCCCCTCTATCATGGTTTTCCCACTTAAGGTGTCCCCACTTCCCCCCCTTTCTTCCTTACTAATACCATTCCTCCTATGATCCTGTTGAAGATCTTCTTTCTCCTTATCCCCTAGGTTCCTCACATACCCTTCCCTCCCTCCTCCTTTAAACTAACCCATTTTTTATCCGTATCTACCTTATTAAGGCCTGCTACCTACTATTCTTCTCCTTCAGGTTATTTCTTTTCCTTTACCTCACTGTTTCCTTACCCTTGTCCTAGTTCCTGCAGTTATGTCTGTTTGCATAATTATTTATCAGAGTCTGATCCTAGGATCCACATATGAGGGAGAACATATGCCGATTTTTTTT
>NW_008338715.1:3398191-3401901 GCF_000622305.1 Nannospalax galili | reverse complement strand
GTTCCATGTCCTGCATTGTCTCTAGGGTGTTCTCATTGTGCTCCTCTAGAGGATTACTGGTATTTGGTGGGGATATGTTATTTTGGTTTTTCATGTTATTATTTTTTCTCTGTGATTTTGACATGTGAATTTCTTTTGTACTTTCTCACTCTTATGTGATACTCGGGCCTTCAAGTTTAGTTCTGCTTCTTTTTTTGAACTTTATGTGTCTTTGTGGTTTACTTTTTGGGTATGAAGAGCTGGTTCATCTAAGCTTCTGGTTCTCTCTTTTGATTTTATATTGTCGTGGCCGGATTGATTTTGTCTTCAGGAGTCCGCGGTGTCCCAATTTCAATGTGGGTCAGAAGTTTTCAGACTTTCTCCTTATGTCTGGAATCTTCTAAGGATGATTTTGGCCTCAGGAACTTGGGTGTTGGACTGACCTGAGATCCTGGCCTTGGCCATGCCATGAAGGGATGCAAAGGCAGATAGAGTGGGAAGAAGCCCCAAGATCTCCCAGGGAGTGGATTGAGTAGCTGGGTTGTACTGGATGCAAAGGATCAGGGAGAGGAAAGGTAAGCCTCAGAGCCTCAGAAAGAGGCTATAAGCCCCAGAAAGAGGCTGGCAGGTGTTGCAGGACCAGGGAAGTAGAGGGAGGTGAGGGCAGGGCCAGGTCAAGAAGCAGTGCTCCTGGGGCTAATGGCGCAGGGCCCAAACTAGGAGTAGAGAACAGCGGGGGGGATGGAAGGGTGAATGAGGCTGGGGGAGTCAAGGCACAGAGGGCTCCGCGATAGACTTACCCCAAGAGAGGCCTGAGGGTAGGAGGGCAGGCTAGGAGAGTTCTAGGGTAATACAATTTTAACACAAAAATGTAGCAAAGTTTTGAGCCATGGTAAGGACCAGGATATCCAAGAAAAAAGAAAAGTTATCTGAAGAGTTGAAGTGTTGTAGTGAAGAATAAATGATGTTATTTATAGAGTTAAACTGTACAATTTAAAAAACCCTAGGAGACAGAATTAAAGTGTACAAAGAAAAAAACCCCAGAAAGTCCTGATCAGCAATTTGGAGGCTATTTTTTATTATATTAAATTCTATATCACCCCTAAATATTTCTGTTTGTTTTGACCTCATCTACAGTGAAGAACAGAATACTAGCAATTATACCTCCCAGACTCCTGGATGCCTGACTTACCTTGAGATGTTCAAAAAGATGTCCAGCAAAACTTCACAGCACAAAAATAGAGCAATTAGAGGTCTTTCTTCCCTCTTCAAAATTTGTTTTAAGTTATTCTTTTTCCCATGGACTTCATCCCTCCAGACTGGAGGACATATAAAGGCTTATGTCTTACAGATGTCTAGAAGCAGGGACAGGGATTGAATATATGCTCTTTATTGAAGGAATGTTGCTGGGAAAAGGGAGTGAAGGCATTGGATGGGGGACTAGGGCATGATATAAAAATGATTTTAATTGAGAAAACCCTACAAGATATCGGTGTAGAAAAGATTTTCTAAACTGGACATCAATTGCTCAGGAAACAATGGCAAAAATTAACAAATGGGACCTCATTAAATCAAAAAAGCTTCTGTACATCAAAGGACACAACCAAAGAATCAAACAGAAAACCCACAGAATGGGAGAAAATCTTCTGCAACACATCCGACAGAGGTTTAATAACCAGAATTTATAACAAACTCAAAAAACAGAGAATTAAGACAAGCAACCCAATTAAAAGATGGGCTAGGGAGCTGAACAGACAGTTCTCAAAAAAGAAGTAAAAATGGCTTTGAAACATCTTAAAAGTTGTTCAACATCACTAATAATTAGGGAAATGCAAATTAAAATCACTTTAAGATTTCACTGTAAGGCCAAGGAGATGGCTCAGCAGGTAAGGGTTCTTGAAGATCCCACATGGTGGGAGGAGAGAACGGATGTGGGGAAAGGGGAACACTCATCCACTGCTGGTGGGGCTGTAAACTGGTTCAGCCCCCATGGAAAGCAGTGTGGAGAACTCTTAAAAAAAACTACAAAGGAACCTACCTTTTGACCCAGTCATACCACTCCTTGGTATATACCCAAAGAACTCATCCTATTGCAGAGAAATATGTACATCCAAGTTTGTTGCTGCTCTCTTCACAATAGCTAAGAGATGGAATTAACCTAAGTGTCCCTCAACTGATGAGTGGATAATGAAAATGTGGTTCATATACACGATGGAGTTTTACTCAGCAGTAAAGAAAGATGAAAGCATAAAATTTGCAGGTAAATGGATGGAACTAGAAACTGTTATACTAAGTTAAGTAACACAGACTCAGAAAAAAATCAACATTTGTTCCCCCTCATATGTGTATCCTAGAAGCAGACTCTGATAAATAAGTATGCGACTAGACATAACTACAGGAACCAGGATAATGGAAAGGAAACAGGGAGGTAAAGGAAAAGAAAGAACCTGAAAGACAATAGTAGAGATGGATAAAAATTGGGTTAGTTTAAGGGAGGGGGCAGGGAAGGGTATACAAGGAACCTAGGGGATAAAGGGAAAGAAGGAGCTCAAGAGAGGTAGGACCATAAGAGAAGGGTATTAGTAAGGGAGAAAGGGAGGAAATGGGGACACCTTAAGTGGGAAAGCCATGATGGAGGGGTGAGACAATGTGAGAGATAATGCCTAGCTAGTTTTGAAAATCAGAGGGAACCATTTTACTCCTACAACCTACTGACAAATTATACGTAGCAGATCAAGAAATATATGTCTAGGTAAGGTTTATCTAAAAATGACTGGTCTTTGCCCAAGATTTATCTACATGACACATACTAATTAAAAAATACCAGACTGGTGGAACTAAACTTGAGTTCTTTGAGGTCTATAATAATTTGGTCAGAGGGACATAAAGGACACTTTTTGCTCCTTCCCCTCCTAGGTCTACTAGTTCCAGGGGACTATGAACATCTCTCAAAATGTCCTATAATCGCAGTGGGTCACCTGTCCTCTTGATCAAAGAGGCTGAGGAGACCCCACCAGATGGACTTGAACCAGTGTCCAGTCTATAAAGAGAAGGGTCAACACAGAGCAATCATTTCCTCCATGCTTTCAAGCGAAGCTAACCATGGTCGAGCAGGACCTTTGACTTACCTTCACATAGGCAGAACTGGTAAAAGAAAGGAGCCAGGGGCTCCTCCTAAGCCCATGGGACCCCTGAGGAACAGATCCTCAAATGACCTTAAGAGTAAAAATAAATAGGTTTATCAGGACCAACTGTATGTTCTTAAACACCCAAAAGGAATCTTAAACATCCAAAAGGAAAGTATAACCAAAGATTAAAGGGATCAGTAACAAGAAATAATGCCAGACAAGAGATACCTTCCTTTGAGCTATTGGCTGGGGTGGCCCAAGAGACTCTCAGGCAGTAACCCAGCATAGAACTGGGAAAATGAACAACAGACCCCAATCTTATCTAAAGAATATTGACAACTGATTGCTGGTAGATGAGGAACAGCTGACCTTCCTAAAACAAAGACCTCTATATAGGCTGACTAGATTCACCAGATGGACAAGTAGTGGGGAAGGGCTGGGGGGGCCGACAACACAGGAGACAGTAACAGGGATATCAGAGTATAAGGGCTCTAGTGGGGGGATGGAGGCTATGGGAGGCTGCTACCTGGGAAGTGGGTGTATAAATTAATGAGATGGTTTGGGATGTTCTGTGTGATACACACACACACACACACACACACA
>NW_008338715.1:3374912-3397827 GCF_000622305.1 Nannospalax galili | reverse complement strand
AATATTTCAATGCTGTTGTAATGAAATGCTTCTTCTAATTATATGATTATTTAATAAATAAAAAAGTCATTCACATGAGACATAAATAAATAAAGATGAAAAGGTTAATCTAAAAAAGATAAGTTTTGTCATATTTTTTAGGGAAAAAGAATCAATGAAATATATGATATATGAGAGCTGTAGAAACATATGGACCCTCAGCTAACATGATTATGTGTCGTTGCCAGCTGTGGCCGCTCTCCTCTGGCTATGGCCACTCTCCTGCTCTCTTAGTTCCTCTGATCAGTCATCCAGTCCAGACCCCAGGGCTGGTGAGGAGTCTGCACCAGTGTCACCACATTCAGGTGCAGGAGTCCAGGTTCAGTGAAACAGATCTGCTTTATTGCAAGAAAGTATGGGCTTATATAAGGGTAATAGTCCAATCACAACACAGCATATGGGACCCCTTATTAGCATGGCAGACGAGTATCCTATTACACTTTAGAGGGCCTGATGCCCCATTAGAAGCAATGCATTCCAGCATGATAGGTATGTAAGACAAAAGGCAAAATCAGTCACAACATTTTCCACATCAATTATGTATGCTAAGAAATCCCATTATCGGTCCTGTGCAATTTGGAGGTCCAAGAACCCCAGTGTTGCAGTGTCTTCTGAAGATGGAGGGTCTGAGAGCTATTAAGTGGTTTATGTCTGAAGGCCTGAGAATGACGAGGAAGAGAATATGGATTTTCCAGCCCAAAACAAAATGTGTGAATTCCTTTCATGCATATATCCTTCATCATGAATTCCACTTTCATGTATTAAGTAATCATTCTTAACCCTGAACTATATCCTATGTTACTTCATCTAATTTGAAATTGCAATATTAACTATATAAAATTTAAGAAATTTTAGAACTTTTTATGAATTTTCTCCTAGTAAGTTTATACATTAATATATATAATCTTCATTGTTATAGAGCCTTATTAGCTTTCAATTGGTTATAATTTAGATCCTAGCATTTTAAATTTACTTAAAAATTGGTATGTAATTATATTTTAGATATAACTCTTACAAATAACATAAAACTGGATTTGAATTATTTTAGGTGTACTGAAATGTTTCATTTTTTACTTTTTTACTTTATTTTATTGTTTTGTTTTATTTTATGTGCATGAATGTTTTGCCTGAATGTAGGTAAATGCACCAATGTGCAATGCCCATGGAGGTCCGAAGTGGGTGTCAGATTCCCCAAGAATGCAATTTCATTTTCCATAATCATTTTTGCATTTATTTATTCATTTCCTCAGGAGTTATATTTAATTAATAATGTTTGCTATAAACACATTAGTTATGCAGTTTGTGTAAATCATTAACATAGTTATTAATTTCCAAGTAGCATATACTTTAAATGATTGTTCATGCTATAATTAAATACAACTGACAACTTGGTGAGTTCATTTACAATATTGTAAATATGCAAATATTGTACTACAGAATTATCACATCTAAGTACAATATCGTGGTACACGCATTAGACCCAGCACTCAGGAAGCAGAGGCATGCAGATCTCTGTGAGACCAAGGCCAGTATTGTCTACATAGCGAGTTCCAGGACAGCTGGAGCTACCAGCAGACCTTGTCTGAAAAAGAAAAAGAAAATCAAGAACAAAAAATTTATCAACTCTATCATATCTCTAATTGACAGAGTTTTTGTCTTAATTATATTTTTATGGACTCACCATCACATATAAGGTCTGTTAACTCTGTTGATGGATATGACATTTTACAGCACATGACTATATATTATTTACTGCTTGTGTTTATAGTATTTTGTGCTTTTTCCTTCAATTCAGTTTCTTCTTTGATTGCTTCTCACATGGGTTTGACTTCCATTGATGAGGAGGAAGAGGGGGGAGGAAGACAGAGAGGAGAAAGGGGAGTAGGGAGAAGAGGAAGCTGAATTCTGTCATTAATGACAACTGCAAATTTTGTTCAACAAGAAACAGGTATTTTTGGCTTACAAGAAATACCTTCAAAATGATCGAGCAAAGCTTTAAAATGGAAAAGTATAGAAATACTAGAAAATATGGAAGAAAAAGAAGTGGAGTTAATCAATTATTAATTAGTATAAACATTAAATAAGTATATTACGGTTATCAAAGTCTGATATCCATAGAATCTCTTCTTGTATATACAGACTTAAACAATTTTAATGCTAATTACATTTTCTTACAATTATTATGCTATTATTATGTTTCAACCGTACACTTAAAACTGAAAAGATAGACTTTTTCATACAATCAATATTAATTTCCCATAGATTTATACTTTCTTGAATTTTCACTACTTTCAGCATCTCTGTCTGGAGTTATTTCCCTTAAACTTCAGAGGCATTTGGTGTATGTCTAACACTGCCTCATATCCCTTTTACTCTCTTATTTCTTTATCTTTTTCTATGGATATTTTATTTTATCCTTAATTTGACTTAATCTTGTTTGACTCCACTTAACCTAATAGTAAAGTGATTCATTGAACTAATATTTCAACATAGTTATTTTTCTTAGCAGTTTGTTTATAATTTCCAATTTATGCTTAAATTCTTAATCATACATTTTAGTCCATAAGCAAATTCCGCATAATTACCTGCAGAATTCTTTCTGGTAATCATTGTTCAAGTCATTTTGAGATTGTGTCTCTTTTCTGTTCCATTATCATTTAAAAATGTGGTCTTCTTTTTAAAACTGTATCAAAAGAATTTTAAAAGAGCCTTAAGCACATAAGGAACCCTATGGAGATGGAAGATAGCCCTATCAGAAGCCATATGGTAATTAAATGAAAATCCCGGTGCTGAAGGTGGGTTGTCCCCATATGAGCTGTTAGCCACAGAGGCCCTAGAAGACCCCAAAACAATAAAGGCCATTGCCAATAATGTTGATTGTACACTGGAAGTGGATGATAAACCCTATTGCTGAAGACACTGTATGATGTGAGCACAGGAGAAGGAGAAATCAAGCTTGGAATAAGCTAGAAACACCCTGCCACTGGATGGGTGACTTTCATAGTTCCAGAAAGCAGAAAGCAAATGGCTGGGAAGAACTATCCCCTTTAATTCTGCTCAATGACAGACCCTACATGCTGCACTATCAACATGTCAAACAAGATGTTCCAGTTGGGGCAATAGTACACCCCTAGAGTATGTACAACCAGCAAATTATTGATTGGGTGTAATGCTCTCTTCTAAGGTGGAACACACATCTGGTACTGTAGACCAGGCCAACCCCCTGTGGCATGGGAGGCTATAGGCCCCAGCTGGGAAGCCACTGCAATTTTGTTAGATGGATGTGATGCACCTGCTAAAGCACTGTCCAAGCATTTGCTTTTATGCCCATAGTTTAAGTTATTATAGCAGCCACTGTTTAGTTGTTCTTGCATCTTGTATCTTGCCATTTGAGTTTCTATAGTAGATGGACTCCCACTAAAATAAGAATGAAATGTTCCAACCAACATCCTATGGAAAACAGAGGATCCAAAGATCTGAAAGTTCAGTGCCTTGACCTTGCCACAATGGGCGGAAGATCATTCTATACCTATCACCCAAAGGCTCAGGGACTTTCATGGAAGAGGTTGGCAGAAGGTATGTAAGAGTCAGAGGAAGGGGTGAAGTGTAAACTGGAAGTGTCCTTCAACCACTATGCAGGCAAGGTATAGTCACACCTCCTTCCCATGCTCATCAAGGAGTTGATGGGGGAGTCAGTTACCCCTCTCACCCAATCAGTCAACCTTAGCTGCATGTGGGAGAAGAGCTAAGGATGTATAAGCTGAGAATGCATTGAGGCACCTGTCTTGGCATTTTGTGTGCCTGTCGGGAATTCACAGGATCTGTATTTGAGTGTAGACTTTCCAGTGCAGCCATAAATGGTTGGGGGTGTCCATTATTCTATAAACTCCTACCCTATGCTCTGGTAGCAAGCCTAATAAATTTGTTAAGATTATCAAAAAAAAAAAAAAGAAAGAGACCTTCATTATTTCAAGTTGACCCCATGTTATGTTGGCAAATCCTTTGGTCTTTGATTTCTTATTCCTATTTTCCCCCCTTAAATTGTATAGATATTTTCATGTAACTTGCTTCAAGTTATTTATGGTAAAATGTGTTAAAAATTGCCTCTCTTTGGAATAATAAAAAAAAGCAAACAAAAAATGTGATCTATTTGGAGTTCTATTTTCACTGATAGCCAATCATCGTATATAATAGAGTAGGAATTTTGAGTTTGAGAATAGTCCCTTCACCAAAACTTTATATTTTCAAATGTAAGTATGGGAAAGGGCATCACTATGATCTAACTATACTCACTGAGTTGATTTAAAACTTTAATCCCCAAATAGACCCTGACAGAGGAAGTTCCTCTGAACCCTTTGACCCAAATCAGAGTTTTGTGTGTGTGGTTGGTGTTCATATGTTCACACCTAATGACAAGTCTTGGGGTAAAATTTATCGTGGTCCTAAACACCATTCAAATTATTAAAGTTGCCTTTTAAAATGAACATGTAGAGGTAAACAGAGAAATCCTTGCATATTCTGCACACTCTTTATTCTTTGGATCTTGTCCCCATACATTTTCACCTTTAAAAAAAATTACCAAACCTTTCAAGACAATAAATTTCCCCTTTTTTATATTTCTGGATCTTTTCAGCAGCGTGTTTGATACAAGTTGCCTCATGTGCCTTAGTAAAACAGAAGCCTTTAATTTTATTTTAAATCTCTCCTTATGAGTGGTTCATTAAAATATCTACCAAAAAGTTTTATGAGTGTAAACCAAACAAAACAATATTAATTGATGCTAATATTCTTTTTAAATACTTTTGGAAAGTAATGCCTTTCTGCTTTAGTTTATACAAACTGCACTTACTTGGAAGACAGCTTTGTGGTCTTTTATACAGAAGAATGAAAATATTTTCAGTACACAGTTCATACATGTCAGTTCAGCACATTTGGTTTTATAGTTCATGAAAAATCTCCATCTTTCATGCCTTGTGGACTTCAGTTTCTACATTGATAATACCCATATGCAAGTCCTCAAGTTTATTATGTAGAAATATTCCACACTTCTTCAACAGTAATTTAATGGTTTAATTTATATTTCACAATTTACCTCATTGTATTATGTTTATCTGAAAATGTTTAGCACTAAGAAATGTGTCCTACTTATTTTTATTAATATACCATTTGACAGATACCAGCTCTGTTTTTATCCATTTATTTTTTGCTCTGAATACATGCTTTTTCCCCCCTTGATCAAAATTTACTCTATGGGCCGAAGAGATAGCTCAGTGTGTAAAGGCTCTTGGCACTAAACCTGATGACCTGGGTCTGATGTCATGCATATGGTAAAAAGAAAGAACCAATTCCTACATGTTGTCATTTGACATCTACCCTTACAATATGGCATGGATATGCCCACCCCCCAGTAAATAAATAAACATAAAAAGATTAAAATTTGTAGTAAATGTTCTGATACAATCAGTTTTTAAAAGTTTACCTTTATTAGTTTTAATTATGATTATGTTTGTGCATGTCTGCACATGTGTATATGCATGTGAATTTATGTGCCTGTGATGGTCATTGAGCTTGAGTTAAAAGGCAGTTGTGGGCCACCTGACAACAAAACTTGGGTCCTCTGGATGAGCAGTAAATGCTTGTCCATCTTGGCTATCTCTCCAGGCCTCTCCATCTAGTTTTGAGTTAAGCTTTGTTCCAAATCATGTATTATAAATACATTGGAACATATTTTTCTGTCATGTGATAATCAGGGATTTCTAATTCTTGCTAGCATTTTCATATAAATTCTAACAATAAAGTCTTACATAGAAAAGCAAAGATAAATCCAGGAATAGCACAAATGCGTGCACACATACATTCATTCTGGAAGTGCAGATTTTCAAGGCAGATATACATGAGTTCATATTTTAGCTTTATGAATGTATTTGGGGAAATTGTTTAACTATATATGCCTATTATTTTTATCTATGAGTGGAAATTATAGCATCTATGACATTCGGCCTCTGATATTTGCTACTTTAAAGTCAGTATATTGTATAAGTAACATTCTTAGGTAAGGACTTGACATGATGTAAAGACAATATATATAACAAATATAGCTCATTTAGTTTCCAGTTCTCCATCTTCTTTAATAAGCTCCCATCTGGACTTGAGATCTAGTGACCTGTGTGACAAGCCCCATTGGTTTAAGTCAATGCTTTTCTGTCTCTATCATCATCTCAATTTCCACAGATAACAACCAAGCTCATAAGTTACCATGGCATTCATTAATCTAATCAGTGTTTTACTCTGCTAAGAAATTAAGTGACTGTATCAGCTCCTCATTATTTTCAATATTTGTACTCTTCAAATAAGCTTATAGTTATTCAAACCTTTTGGTTTAAAAGCTACTGTAAAGCTGGGCATGATAATGTACACCTGCAATCCCAGCATTAAGGAGGAAGAGGAAGGATGATCATCAGTTTCTTGTCAGCCAGGGCTACATAGCAAGACCCTGTCTCATAAAACCAAGGGCTGGGATGAAGCCCAAGACTAGTATATACAAAGCTCCAAATAATATTTTCAGGACCATGAAACAAGAGAAAACTAAATAAAAACTGCAGTGAGATCTGAATGAGTGAAATGATTTTGTCAATTGTCAAATTTATTAAACAAATTCACTATTCATTTTATGATTTTTGTTCTCAGAAAATATTTTTATAGATTATTATTTTTCTGCTTTTATGATGAGCATGCCTGCAAGTATGAAGATATTTCTTTTTCATCAAAGAAGCAACATTTCCACTTAAAATATACTGTAAACATGTTGATACTATCATCAGGAAAACTGCAACTAGGGCTAGGGAGATGGCTCAGTAGGTAAAGTACTTGCCACACAGTATGAAAACCTGGTTTTATTTCCCAATACCTATACGAAAAACCGCATATGGCAGTGTATGCCTGTTATCTTACTGCTAGGAGATGGCGTCAGGAGGATCTCAGGGACTCTCTAACCAGTCAGACTAGTCAATCAGTGAACTCTAGATTCAATGTGAGATTATGACAATAATAATAAAAGCAATAATAATAAGTAATAAATAATATTAATAATAATGTGAAGAGTGATAGAGGAAAACACACAGTAACGACCTCTCACTTTTATACATACAGACTGAGGCATATTCATCTCCCCATACACATGCACGTACATATAAACATTTGAACACAAATATCTCACTGTATACAAGACTGAATCTACATACACTGCCAAGGTGAATATGAAAGCTATCATCTTTATATCAGAAAATGTGATTTTAATTCTGAAGCAAAGTTTGCTTAGAATATCGATAACCTGTTATTATTTTTCATTGTAAGAAAATAGAACTCCATAGCAATTAAAGAGAGAAGACTTATATTGCATTTAAAAGCTTGTATGCGATGTTAAGTAGGTAAGAATGGTAGAATCTAAGTGCTATTTAACTATTAATATACACTGGTACTGATTCATCCTATTATAAATATTGAAGAACAACTATTTATAATCCCCTGTTTGATGAGAGGAAATATTCTTTTCATTCATTAATGTTGTGTGAGAGACAAGCTTGAGCCTAGGGTGATATTGCAACTGTCAGGGTCTAGGAATCCTGGCACCGTAATCTAAAACCCAGTATGCTAATGAGGCATCGTACCCTCTATTCTGTGATAGGACGCTGTCTGTTATGCTAATAGGATGATGCTAATAATGAAACCTACTTGCTGTGCTGTGATTGGACCACTACCCCTATATAAGCTTGTGCCTTCCTGCAATAAACCAGACCTGTGTCACTGAACTGGTCTCCTGGGTCTGAATGCAGCTCCACTGACACAGTCTCCTCACCAGCCCTGGGGTCCGGGACCAGGCAGAAGCAGCTACGACAGGAGGCAGCACAGGGCAACAAAAGAGCTGCCTCAGCACCAGGTGAGCAGAAGAGCAGCCTTAGCCCAGGGCAGGCAGAAGACCAGCCTCAGGCCAGGGCAGCAGCGGAGCAGCCTAGACGCCCGTGAGAACGAAGGAATGGCACCCACAAGAACAAAGGAGTGGCCACCACTGGTGGTGACCACATGTTGGTCATGTAGCTATTATATACAGACTTTACTATTTTAAGGTATAATCTTTCTGTATCTAACGTGTGTGTATGTGTGTGTGTGTGTGTGTGTATTTCTGCACTTATGTGCATGTGTGTGTGGAAGCCATAGGTGATTTCTTAGATTTTTTTCCACCTTATTTTTTGAGACAGGATCTTTGAACTTGGATCTCATCATTTGGCTAGGCTGCCTGGCCAATGAGCATGAAGGATCTGTCTGTCTCTGGTCTTCTTCCTCCAGCACTGAATTACAGATGTGCACTAATGAATCTGGATTTTATTTGGGTTCTGGGGATCCATACTCAGTTCCTCAATGCTTGCTGAGCCAGAACATTCCAAATAAACCATCTCCCCATACTTCTAGATCTAATTTGTTCTGGACATGTATCTTGAATGGATATTGAATTTTATTAAGTGTCTTTTTTTTAAACCTATTTAGAATGCATATAAAATATTTATTCTTTACTTATGCAATGTATTGTATTTCCTGATTTTCATAAATTTAAACTCTCCTGACATTTTGGATATGCAAATTTGCTAATATTTCATTGAGGATCATTTTATCTATATTTATCAGTAAGAACAATGTATAGTTAGCATTTTGTTATACTCCTGTCTAGTTGTGGTAGCAGGGTCATGCTGGCTTTCTATAATGAGTTTCCTTTCAACTATTAGGAAAGTTTGAGAAGCTTAGGCATTCTTTTAAAGTTTGACAAAATTCATTATTGAAGTTTTTTTTCTCCTAGGCTTTTGTTTATTGGCAAACTTATTGCTTATCTAATCTAATTACTTAATATCAGTCTATTCAAGCTCTTCAATATTATTTATGGGCTTAAATGATTTTATAACTCATCCTGCTATAGTCTATTATTGTCATGTTTTGTAATGAAAATTACCCAGATAAGTGAATAGAAGACTTTCCAAGGTAACATCTCAATTAAAATACTCTTTAGTGATTGGCAAGTCCTTGAATTTTGTCCTGATTTCTCAATATCCTTTGCCTTTCACTAATACAAATCATGAATCAGCTACTTTTTCAGTGAATTTTAATTTTGGGGGATGGAATATAAGCCACAATCAGGGTTCCAGGTTTGCCCAGTGCCACAGATAAGATAATTGCTATAGGGCTACAATGATCTAGACGCAAGGAGGAGCAGGTGCCAAGGTTGGACTTGACACAACAAGGTGAAACTTAAAAGAGGGCTCCTTTGAAATACTGGCAGTTATCTGGTGCAGGGCTCACATTTCTTTTCCCACTTTGAAGCAGGGCTGGAAGATTGTAAGAGCCACAGGTGGTGGGTGACTATAAGAAAAAGTGTTTCCCACTAAGTGATATTATTGCACATATGAACTCACAGCAATTGTGACAGTATACATAATATCTATGCATACCCAAGCCAGAAATAATCCCAGCAGAGAAGGATGAGGTGAGTCATAAGTCCCAATACTAACTGAAAAATGTTGGCAATTGATAACTACTGAGAGAGAGAGAGAGAGAGAGAGAGAGAGAGACAGACAGAGACAGAGACAGAGACAGACAGAGACAGAGAGTTTTACGGGTTATGACACTGTGCTGGTTGACCAAGTTCCAGGGGATGACCCATATAAAGCAGCATTTGGAGAAACAAATTAGACTTAATAGGCCCTAAAAATAACAGTGGACATAAAGTAGGGGGTTAGGTAGTAGGGAAGCAGTGGAGATAGAGGACTGGGTCTGAATATGACCAAAATACATTGTGTGAGATTCTCAAAGAATCAATACTTTGTTTTAATAATAAAAATATTGGGTGAGAGAGTTACAGATTTTCATGAAATTCTAAAAGAAATTTTGGGAAGCTGTTGTAGATTATGTTGGAAAATTCTTCATGGAAAGGAATTTCATTTCATATTTTCTTTATTATTTTTATTTTATGTGCATGAGTGTTTAGCCTGCAGGTATGTATGTGCACCATGTGCATGCAATGCCCTCCGAGGCAAATAGAGGGTGTCAGATCCCCTGGGACTGGAGTTACAGATAGTTGTTGGCTAAAATGTGGGTGCTGGTAATCAATCCCAGGATCTTTAGAAGAAGAGGAAATATTCTTAAGCACTGAGCCATGTCTCCAGTCCCTTATTTCCCTTTTAGTAAGAATGAGAAACCATGAATTGATGCATAAATCTCTTGCATTTATACATTCACTATGATGACTATTATTATCAACCATATGACCTCATTATACAACTGTAATGTCTAAACAGATCTTGTGGCAAACACCTTAAAATAATTATTATACCATGTTTTAACATTATAAGAAGTACCTCATCCATTTAGCACTGGTTGAATTCTAGCAGCAGATAGCAACTTTCAGACTTCAAATATCTATCATTTTTTTCTATGAACTTAGGAAATGAGATGTAAGATTATCTCCACATAGTACTTTCTTTGGTGTATCTTATATGTAAGACACATGGAAGCTTAAAATTATTCTCATTTATCTGGTTAAGTCCCTTATTAAAATTCATTCTAAATATGAGAAAATAATGATTGCATTATTTTTAACGTCTTTAAAATAACAAATCAAAGAACATGCAGTTCTACAAGATTTGAAGTTGAGAAACAATTGAGAGTAGCAGAGAATGTGGACAGAACCCCCACCACTGCCTTTTTGTATGTTTCTTGAAAGGGTGGGTGGAGCCACAATGTTGTCTAATGCTGAGAATATGGTATAATATAATTAAGAGACATTCTGTCCAATTAGAAGCATAGTGGTGTTATTTCTATTTAGGATCTATAACCAATGTCCTTTACTATTGCTGTACACTGTCCCTTTTCATACATGGGCATTCTGTAACTGGTCTTTTATTGTGTATTTATTTACTCTGTTTTAAGTGCTTGTCCTCTCACTTTACATTTATTTACTCTGTCTATAATCTTCGGACAACAGCAGATATAGTAGGATTGCAAGGAGAATTTGAAATTACTGCATGGTCCAACATTGCATCAATAAAGTGGACTATTTAAATTTGTATGATTCTTCTTACCTCATTAATACAAATGGATCTTTTAATTTGCTACTTTCCCAGTTACATAGCTGTTGAAGAAGAAAGTCCTATTATTTTCTGAAGTCATCCAAAGTAGTGCATAATGGTTCCTCGAAGGACACTTTTCAGAATTTCACTGCTTAGCTTGTGCAATATCAAAATGGAAGTGAAAGCACGTTACTTCTCATAAGTTAGTTCCCTGGGGCTAATTTATCTTGTTTAGGAATCTGGAACTCTGGGGGGAAAAGTTGACACTGGAGTAATATATTTTATGACATACCTCATTAAAAAACAAGATCAGTAAAAGTATATGTGAATATAAAGTTTTTCTGACTGCTTCAGTTGTTTTGTATTTTATACATAAATAAAGAGTACATATATATTCTCTAGGGTAAATTTTTTCATCTAAATAACTTTCTTTTTTTCCCAGAATTTTACATGGCTCATTCTTTTATTTTTTTAAACTACTTTTATTATGTTGATTTTTGTGTGTGTGTATTTCATACAGAACATCCCAAACAATCGTAATCACCTTCATAACCCCATCCCAAATGGCACCCACCCAATCCCCTCTCCCTGGAGCCCATATACTTTGTCATCCCTGTTATTACACACTGTGTTGTAGGCACCTCCGGCCATTTCCCAGTTCAAGTCCATCAGCTGAGTCTAGTCAGCCTATCTAGAGTCCCTTATTTTTGGAATATCAGCTCTTCTTCATGTAGCAGCAATCAGTTGTCAACATTTCTTTAGATAAGATTCGGGTCTGCTGTTCTTTTTCTCAGTCCTATGTTGGGTTACTGTCTGGGAGTCTCTTGGGCCACCCCAGCCAGCAACTCAAATGAAGGTATCCGCTGTCTGGCATTGTATTGCATCATGTAGCCTTTAGCTATACACATAGACTCTTAAAGAAATATACTGATCACTTTAATCGTTGCTTATACTTTCCCTTTGGGTGTTTAAGACAATACAATTGGCCCAAATAAACCAATTTATTTTTACTCTTAAGGTCGTTTGAGGATCCATTCCTCAGGGGTCACATGGGCTTGAGAGGATCCCCTGCTTCCTTTCTTTTACCAAGTCATCTATTTGAAGATAAGTGAAAGGTCCTGCTTGACTGTGGCTGGCTTCACTTGGAAGCCTGGAGGAGATGTTTCCTGTGTGTTGACCTTTCCTCTTTGTTGACCTTCCACCTTGGTTTCCCCATTTAAAGTGCCCCCATTTTTCCCATTTCTCACTGAATAATACCCTTCTCCTATGATCCCACCTCTCTTGAGCTCCTTCTTTCCCTTTATTTCCAAAGTTCCTAGTATAACCCCACCCCATTTAAATAACCACATATTTATCTATATCTCCTTTCATAACACCTATTTCCCAATGTTCTTCTCTATCATATTCTTTCTTTACTTTACCTCCCTGGTTCCTTTTAGAACCAGGTTCCTTGTCTTTGTAGAGTGGACACTGGTTCAAGTCCATCTGGTGGGGTCTCCATGGCCTCCCTGAACAAGAGGACAGCTGACTCACCACAGTTACAGAACATTTTGAGAGATGTTCCGTAGTCCCCTGTAACTTAGTTGCCTTTGGAGGTGAAGGAGCAAAAACTGTCCTTTAAGTCCCTTTGACCAGATTAGTATAGGCCTCAAAGTATGGCTGTTAACCATCCAAGAAGGTTAGTTCCACCAGTTTGGTGCTTTTAATTACCATGTGGTATGTAGATAAGGCTTGGGAAAAAAACAAACGTACTCAGATAAACCTTGATGAGATGTATATTTTGTTCCTTGAACTAGTGGTATGTATAACTTGTCAATAGGTTGTTGGGCTAATAAGTGTCACTATTTTTTTTTAAAAAAACTAGCTTGGCTTTATTTATCTCTCTCAATGTCTAACCCTTCCACCTTGGTTTCCCCATTTAAAGTGCCCCCATTTTTCCCATTTCTCACTGAATAATACCCTTCTCCTATGATCCCACCTCTCTTGAGCTCCTTCTTTCCCTTTATTTCCAAAATTCCTAGTATAACCCCACCCCATTTAAATAACCACATATTTATGCATATCTCCTTTCATAACACCTATTTCCCAATGTTCTTCTCTATCAGATTCTTTCTTTTCTTTACCTCACTCATTCCTTTTAAGTACTCTGGTTCCTGTAGTTTTGTTTAGATACATACTTATAAGGATTTGATACTAAGATCCACATATGAGGCAGTACATACTTTTTTTTTTTCTGAATCTGTGTTACTTCACTTAGTATAATAGTTTCGAGTTCTATCCTTTTACCTGCAGATTTCATTATTTCATCTTTCTTTACTACTGTGTAGAAATTCCACCACATTTTCATTATGCACTCATCAGCTGAGGGACACTTAGGTTGATTTCATCTCTTAGCTGTTGTGAAAAGAGTAACAACAAACATGGATGTTCAAGTGTCCTTGCAACAGGATGAGGCCTTTGGGTACATACCAAGGAGTGGTAAAACTGGGTCAAATGGTAGGTTTATTATTATTTTCTTTAAGGGTTTGCCACACTGCTTTCCATAGGGGTTGCACAAGTTTGCCAGCAGTGGATGAGTGTTCCCTTTCCTCACATCCTCTCCAACATTTGGTATCATTTTTTTCTCTTGACCTTAGCCAGTCTGACTGGGGTAAGATGAAATTTTAAAGTAGTTTTAATTTGCATTTCCCTAATTACTAATGATGTCAAACAACTTTTAAGATGTTTCTTAGCCATCTTTATTTCTTCTTTTGAGAAATCTCTGTTCAGCAACTTAGCCATCTTTTAATTGGGTTACTTGCTTTCTTGATTCTTTCTTTTATCAGTTCTTTATATATTCTGGATATATAGCCTTTGTAAGATGTGTTGCTGGTGAATATTTTTGTGGTCACCACCAGTGGAGGCTGCTCCTCCATTCTCATGGGTGCCGCTCCTTTGTTCTCACAGGCATCGAGGCTGCTCCTCTGCTCACCCAGGGCTGAGGCCGCTCTTCTGCTCACCTGGTGCCACCTTCTGTTGTTGCTGCTTCTGCCCCCTCCTGGACTTCAGGGTTGGTGAGGAGACTGTGTCAGCAGAGCCACATTCAGACACAGGAGACCAGATTCAGTGACACATATCTTGTTTATTGCAGGAAGGCAAAAGCTTATATGGGGTAGTGGTCCAATCACAGCACAGCAAGTATGATACCTTATTAGCATAACAGACTTAGAGTCCTATTAGCATAACAGACTTAACGTCCTATCACAGAATAGCGGGTAGGGTTCCTCATTAGCAAAATGGGTTTCAGATTACAGAGCATGGATTCCTGGAAACCATGTGACCTACATGACTTCCCTATAAGGCTGGTAAGAAACAGGAAAAACTACATTGTACGGATAAAATAGTTACAAAATTTTCCCACTACATATTTTCTCCTACTCTGTGGGTTTTCTCTTCACTTCCTTGGCATCTTTTTTTGATGTACAGAAGCTTTTTAGTTTAATGAGGTCCCATTTGTTGATTCTTGACCTTGTTTCCTAAGCAATTGATGTCCAGTTTAGAAAATCCCTTCCTACACCTATATCTTGTAAGTTTTTGCTAATGTTTTCTTCTAACAGTTTCAGAGTTTCAGGCTCACATTGAGGTCTTTGATCCATTTGGAGTTGACTTTTGTGCAAGGTGAAAGTTATGGGGTTAGTTTCATTCTTCTACAAGTGGAGATACAGTTTAGAAGCACCATTTGCTGAACATGCTGTCTTTCCTCCAGTGACTATTCTTGGCCCCTTTGTCAAATATCAGGTGGCTGAAATTGCATGTACTCATATTTGGGTCTTTAATTTTGTTCCATTAATCTACAGGTCTATTTTTGTGCCAATACCATGTTGTTTTTTATGACTATAGCTCTGTAATATATTTTAAAATCTGGTATAGTAATCACCCCATCATTGCTTTTAGTGTTCAGTGTTTGTTTGGCTATCTGAGGTATTTTGTGCTTCCATATGAATCTTAGGATTTTTTTTTCCAATTCCGTTAAGAACATCATGAGGATTTTGATTAGCATTGAATGTATAAATGGATTCGTCTTGGTCTTGCTCTTGATTTTAATGGGAACTCTGATTTTTTTTCCCATTTAGTATGATGTTGGCTGTGTGTTTCTTATATTGCCTTTATTATGTTAAGATACGTCCCTTGTATGCTTAGGTTCTCCATGACTTTTGATTTGATTTTTGTTTTTAAGATAGTTTCCCTATAGCTCCAGCTGACATGGAACTCACTATATATACCAGGCTATCCTTGATCTCACAGAGATCTGCCTGCCTCTACCTCATGAATACTGGGATTAAGTCATGCACCACTATACCTACACATTATTATTATTAATCATTATTAATTTTTATGTGTATGAGTGCTTTGCTTGCATGTGTGCCACATGTGTGCAATGCCCATGGAGGCCATAAGAGGGCATCAGATGCCTTGGAGCTGGAGTTACAGTTGTTGGACACCATATGGGTGTGGGAACCAAACCTTGTTCTTCTGGAAAAGCAGGCAATGCTCTTAACCACTGCCATTTCTCTAACCTCCCTTCATGACTTTGAATTTTGTCAAAGGTTTTTTCAGCATGTAATGAAATGATAGTGTAGTTTCTGTCCTTGAATCTGTTTGTGTGGTTGTTACATTTACTGATTTATGTATGCTGAACCATCCCTGCATCTCTGAAATAGAGCTAACTTGATCATGGTGGATAATCTTTTTGATGTGTGTCTGTATGCAGTTTGCAAATATTTTGTTGAGAATTTTTGCATCTATGTTCATTAAGAAGGATATGGGTCTATAGTTTGCTTTTTTTGGTTGTTTCTTTACCTGGCTTCGATATTAGAGTGATGCTGGATTCATAGAAAGAATTTGGAAGTTCTCCCTCTATATCTTTTTGAACAATTTAAATGAGTAATATTGGATACAGATCTTTAAATTATGGTAGAATTCTGCTGTAAATTCATCTGTTCCTGGGGTTTTCTTAGTGAGGAGGTTTTGAAATACTGTTTCAATTTCCTTATGCGTTATGGGTCACGCTGTTGATCTCTTCTTCATTTAGTTTCAGTGAGTCCCATGCTTTTAGACACCCGTCCATTTCTTTAGGTTTTCAAATTTAGTAGCATATATGTTGTAAAGTATTCCCTTGTAATGTTCTGGATCTTTCTGTTGTCTGTTGTGATGTTTCCCCTTTCATCTCTGATTTTGATGATTTGGAGGTGCTCTTCCTTTCTTTTGGTTAACTGGGCTAAGGGTCTATCAATTTTGTTTATCTTTTCAAAGAATTTTCAAAGAACCAGCCCTTGGTTTTGTTGATCTTTGTATTGTTTTCTTTCTTTCTATTTCATTAATTTCTGCTCTAATTTTTGTTATTTCTTCTTGTCTGCTGGGTTTGGGTTTCATTTGTTGTTGCTTTTCCAGTGTCTTAAGTTACAATCTTAAGTCATTTGTTTGTGTTATTTCTGATTTTTTAATGTAGGCACTTAGAGCTACAAGCTTCATTCTAAGGACTGCTTTCAACTTGTCCCAGAAGTTTTGTTGTGTTGTATTGTCCTTTTCAATTAGTTCCAGGAATACTTTTATTTCTTAATTTCTCTTTTGACTCATTTGTCACTCATGAGTGTGTTGTTTAATCTCCACGTAGTTACTATGGTTTCTTACGGTGTTGATTTTAAACCTTATTGCATTGTGGTCTGATAGAATGCATGGGATTATTTCAATATTTTTATTTGTTGCAGCTTTTGCTGTACTCCAGTATGTTGTCAATTTTGGAGAAAGTTCCATGGGGTTCTGAATAGAAAGTATATTCTTTGGTGCTTGGGTGGAATATTTGGTAGATGTCTGTTAGGTTCATTTACTGTACAGTATTATTTAACTCAGATGTCTCCCTGTTAATTCTCTGCCCTGTTGACCTATCTAATGGAGACAATGGGTTATTAATGAGTGGGGATTAATCTGCGTCTTAAATTCCTGTAGTACTGTTTTTATAAATTTGGGTGCACCAGAGTTTGGTGAATATTATGTTCATGATTATAATATATTCTTGGTCAATTTTTCCTTTAATAAAAATGAAATGGCCCTCTTTTCTCTTCTGATTAGTTTTAGTTTGCAGCCTATTTTGTCAGATATTAGAATTGCAATTCCTGCTTTTTTCTAGTACCATTTGTTTGGAATTTTTTTTTCTATCCCTTTGCCATAAGCTTGTGTCTGTCCTTGAAGGTGAGGTGGTTTTCTTGCAGACAACAAAAAGATGGGTTTTGTTTCTTAATCTATTCAACTAATCTGTGTCTTTTGAGTGGGGAGTTCAGTTCATTGATAGTTATTAATGAAAGATGTGTACTGATTCCTGTTGTTTTGATTACTGTTCACATTCTTGGTGTAACTGTGCAGTTCCAGTGTTATGCCTTCATTAAGTTTCTTTCTTTTACCCCTTGGGTATAGTTATTCCTTTCTTCAGGTCTTTGTATTGTTTCAAGAACTCTCTGAAGGGCTAGCTTTGTGGACATGAATTCTTTCAGCCTATTTTTGTTATGGAAGATTTTTTTCCCTTTTGAGTGTAATAGAAATTATGGCTGGGTAAAGTAATCTGGGTTGGCATCTGTCATCATTTAGAACTGGGAATACTTTGTTCCAGGATCTTCTGGCTTTTATAGCTTGACCTAAAAAGTTAGCTGTGATTCTGATGGGTTTTCCTTTGTATGTGACTTGTTGTTTTTCTTTTGTAGCTTTCAGTATCCTCTCTTTGTTCTGTATATTTAGTATTTTTGCTATAATGAGTTGTGGAGAGTTTCTTTTCTGGTCCTGTTCATTTGGTGTTCTATGTGCTTCTTGTATTTGTATGGGCATGTATTAATTTAATTTTGGGAAATTTTCTTCTACAATCCTGTTGAGGATCTGGTTCATACCATTATCCTGAAATTCTTCTCCTTCTTCTATGCCTATGATAAGTTTGTTCTTTTTATGGTGTCACACAATTCCTGCATATTCCATTCTTGTGTTGCTTAAATTTTCCATAGTGTTTACTTGAGTGGTCTAATTTGTCCACTTTATCTCCCAGTCTTGATATTCTTTTTTTTTTTTCCCATCACATTCATCCTATTGGTGAGGATTTCTCCTGTCATTTCTTCCCGAGTATTCTTCAATATTTCTACCTCTTTTCTGAATTCATTCAGTTAATCCCTATCTTCTTTCAGTTCTTTTAGGTCTTTGGTAGTGTGTTCTTTAAATCAATTAAATTCTTTTATCATTTTTAAAGTTGTTCTTTTGAATTCCATGTCCTGTGTTATGTCTAGGGGGTTGTTATTGTACTCCTCAACAGGACTGTTGTTACTTGGTGGGGATATATTATTTGGCTTTTTCATGTTATCATTTTTTTCCCGTTACTTTGACATGTGGATTTCTTTTTTAGTTTCTTATTCTTGAGACTCAAACCTTCCTTTGTTGAGCTTAGGTCTGCTTCTGTTTGTAAACCTTATATGCCTATGTGGTTTACTTGATGGGTATGAAGAGTTGGTTGATCTAGGCTTCAGGTTCTCTTTTTATTTTATATTGGAGGGGCCAGATGCATTTAGTCCTGATGCTCAGGGGTTCCAACAGAGGCCTAAGTCCAATAAGGATCAGATGCTCTCAGGCTTTCTCCTAAGATCTGGATCCCTTTAGTCAGCAGGCACAGTACAGTTTGTGAGGATTGACAGGTAAAGGTAGGATTCAGGACTCTGAGGTAGTCAGGGAAGGAGGCTGGTATCAGGAATCCAGAGCCCACAGGGAAGGAGGCTGGTCTCAGGAATCTAGGTTGGTGGTAGGACAGCCATGGATGAAGGCTGGCCTCAGGTATGCAAAGGCGAGTTGGGGTTGAGGAAGGGGGCAGGCTTTGAGGGTTCCAGGGGACTAGACTGAGGAATTGGATTGGTCTGGGTACAAAGGATCAGGAAGAAGTGGGGGGGGGTCTGGCCAAGAGGGTAGTCCAGAGGTCTGGGGTGCCAAGAGAAGAAACAGGCCTATGCCCATGCTAGAGGAAAGATGGGTGAGGGAGCTGGGAGGGTGAATGATGTTGTGGGAGTCAAGGTACAATGGACAGGGTGAAACTTACCCAGGAAAGATGCTGGCCTCAGAGAGGTTGGGGCTTGGGCCAAGAAGGGATGAAGGCTGGTCTTAAGTATGCAAAGGCGAGGTGGTTGAGGGAGCAGGCTTTGAGGTCTCTAGGGGACTAGACTGAAGAATTGGATTGGTCTGAGTGCAAAGGATTAGGAAGCAGTGGGGAGTTTGGGCCAAGAGGGTAGTCCAGAGTTCCGGGGGGCCAAGAGAAATGGGCCAGTGCCCACACTAGGAGGAGAGCCTAATTAACTTCTTATTTATTCCTGAGTAATTTGGCTTCCCCTCCTTGTGTGACTTCTTTAAGACAGTCTCAGTTCAAGACTTTTAAAAATATTCACACACAAAACTCCTGAGTATCATAAAATAACTTTGGGTGACTTCATATAACAGTAGTAAATATTTATTATATAAATTGAATAAGATATATCCTAATGCTACTATGATAAAATACTCCTGACATATGGTTTATCACTCAATATGTCACTAAAATATATATTTATATTATAGGACATATATGTGTACTAAACACATAATTATCTACTGAATTTATATTTTTAAAACTTCTTTCAATAATGCCATAATCTGCCAGGAATCTGAATATGTTGATGGATAAGAGCCAGGTGCTCAGAGTTATTATAATGTAGCTTACAATTGTATGACAAAATAGTTCCTCTAGATAAGGAAGAAACATACCTACCCTATAAAATTCTCAAAAAGTGTTATATGAAATATATTTATATCTATGTAGAACCTTCAAAATCTTAGAAAAATTTCATGAGAAAGTAAAAAAATTTACATTCGTTCATCTCTCCTATACAATTATCGTTAGAGCTGTTTGATGTTGATCCTTAAAAACATCTTTCAGTGTATGACAGCCAGCTTGTGAGTGGAACATTGTTCTTTTAGAGATATTCAAAAACAGCAGGGATATGTTCACTTTCTTGCTATTTTTATGATTGAAGCTGAGCCAAGGACAAAGATCCTTTGGAATTTAATAGGGATCCTGAACACAAGCCAGAACAAGATGAAAAAAATTAAACAACAAAAAAATGGCCTGGGTTGACAATTTAAAAAAATGTAACAGCCGGGTGTGGTGGCACACGCCTTTAATCCCAGCACTTGGGAGGCAGAAGCAGACGGATCTCTGTGAGTTCAAGGGCAGCCTGGTCTACATAGTGAGTTCCAGGACAGCTGGGGCTACAGGGAGACCCTGCCTCAAAAAGACCGAAAAAAAAAATGTAACTAAGCCAGATATGGTGGCAAGTGCCTTTAATCCTAGCATTCAGGAGGCACGGGGGCAGGTGGATCACTGTGAGATCGAGGTAAGCCTGATCTGCATAGCAGGTTCCAAACTAGCAGGGGCGAGGGAGACCCTGTCTCAGATATACCATAAAAATATGTAACGAAAACTTTCTAATATGTTTTACTAATGGAAAATGATTATTATATATAAATGTTTTTCAGTATATTTTATTCATTCACTAGTCAGTACCTTTGAAAGAGATTAAAGGACTGAGATACTTATCTTTTGACTTACCTTCAGTGTAGGTATCCCAAGTACTGCTGAGAGAATTAGCTCACTGCTTACATGAGCAAATGGAGAAGCAAGGAAGAACATTAGAGAAAGTAGTGAATGAACCACTTTTCAACTTATTGTCACATCTAAATTAGTTTTCTGATAGAAACTATTGAAAAAAATAGACTTTCTTATCAATCCTTACCTTCCTCTTCCTCATTTATGACACTAAAATCTTAACCATATGATCAAATGAGGTTAAATAAGAAAGGTCGTAATAATATAGCACCAAATTTTAAATTCAACAATATTTATGTCACTTAGTATGAGGTGTAAATAACTTGGGAAAACAGACAAATTTCGATTTTACCCTTCCAGTAATATCACACTATTTATAGTTGTTTAACACTTAAGTATAAGACAAAGAGAGTAAACAGCCTTGTTTCATTCAAGATTTTAGTGGGAATATTCAATTTTTCCTCATTTAGTATAATGTTGGTTAGGGTTTTGTCACATATCTTTTGTTATGTTGAGATCTATTTCTAATTTCTTTAAGACTTTTATCTTGAAGCTATGTTGAAACTTTTCAAATGTGTGTTCCATATTGACATGATCATGTGATTTTTTTTCCTTAATTGTACAAAATTTTTTATTTGTGAATTTTAAACAGTTTTATTTCTTTGAGTTAAAACCATCTTGGTTGTGATTTGTAATCTTAATGTGTTCTTGAATTCAGTTTTTATAAAGGCCAAAGAAAATTAGCCTTTATAAAGTAAATTTATAAAGTACATTATAAAGTAAATCATAAAATTGGCCTTTATATGCTTAGGTTTAATTTTGATTGGATTTCTTCATGGGAGAAAAAGAACAATGATTCTTTTTCATAAAAAATATTTTTATTGAGTTTCTCTGCATTTCATATAATGGATCTTAATCAAATTTAGACCTCTCCCCATCCATGTCCCCCTATAATCCCCACCATCGAATTTCATGAATTTTGTCATATATTAAGTAGTATCCAGTCAAGAATTTGTACTCAGATGTCCCTTGTTGCAAATTCATCCACTGTAGTCTAGTCAGCCTCTTTAGAGTCACTCCCTTAAAGAAGAGTTACTCTCCCTCATCCAGCAGTAATCAATTGTTAATAGTTCCTCAACTAGGGTTGGGACCTGTTGTTCATTTTCCTTCTTCTATGCCGGGCTTTGTTTGATTGACCTGGCATGGGTCTTGTGCATGCTGTTATTACTGCTGCAAGTTCATATGAGCAAGTGTCCAGTGGCCCCAAAGCCTCTGTTCTTGTATGTTCTTTTACCAACCCTGGCTCTTACAATCTCTTCACCTCCTCTTCTGCCATGATCCCAAAGCTGTGGGTGGGTGAAGTTTAATATAAGAGCCCTAACCAGGGACATACTCTGTAGTTTCTTATTCTCTAAAACTTAACTAGTTGTTGCCTTCTATGTATACTGCACTCTTTTATGTGAGGAAGCTTTGCTGGTGAGAGTTCTCTATACCCTTTAATCTGTTATGTGCTGTGAAACCTAGGTGTAGATGTTCTACTATAAATCATTGACATAAGGCTGGGCATCTCTCAGAAATACGTTATATGTGCGTGACCATTTGCAGAAATCCATGTATTGCAAAAAGAACCTTCTTTGATTAGTGCCATAATGTATAATTGTAGCATAAGGATTCATATATAGTATACAGTAAGAAATTTCATTTGTCTAGAGATATGACAGAGATAGGGTTTGCTCTAGATCTGGGACCTCTCCAGCCATGTGTATTATGCAACATTTCAATGCTATCCATGAGTTCCCTCATTTAGAGGTCAATTCCAAATGAATCAAAGACCTCAATGCGAAATCTTAAACTCCATAACTGCTAGATGAAAACATAGGCACTACACTACATGATATAGGTGTAATAAAGCACTTTCTAAATAGAACATCAGTTGCTTAGGCATTAAGGTCAAAAGTCAACAGGTGGGACCTCATTAAAGAAAAACACTCCTGTATAGGAAAAGAAACAACCAAGGGAGCAGAGAGGAAACCCACTGAGTGGGAGAAAATTTCCACCTGCAAGATATCCGACAGAAGATTCCTACCCAGAATATACAATGAACTCAAAAAAAATCAAAGAAACAAGA
>NW_008338715.1:3371756-3373404 GCF_000622305.1 Nannospalax galili | reverse complement strand
GGGTTCTTTAAAGTTATCTTTTTGTATTTCTTAAGACTTGTTAATGGCCTATGATGTGATCAACTTTAGGGAAGTTTCCATATGCCACTGAGAAGAATGTGTATCCTCTATATTTAGGTTAGAGTATTATGTAAATATATGTTAAATCTGCTTCATCAATTGTTTAATTTGCGCTGAAATTTCTTTGCTGATTTTTCATTTGGAAGACAGTTTTGGTGATCTCATGTAGTTTATCGTTACAATTCTCTGGCTGGCTGGGTGAGGTTGAGGTCATCTGGCCAGTCTTCTGTACACTTAAACTTATCCTGCTCCATTTTGCACTCCTCATTTGCTCTGGAACTTTCTGCATCTCCTTTCTCTAAATTCCTGGTGCTGTTCCCGTGAACAATTCCTTGGCAGAAACAGGTAGCTCTGATCAGTGAGGTGGCTATGATGGTCCTGGACTGATGATACCAGCAGCAGCAGAGGTGACATGTGGGTCTATTGTGAGAAGTGTTTGCTAGAGTTTACGGTGAACACTGTCCATTCAGGGAGTCTGTGGGAGCAGTCAGGCATACTCCTTCTCTTACCTATATTTGTCCATTCACTCAGATGAAGCTTCTAAAAAACCATTTTACCCAGAAGTCCCAGAAGATAAGCTCTGTCTGAATTTCTTCTTCAACTTAGGAGACAGTGTCCATCATAGATGATAAAGCATGGAATTAGGAGTGTAAGGCTAAGGGTCACATTGTGGTAGCAGTCAGGAAGTGCTCCCTAACTGAAATTTAACAGCATGGAAAATCTTTAAAAGGAAAATAATATTTATCCATATTCACCATTCATAGTTCACTGTATTTCCTTCTGATATTTCATAACATATTTTATATCACACTCAATTTTGCACACTCAATACATTTTAATGAGATTTTAATAAAATTGTACTATTATCTGGGGCTGGAGAGATGGCTCAGTGCTTAAGAACACTAACTGTTCTTCCAGAAGACCTGGGTTTGCATCCCAACACCCACATGGCAGCTAACAACTGTCTGTAATTCCAGTTCCAGGGGATCCGACAGCCTCTTCTGTCTTCTGCAGGCATTGCAAGACAGGGGTGCACTTACCTATATGCAAGCAATACATGCATACACATGAAATAAAAATAATAAATAAAATATTTTAAAAAATTGTACTACTATCTTGTATTTTCAATACATTTTATAGATAGAAAATGTTTACAATATGAAATCACTTTATGGAATAGTTTTAGTTTATAATAATTTATTTGGACATATACTTCATTTTATATAAATAAAAAATCCCTGAAAATATATGTCAAGAATTGTTAAACTACTGGGGCTGGAGAGATGACTCAGCAGTTAAAATCACTAGCTGTTCTTTCAGAGGACCTAGGTTTGATTGCCAGCACCCACATGATGGCTAACAACCATATGGAACTCCATTTCCAAGGAATTTGATGCCCTCTTCTGGTTTCGGCAGCCATTGCATTCATGGGTACACTTATATGTAAGCAGGCAATACAGTTATACACAATAAGTAAATAAAATACTTTTAAGAAAAGAATTGTTATACTCCTTATTTTTCAGAAAAGATGATTCTGATCATAGTTGTAATAAGAGCTATGTGTCCTCTTCCTTTATTGTGTGAATTT
>NW_008338715.1:3368481-3371061 GCF_000622305.1 Nannospalax galili | reverse complement strand
ATATTATGTAGATTTGGTCTTTTCATGGTGTCCCACATCTCTTGCATATTCCATTCCTTTGTTTTTTAAAATTTTCCATAATCTTTGCTTGAGTGGTCCAATTCTTAAACTTTATCCTCCAGTGTTGATATTCTGTTTTCTATATCATACATTTTAACGCTGAGGCTTTCCCCTGTTGTTTCAAGTTGGCTTATTGAGTTTTTAGCTTCCTTCTTCATTTCAGCCTGATTTATCTTCAATGTTTCTATCTCATTGGTGAATTCATTCAGAAGTTTATCTCTATTGTCTTTTAGTTCTTTGTTTGTTCGAGTATTCTTTAAATTTGTTTCAGGGGACTATGGAACATCTCTCAAAATGTCCTGTAACTGTGGTGAGTCATCTGTCCTCTTGTTCAGGGAGGCCATGGAGACCCCACCTGACAGACTTGAGCCAGTGTCCAGTCTACAAAAAGGAGGGTCAACTCAAAGGAAACATCTCACTCATGCTTCCAAGTTGAGTCAGCCATGGTTGAACAGGACCTTTGACTTATCCTCACATAGATGGAACTCGTAAAAGAAAGGACCCAGGAGCTTCTCCCAAGTCCATGTGACCCCTGAGGGAAAGATCCTCAAATGACCTTAAGTGTAAAAATAAATTGATTTATTTGAGCCAGCTGTATGGTCTTAAACACCCAAAAGGAAAGTATAATAAAAGAGTAAAATCATCAGTATATTTCTTTAAGAGTTGAAGGGATTACACTTCCCAGACATGAGGCTTAAGTCCATATAAAAAGCTATTTAGATAATTATTTCTCATTGATGATTTTGTTCCTAATCAAAAAGTGCTGTTCAGATGTAAGACTTCAAATCTTGGTCTGCAATACTGTGGTGCCCAACTGTAGCTAAGAGAGACAACCAGCTATTGTTCTAAAATGATAGATAAATTTGTTTTCTCCCTCTAGAAGCCTTTGAGAGGGAACTGATCCTAAAATCAAATTTCAGTGAAAATAACTTCAGGAAATTCAGACTATTGAAAGTTACATTTTAAAACTTGCTGGTGTTGGATACTCAGGTGAGGGTCCAGTGACCCTGTTTAGTACTCCTTTAATGAATGAGCACACTCTTCCCAGCCAACTAGTCCTGCCTTGGAAGACAAAAGAAAATGAGGAGGAACCCAATAGAGGGATGCTTTTGGGAGCCATGTCAAGAAATTCCAGTGGACTCTCATATGAACATTTGAAAATTGCCCTGCTGTGGATTGCCAAGCAGGGTCACTGGACCCTCACCTGAGTATCTAGCCACTCTTCCCAGCCACTAGGCCAGCCTTGGAGGACAAAAGAAAACTGAGGAAGAACCCAATAGAGGGATGCTTTTGGAAGCCCTTGTCAAGAAACTCCAATGGACTCTCATATGAACATTTGAAAATTGCCCTGTTCTGACTTTTTTCTAGTTCCCAGTCTACAACTTGTAATGCTAATTATTCTTGCCTTTACTTCTCTTTCACATCTCCTATTCACCAGTCAAGGGTTTTCTTTTCCCCCTACAGATAAGAGTAATGCAATTTGGGAGTATTTTAGATATACCCATTGAAGAGGTACACCAATTGCCACACCCTACGTCCCTGTTCAGCACAGAAGAAGCCAGAGCTGTCTGCAACCTTATTCCCTATCTGCAAGTTGGGTAACCTCTTCAGAAGATGGTGTGATAAGAATAGGATGTAGGATAGGCTAGGCAGTTAGGGTGAAAAGACCCCAAAGAAAAGTAGCCAGTTTCTTGGCTAAAAGTCACAATGTCCTTGGGCCTCTGAGTAACACACTCCATTCCAAAGGCTAAAAATGTCGAAAGTATTTGGAGCTTTTTTCTAATCCTTAAAAGATTTTAGGGTTTTTGCTTCAGAGGAGAGAATGTTAGAGTAGCAACAAGCCCCATTTATAAAAAGAAGAAAGAGTATATGAAGTTATCAGAAAAAAGTGATGGGAAGATATGGGAGGAATTGGAGGGGAGGGAGTGGGCATGGATTTGATTTAAAAATCTTACATGCATGTATGAAATTCTCAATAAATTATTTTTAAAAACACCTATTAAATATTGATAAAATGTTTTTAGCAACCACTGCCAAAAAATTATTGACTTTCTTTTTTTTAGTATTGATATCTTTCCAAGCAATTTACCTTCCTTGGCAGCATGCAGGAGGCTATTCTACTCTTTGGTGACTGACCAGCTGTTTTAAACATGCATCACAGACCTTTTCTTCACCTAAATGGAAATGGAATAACTACAATTTTGTAAAGGGACAGAGTGTGGAAAAGCCCACTAAACAAACATCAGACAAAAAGCTAATACAACTCAATTCAAAGAGCAGCTATCGACATTTGGTACACACTTTCATATCAAAAAGGAAGTCTTTAAGGAAGCATACCATCTGTCGTGATGCCCCTGATGAAGCTGCTAACTTCAAATGTTGCTAATATCTGGGTGTTCTTCAATATATTTTAATATTATTTTAAAATAACTAGTTGAAAATTTAATTGCAGTGTGTTGTATCTTAGAATTGTCTGTAATCTTTACTTGAAAAACCTTAGGGACTTGAGTGCTAAGATAA
>NW_008338715.1:3353837-3368451 GCF_000622305.1 Nannospalax galili | reverse complement strand
TTGCAGCATAGTCACTAGCAATAATAGTATAATTTCCTGCTCCACATCATGGGCACATAAAAATCTTACCATTGAATTTGTTGAAAAAGAAAAATAATTTCCAGCGAATAAAGGTGACCATTACTATCAGGAGAAAAGGGTGTGTGTGTTAAAAATAAATGAAATATTCTTCATTAAGCAGTTAGTAAAACACATTGTCAAAAGCCTGAGATGAATTAATGTATATGAAGAAAGGAGCCAAATAATGTCCAAAGAATTTTCTGAAGTACAGTTTTTTTCTCCTTTGATATTTGGTGTAGAGCAACAGGGGTGTTCTAGGTGAAGACTCATGCTATTTCTACAAGATCATGAAAGAAAAAGTACCCAGTGTCAAAAACAAATCATCAATTATTTATTTTCTGCATCAAAAAGTTGTCACTCAGCATATATATTATTGGTGAATAGCATTAAAAACCGACTCAAAGTCACTCAACACATATGTTATTGGTAAATAGGAAGGTTTCTGAATTTGTATGTAATTTTTATATCCTATAACTTTGTGACATATGTTCATTAGAATTAAGAATTTTCTGGTGGAGTGGTTAGGGTCACTTATGTGTAGAATCATATTACCAGCAAATAAGGTTCTTTAATCTCTTTTGTGTTTGTATCTCTTTTATTTCTTTGGTCTTAGTGCTCCAGGCAAGACTAGGTATTGTACTGAACAAGAATGGGAAAGTGGACAACCTTGGATTGTTCCTGATTTTAGAGGAAATACTTTGAGTTTTTCCCCCATTTAGTATAATGTTGGCTGTAGGTTTGTTATATGAAGCCTTTACTATGGGGATAGGTTTATCATGAAGGGATGTTCAATTCTGCCAAAGCTTTTTCTGCATCTGTTTATACAAATATGTGATTTCTGTCCTTGAGTCCATTTTTTAAGGTATTACATTTATTCACCTGCCTAGGTTGAGCCATGCCTGAATCTTTGCAAAATATAACAAGTATTCAGAAAAATAATCCTATTAACAATTGCCTCAGCAAAAATAAAGTAAGTCAGAATAAAATAACCTAAGGAGATGAAGGACCTCTACATGAAAACTTTAAAATACTGAAGAAAAAATTTAAGAGGACACTAAAAGGAGGACCTCACACTCTCATAGAATGGAAGAATTAACATTGTGAAAATGACTGTAATATCAAAGCTGATGTACAGATTCAGTGCAATCCCTGACAAAATTCCAAGGTTTTTTATCATAGAATTAGAAATAAGCAATCTTAAAATTCATATGAATATAAAGGAATTTGAATAGCACATGAAATCCTGAGCAGAGAGAACAACATCAGAAGTATTACCTAATTTTGTGTTATACTACACTCATAGTTATAAAAGTAACTGGTACTCGCAATAAAACAGACATGTGGGTCAACTGAACATAAAACATGACTCATAAATAAACCCATGCAGTGCAGCTACAGGCATCTTTTTTTTTTTACAAAGATGCCAAAAATATTCATTGGAGCAGTGTCTTCAACAAATTACACTGACAAAATTTGACATCCACATGTTGAAGAATAAAGCTAGATCCCTATATACTCTATATGAAAATAAATTTTAAATGAATCAAAGATCTTAACATAAGACAAGAAAATCTAAACCTGATACAGGGGAAAAGTAGAAAAAACTGTTTCAAGATTACATATGTGTGTGTGTGTGTGTGTGTGTGTGTGAACAATCTTTTTTAAACAGGTTCTAGTTGCTCAGAACTTAGGGCTCGTGACTGACAAAAGTGATTTCATAAGACTGAAAGGAGCTTCTGCACAACAAATAACAATTAACTGAGTAAACCCTACAGACTGGAAGGAAACCTTTGCTAGCTATACAGTTGAAAGAGGATTAAAAGAAACCCGGAGGTAAAGGAAAAGAAAGAATCTTAGAGAGAACAGTAGGAAACTGGTGCTACTAAGGGAGATATGGATAAAAATGGGGTTACTTAAATGGGACGAGGGAGGGAGGGAGGTTTATAAAAGTCACCTTGGGGATAAAGGGGAAGAAAGAGCTCAAGAGATGTGGGACCATAGGAGAAGGATGTTATTAAGGGAGAAATGGGAAAATGGGGGCACTTTGAATGGGGAAATCATGGAGGAAGGGTTAAACAGTAAAAGAGATAAATAATACCAAGCTAGTTTTAAAAAAACAGAGGGAACCATATTAATCCAACAATCTACTGAGAAATTGTGCATACAACTATTTCAAGGAACAAAATATGTCTAGTCATGGTTTATCTGAGAACATCTGGTTTTTGCCCAAGCTTTATCTTCATAGTGCATGGTAATTAAAAGTACCAGACTGGTGGAATTAACCTTCTTGGATGTTTAATAGCCACACTTTGAGGCCTATACTAATCTGGTCAGAGGGACTTAAAGGACAGTTTTTGCTCCTTGCCCTCCAAGGCTGACTAAGCTCCAGGGGACTATGAGCATCTCTCAAAATGTTCTGTAACTGTGGTGTGTCACCTGTCCTCTTGTTCAGGGAGGCCATGGAGACCCCACCAGATAGACTTGAACCAGTATGCAGTCTACAAAGAGAGGGTCCACACAGAGGAAACATCTCCTCTAGGCTTCCAAGTTGAGTCAGCCAACTGTATGGTCTTAAACACCAAAAAGGAAAGTAAAACCAAAGATCAAAGTGATCAGTATATTTCTTTTAGAGTCCATGTGTATAGCTAAAGGCTACATAATAAGAAACAATGCCAGGCAGGAGATACTTTCCTCTGAGTTGTTGACCAGAGTGGCCCAAGAGACTCCCAGCAATAATCCAGCATAGAACTGGGAAAATGAACAGCAGACCCAATCTTAGTTCAAGAAATGTTGGCAACCGATTGCTGCTAGATGAGGAAGAGCTGATTTTCCTAAAACAAGGGACTCTAAATAGGCTGACTAGACTCAGCACATGGACTTGCTGGGGAACATCTGGGGTCACTGACAACACAGTGGACAGTAACAGGCATGACAGAGTATATGGGCTCCATTTCAGTGGGGTGGGGAGAGTCCATTGGAGGGTGCCATTTGGGATGTGGATATACAGATGAATAAGATTGTTTGGGATGTTCTGTATGAAATACACACAAAAAATCAATAAATAAAAATGAATCATATTTGAGAAAGAAGCATAAAAATTTGCTTCATGTTAATTAGTAGATATGAAAAACATTACCATTGAAATATACCCGACAAATTTATATCCTTGCTCAGGTGCCAAGTATCTCAGAAAAGTAACCAATTATGACTAGTAATAATCAGATACACAGAGATTAGAGACACATGTGCAAACCTCTAAGTGTTATTTGCATTAAAAATGGGTTTTTCTGCATGAAACAGTATATTCTAAAATTAAATGGAAATCTTTTTTAAGGGTTAAAACCTCATTCAATTTTTCATGTTATAGGTTTACGCTGAATCCAATTATGTATAACTGTATTAATCCAACACTGTATGCATCTTTGCTATGGAAACTGTTATTGACAACGCTATTGTAAGGAAGTGCTTCTACTAATTATGTGGTCATTAAGTAAATTTAAAAATATATACAAGGAATTCAAACATCTAAACACTGAAAAATCAATCAACACAATCGTGATGACGTAAGAAATATCCACAGAGGTGACCAAAGAAGTGCAAATCACTGGTAAACGTGAACATTTGTCAGAAAATACTTGCCATAAGAGATATGCAAACAAAGGCTACTTTCAGATTCTACCTCACCCCAGTCAGAATAGCAACCAACCATCAGGAAAACCATGGGCTGGAGAGACGGCTCAGGTTTATGAGTACTATTGTTGCAGAGGACCAGGGTTTGATTCCCAGCAACCACACAGCAGCTTACAACAATCGATAACTCCAGTTCCAGGAGATCGAACACCCTCTTTTGATCTCTATGCGCACTGCATTACACAAGTGCACTTACACATCTGCAGGCAATACATTCATAAATATAAATTAAAAATAATAAACAAAATATTTTATATTAAAAAAGAAATAATACAAATGCCGGTGAGGACACAAACAAAAAGGAATGCTCTTGCACTTGTGTTATAAAGTAATCCAATCACAATGAAAAACAGTTTGGAGATTCCTCAAAATACTAAAAATAGGGACTAGAGAGATAACTCAGCAGATAAGAGCACTGGCTGCACTTGCAGAGTGGAGTTTGTTTCCCAGCTCTCACATGGTGGCTATCAACTATCTGTAATTCCAGTTCCAGAGGAATCCAACACCGTCTTCTGACTTCCATGGGCACTGCATGACACAGGTGCAAGCACACATGCAAACAATGCACTCACACATAAAATAAAAACATTAAATGAAACAGCAATAAACCTAAATGTAGGTCTACTATATGACCCAGCTATACCAATTCTTGGTATTTATTCAAAGACTAAAAGTCAACATATCACAGAGATACCTACATGTCTATATTTCAGTACTATTCACAATTGGGAAGTTATGGAACCAATGAAATTGTCCATCAATATAGAAATGCTTAAAGAAAATTCTGAATATATACACAATGGACATTTACAATCCTAAAGAATGAAATTATGCAGTTTTCAGAAATTTGAATAATCAAATTATATGAATTAAGGAAGTCTCAAACATATCTCAGATTTTCTCTCATGTGTGGGTCCTAGAGTTTGTAGATACATAAAATCATGTGCATGCTATGGCATGAAAGTAGAAGTTAAATTTTTCAGGGAAAGGGGACTATTGAGTGGGGTGGGAGGTGAGGAGGGGAAGGGTATTGAGAAATGGGGAAGGATATGGTAAACGGGTACTTTATAGCTATGTGAAAAAGGAACTATACATTACACTGTGTAATTAAAAAATCCAGAGGACCAAAGTTCAAACCCAGCACCACTTTGGGAAGCTCAAAATGACTTGAAGCTTCAGCACAAGGGGATTCCGATATCTCTGTCCTTTGTGGACACTTGCACTCATGTACACACACACACACACACATACACAGACATACACATGCACAGACACACACAGATACATACAATTTTTAAAAATTAATAAAATTAAAAAACTCATTTTCATATCCTCTATGAATATATCTTGACATTGTTCTTATTAGTGGTTAAAGACTATTATGAAGGAGAATAATGGGCTGGATAATTTTAGTTGTCAACTTGACACACCTGATTAGAGAGAACTTCAGTTGAGGAATTTTCTACATTGCATTGGCCTTTGGTCATGTCCGTGAGGCATTTTCTCGAGTGATGTAGGAGGACCCAGCCCACTGTAGGCAGGGCCACCCCTGGGCAGGTGGGCTTGTATTGTGTTAGAAAGCAGGTTGAACAGGGGTCAGGGGAGCAAGCAAGCAATGTTCCTCCATGGTCTGATTTCCAGGTTCCTTCCCTGAGTTCCTACCTTGGCTTTCCTTGATGATGAACTGTGCTGTAAACCAAATAAACCCTTTCCTCCCAAAGTTGGTTTTGTCCAATGTTTGTGTCACTGCAATCATAAGGAACTAGAACATACAATACAATTTTCATACATTATTTTGACTTACGCTGGAATTTTGGAGGCTTTTATAGTTGAAAATAAATATTCTATTAGCTTTCACATCCTTGTTCATGTGGGCAGAGAAAGCATGAACTACAACCATGGTTTCATTTTCATTCAGTAGACTGAGCCAACACAGTCTACATCCTTTCTATGACTGTGGAATTGTTTTAGGCTCTGGGTCAATATCAATTCTCAATGACAATTGAAATTAAGAACGGAAATGTAATTGACAAATGCATTGTAAAATTTAAATTTCATTTATCTTTAGATAATATAAGAAATATATTTACTTACTGAAAATGTATTAGCATTTTATTAGAAAATATTACATATGTTTTAATTAAAAGTGCTCACTTTTAAGATTATTAAAGTGAATAAACAAATATTACTAAATAACTACATGAGAATACCATCTATGTTGAAGACACTGTATTGTATATGATCATTTCCTTTCAGAAGTTTAGCCATGAGGCTGGAGAGATGTCTCAGCATTTAAGAGCACTGGCTGCTCTTGCAGAGGACCCATATTTGGTTTGCAGCAACCACATGGTGGCCCACAACCATCTGTAACTCCACATCCAGGGGACTGGACATTCTCTTCTGACCTCCATGGGCATTGTATGACATGGGTGCACTTACACTCATGTCAGCAATACACTCATACGCATAAAATAAAAATAATAACTAAAATATTAACAAATAAATTCAATCTATTGAGGAAACAAGTGAAACACAAATCTTTTTGTAAAGCAAATGTTTTAGGTGCTAAAGTAAAAATAATTGTACTGAAAATGTAGTAGTAGTGGGAGGTTTATCTTTTTACATGTAAGCTGAGCTATGCTTCTTAAAATAGAGAAAGCATTCTCCATACCTTAAAGGAAGATTTAAGAGTTCAATCCAAGCTTCAGTAGGAGAAAGAGTGATTATTATAAACAGAATAGTTCAGAAATAGGTGACTATAGGTATGGCACTATAGGATGAATTTAAAAAAATAGATATTTCCACTCTGCACCTTTAGGATAACTATGATTAAGAGATAATAATAAACATCCAACAGCTGTAGTTTTTAAAAAGAGTAAATTATAAGATGTGGAGTGTGTCTGAATATAGCTATGTGAGCAACACATAGAGACTGCTATTGTAGCTGACAAGGGTAATGCATATTTTGAGATATATTTAGAAAGTAGGTTGAAGGCAGCTCATTGCAATGTCATGCAGGATCCCCTGACTGACTTCCACATCTGGTGGGTGAAGCTGCACAATTTTAAAACAGGGAGCTGTTACTGGTAGTTAACTATTTGGAGTGTTTAAAACATGCCAAGCTCTATAACAGTGCCCTATATAACCCTTATTCTCAACAGTGCTCCTGTTGGCAAATAAACAGATGATTGGTTTTGACCCTTTGCCTTTATGTTTAGAGATTTATTGATTTTATTTCCATTTTTCTCAGAAAATTCTCTAATATATTCTCTTGTTCTTTCTTCAAGATAGGTTTATTTGTATATCTGCAGGGGAATTTCATACAAAATGTTTCATATTAACAGAATAGAATATTGTGCCTGGGAATTTTAGAAGCAACTAAGCAAAACTAGAGCTAGACTAGCAATATAGAGTTTTGTTATTTACATGATGAATATATAGAAATTTTGTCTGAATGACTTAAATACATTGATAATATGTGCGAACACTCAAAACTGATCTCCCAGTCTTAAAAATAAGTTTGTGGATATGTTAGAGATGTATTTTATAATTCTTTTTTTAGAGTATTTGGGTTGAACATAAATAAACGTATTATATATAAGGTGACTACTATAATAGTTTGAATCATAAAAATAAATGAACTACGGTAATAAGAGCAGATGAATGTGACTATATTGGTTAAATTTGGATTCTGTCTTTCAGTGAGACTATACATAATTATCCAAAATAGAAATATTGTATTTAAAACTGATTTTGTTTTAAATATAAAAATCACCATAGAATAACAAAGAGTGTTATACTTGGAGGTCTCAAAATAACAGTTTCTAGAGTTTATATTTTTAGGGCATGAGAATTTTATGAGAACTATCTACTGTTGAAAATCCATTAAAGAAAATATATTTTATCATTAAATATTTGGTGGTGAGTGGTCTTTTTATGCTGAACTGTGATCATGCACTTGTAATAATACATTCACCTATTTTTGTGCTACTCTATCTTCTATGGAATGTTTTAAATGTTTTTCTTAGTAGGGTAGAAAGCTCATAAGCTTTAAGTTATGGCTTTGTAATGACACAAATGTTTTCTTAGTCTCTAAGATACATTGGGGAACTGTTAAAACTGCATCATTGGCTATTTGAAATACCAAACTGATGCTAATTGTTAGTGTGCTATTTCACATTTCAGTTGAGTATATTATTGCTTTTAAATAAACTCCAGTAGAAAAACCAAATCAACTTGTATCAAGAAGAGGCTAAACTTTCTTTAAAGAATAGAACACAGAATGCTAGAAAGAGTCCATATAATTAAGGTATGTGCTTTATTTTCAAGCTGAAAAGGTGTTATCCTTAAATAATCTGAGCAAGAACTCAGCAACAACATATAAAGTAGCAATAGCAATACTAAACATAGACAAAAGTAGCAACAAAACAATGGAAAAGAGCAAAAAATGAAAATAAAAACAGAAATGGAATTTGCAGGAAATGTGGGACACATGGAAATACCAAATCTACATAGTGCAGGCATAGATGAAGGACAAGAATTCCAGGTCAAAAGCATAGAACAGATCTTCAACCAAATTATGGAAGAAAACTTCCCTTAAGTAAGGGAAGACATATCTGTACAGATACAAGAATCACATAGAACACCATTTAGACAGGACCAAACAAAACCTCTTTGCCACATATTATAGTATAAACACTAAACATATGAAACAAAGAAAGGGTACTGAAAGCTGCAAGAAAAATATAACAAATTACATTAATGAAAACTCATCAGAATTATAGCTATCTATTGAGTGCAAATGATAGGAGTTAAAAGAGCCTAGAGCAATGTATTCTAAGTTCTAAATGACCATACATGCCAAACCAGATTACCCATCAAAACTTTCCATCATAGTTAAAGGGGAAAGAAAAAAATTTCTATGATACAAATATGACAAAAGAATTCATATCCACAAAATCAGTCTTACAGAGAATACATGAAACAATATAAAGGACTGAAGAAAGAAATCTCCATACTCAGGAAGTTGAAGAAAGAAAACAATTGAAGGTATAATGTATAGAAACACAGAATAAAAATGATAACACAAAAAGAAAATAAAATGACAGTAACCAACCTATACCTTTCAAAAATAACTCAAAATATCAATGACCTCAACTTCCCAGCCAAAGCAAAAGTTAGTTGAATGTATTAGGCACCAACTTAGGGGTAAAAGGATATAAAAAATATTCTAAGCAAATGGCAATAAAAAACAAGCAAGATTTGTTACTGTAATATCTGACAAGGTAGACTTCAATTTATAATGAATCAGAAGACATAAAAGAAGAGATAAAGAAGGTGTCTACATTCTGAACATGGTACCAAACATGTATGCACTCAACTCTGGTGCATATAGTCTCATATAAAAACAGTACTACCAGATTTCAATACACAGATTAACTTAGTTGTAGGTGACTTCGGTACCCCACTTTCTCTAATAGAATATCTAGATGAAAATATAAACATAGAAACACCCAAATTAAATGATATCATATATCAAATAGATCTTACAGACATCTACAAAATATTCTACCAAAGCACCAAGTAATATATATTCTAACCACTAATCCAAAGGAAGTTTCTCTACAAAAGATTGCATATTGGGATACAAAACAAATATCAACACATACCAAAAATTGAAATAATTCCATGTAGCCTATTGGATTACAATTCAGTAAAATAAAATCAACAGCAAAAGAAGATCTAGAAACTTCACAAACTCATGGAGAATAATCATCACACTCTTGAATGATGAATGGATCAAAGAAGAAATCAAGAAAGAAATAAAAGTATTCCTAGAACTAAATAAAATTGTTAACCCATGAAAACAAAACTTCTTGGTCACATTAAAAGTAGTCCTTAGAGGCAAATTTATAGCTCTAAGTGCCAAACTCAAGAATTTGATAAAACAAGAACAAACCAAACCCAAACCCAATAGGCATGATAAAATAATAAGAATCAGAGCAGAAATCAATGAAACAGAAACAAAATGATTCTCAGAATTGATGAATCTAGGAACTGGTTCCTTGAAAAGATAATTAAAATAAACAGAAATTTAGCCCAACTAATTAAAAGAAAGAAGGAGCAAAACTAAATCAACGAAATCAGAGATGAAACAGGAAACATCACAACAGATATCAAAAATATCCAGAATATTATAAGGGGATACTTTAAAAATGTATACTCTATTAAATTAGTAAATGCAAAATAAATGAATAAATTTCTAAATTCAATCAAAGTTAAAGAAAGAAATCAACAGCTGAAATAGACAGATAATAAATAAGGAAATCAAACAGTAAGACAATGTTCCCCATTGAAATATACAAGTCCAGGCCCACGTAGATTCACAGCAGAGTGTTACCAGACTTTTACAGAAGGTCTACAATCAATATTATTTAATTAAAAAAATAAAAACAGAGAGAGAACTCCAATACTCCTTCTATGAAGCAAATATTTAATACTAAAACCAGAAATGATATATACAACAACCACAATAACAAAACATTAAGCCCATATCCCTAATGAACATAGATGCAAATATTCTCACCAAAGTACTCATAAACAGCATACAGACACACATCAAAAAGATTATCTGCTATGATCAAGTTGGCTTTATTCCTGAGATGTTGGGATGGTTCAATATACATAAGCAAATAAATGTAACAAATTATATAACTGAACTTAAAGAGAAAAATCACATGATCATCTCAATAGATTCAGAAAAGGTCTTTGACAAAATCTAATACACATTCATCATAAAAGTCCTAGAAGGAACTGGACTGGAGGAATATACCACAACAAAATTAAAGCTGTATGCAACAAACCCATAGCCAACATCATTCTAAACAAGAAAATCTGGAAGCATTCTTATTAAAATCAGGAACCAGACAAAGCTGTCCACTATCCCCCACTCCTTTTAAACATGGTGACTGAAACTCTTGCTAAAGCAAAAAGAAAAGAGAAGGAAATTAATGAAGTATTTATTGAAAAAGATTAAACTATCCCTATTTGCAGATGATGTGGTATTATACATAATAAATGACAAAAAATCCACCAGAAAATGTCTAGAAATCATCAACATTTTCAGCAAAGGTGCAGGATACAAACCATATTTACAAATTCCCATACCCTTTCTATATAACAATGACAAGCAGTTAGAGAAGAATTCATGGAAACTCTTCTATTTACAATAGTTTCAAAAACATCTAGAAATAAACCTAACTAAAGATATTAAAGGCATCTATGATAAAAAATTTACATCTTTGAAGAAAGAGATTGAGGAAGAAGACACAGGAGATAGATCTCTTGTGCTTGTGGTTTGGTAGATTTAATATTGTGAAATAATTCAGTAAAATGAATATTTTACTGAAAATAATTTATAGATTCAATGCAATGGCTATCAAAATCCTCATGAAATTCCACACAGAATTAGAAAAAAAAATCCTTAAATTCATATGTATCACAAAGGACACAGGATCGCCAAAGCATTCCTGATCACAATGAGTAATGCTGGGAGGATTACCATACCAGATCTCAAACTATATTAAAGAGCTATGGTCACAAAAGCAGCATAGTATTGGTCCCCAGACAGACAGGTAGATCAAATGGAACAAAATAGAAGATGAAAACATGAGTTACACAGTGTCAGTCACTGGATATTTGACAAAGGTATCAAAAACATGCACTGGAGGAAAAATAGCACCGTCACTAAATGGCACTGGAAAAACTGAATGTATACCTACAGCCGAATAAAATTAGACCCTTATGTTTCACTCCACACCAAAATCAGCCCTAAATAGACCAAAGACCTCAATGTGAAACCTGAAACACTGAAACTTTCAAAAAGAAACACAGGCATGCCCTATGAGATAGATGTGTAGGAAAGAACTTTGTAAACTGGACATCAGTTGCTCTGAAATAAAGGTCAGCAATTAACAAGTGGGCCATCATTAAACCAAAAAGCTTCTGCATAGCAAAGGAAATCAGCTGAAAGAAGAGGGATCCTACAGAATGGGAGAAAATGTTTAGCATCTTTTCATCTCACAGAAGACTAAACTCCAGAATATGCAAAGAACTCAGAAAAAAAGCAATCAAGAAATCAAATGACCCAGTTAAAAACTGGGCCCCTTCCCTCTCTGCATCCCCACCTCACTAGGTTCTCCTCAACTTCACGTCCTTTATTATTATTTTTTTTTTCTTAAGGACTATTGAGTCTACTCTGTGTTTCTTAGATTCTCTTGAGTTTGGGTCTATCCACTGGAGTCTGGTCAACCTACCAGGCCTCACACCAATAAGGTGAACAACATACTTTTCTTCTCCCACAGTATATTTACCTATAGATGCTCAGGTAGGGCTGGGACTTCCTGTTTATCTTCCTTATCCATACTTGGCCTTTGTCTTGCTTGGGTTTGCACAGGTGTTGTGCATGCTGTCATTAGTGCTAAAGGTTCACACGTGAAACTACCTTGTGGTGTTCAGAAAACACAGTTTACTTGTATTCATTAAACAGCTCTGGCTCTTTCAATCTTTATGTTCCCACTTCTGTAATGATGTTTGAATCTTGGCAGGAGAGGGTGTAATATAGGTGTCCCATTTAGGGCTGAACACTCTGCATATTGACCAGCTGTGGGTATTTGTGTTACTCATCATCTGCTGCAAGAAGAATCTTGTCTGGTGATAAGTTGAGAGACGTACTAACAAAGAGATAGCTAATATTAAAGCCCTAGAAAGAGTCATGTGGAAACCTGTCATAGAAACTTTTTTCAATATATACATACACAACATTAAGTGTTTAAATGTAGTTACCCTATAACAGGGGATCCATGGGCCTAGTACACACCACAGACTACCCAATGAAAAGCCTAGTGGCAGGATGGACTCTCTCTTTTGGAGTTGTTGATCAGAGAAATCCCACAGATCCTCAAACGGTATTGGCTCCTGCCATTGCACTTGTTTACTCACCAGAGCTTAATGGAAAACCCTTTTGCTGAAGGTATTACATACTTGAGTCACAGAATAAACAAGGAGAAATCAAGCTGCTATTGACATCAAAGCTTCATTACTGGTGACTGGAAAATGATAGAAATGTTACTTGCAGAGGAAGATAATCATCAACCTTACTGACTGGTAAAGTTGGATAGGTACAATAACATCTGCTTGGCAAAACAGGCCCAATGATGCAATAGTGGTACTAAAGTTATGGGAGTAACCAATCACCTTCTACTTGGATTTACCTCCTGTTTCCCAGTTTCCAGTGCCAAGAAACTGTGTTTAGACAGGTCACAAGGCATAGGGGAAAACCTTCTACCACCATTCTGCTAAATACAGTATTAAACCAACTCATAATGACTTATTGTTATACCCATAGATTAGTGGATCTCTCATATCTTACCAGAGAAGAGTCTTATATTTACTTTCTTGATATGTTATACCTAGTACATCATGATAGAACAATGGAGAATTTTAATTCTAAATTAAAATTTAAGCTAATTAGTTTCTGAATTATAGTAACAAAAATTTTTATGTTATAATTATAATATCAATCAACATTAACTATTATAATAATAAAGTTTATTTGAATAAAATATTAAGGTTATACTTATATTCCATTAAACTTACTTTTTCCTGGTTGTTGTGCAGTCACTATTTGTTATTATTAGATTGAGAAATTATAGCAAATTCATATATTTTATTTACCCTTTTAACTTAGGTGTGTGCCTTTAAATTATAGCTTTTTCAAAAGTCCATGTTTATTTTGATCTCTTATTCCTGTTATAATTGATTTTTGTCTTTCTTTGAAGTAAGTTCTCATGTATCCCTCCCTTGGCCTTGAAACTGTCATGTTGTTTAGGAGTGCCAGGAGCTTTCAGTCTTCCTGCATCCATCTTGGAAGTGCTGAGTTACAGGCATGAACCATTACTCCAAGCTTATATGGTACTTCTGGTCAAATACAGAGAAAATATTCTACTGGCTAAGATTTACCCCTTCTCAATTGTCACAACATCCTGATGTCTGATTTGATACTTCTCTCATCTGTCTGCTTCTGTGTTAGACACATTATTGAAGAAGGGTATTTGTTTTTGTTACTCTTGATATTTTTTTTAGCGAAGTCCTTGATTTAGAATATAGAGCAATTTATCCCTTCTTCTGAAATATTCCTTTGTTGATGCTAGTCAACATGGCTTCAGAAAATACTTTATTGTCATCTTCTTTGAAATGGTTCCCCTGGCTTGTGAAAAGTAGTCAGTGTGTCTCAAACCAAGTTTAAAATGTGACATGTTGGGAGAAACTACTAAGTAGACTTGAGAAATAATACAAGAACTACCATCGGTTCTGCCTTCAATATATATTAATTTCTGCCTCTGTAAATTCAATAGGTAGCCAAGATCCACTTTTGTGTGTCAAGAACTTGAAGTCAACAAAATAAAATGGAAAACTGAAATCTATACGCTGACATACTTCCTTTGGCTTTTCCATCTCAACTGAGATGCTCTTTATATAAAGAGCTAGCATAAAAATGGGAAACATTAGTTGGTCCTGGTGACACGAGTCTTTGATCCTAGTTATTCAAGGAGCCAAGGCAGGATGACCACAGGTTCAAGTGCTACAGAGAAAAATCATATTTCAAAATGAAAAGGAGTCTGTGGCTCTAGCTCAGTGATAGAGCACCTAAATATGCTTTGAGTTCAATCCCTAGCATCATAAAGTGAGAAAGAAATATTAATATTTTTAATGAGTATATGTTTAAGTGAAAGTTTTGAAACATTGAATTAAATGATAATATTTAAAAATTTTCATTCTTTTTCATATTATGTTTAAATATGGG
>NW_008338715.1:3352082-3353734 GCF_000622305.1 Nannospalax galili | reverse complement strand
TATTAATATTTTCATAAAGTAAGTTTTCAGAAGGGAAAACTTTAATAACTGTAAGGATGTTTCACAATAATATATTCTGAGTGTCTTGTTACAACTAAGTCTATCTCAGAAGGTATTTGCTGATGAAGAATACTACATTCCAAAGCTTCACGAACTTTTAGTTATGGTACTTGAAGGGGAAGAGGAAGGGATGCTTTATGAGCTAGGACTTTTTCCTGGGCCGTGTATACCCAAGTGTTTAACGTCTGGCACCAGCATATATTGTTTTATGCAACTATCCAGCAATTGGTGACAGGTTAACTTAATAGTTTGTTGGCTTCTTGGTAGGATGACATTTTGGACTTTGAAAAGCTCTTCACTAATTAGTATGTTGAAGACTAGAAGATAGTTAAGAATAGTTTGTAAGCTCAGAAAAGAATAATAGACTAGAATAAAAAGAAAGGGGAAAGGAATAATAAAGGATAAGGTATTAAAGAAGGGGATGTTCATGATTGTGAACACATCAATTTACAAAAAAGAAATACCATGACTCAATTTGAACATTATTTATGTATTATATTTGAAGGAATATTTTGAGTTTAAAAATCTTATTACTTCCAATAACAAGAAAGTTCTTGTTTAACTCCAAAGACAGACATAGTAATTCCTATTAGTATGTGTTGAGTAAATGGAAAGGAGAAATCATTATTATTCTCGAGTTTCTTCTAGGTAAATATGAATAGAAAAGTGATGCTGGTACATGTTGTTATGTATATATAAACATAAGTAAATGTATTTATAAATATATTTACTTTGCAATTTATAGAAAGGAAGGAAATCATACATTTCTTCTTTTAGTGCTCTGTTACCATTTATATTTGTGCATATCTATACATTTAAAACTAAACATGTATATTTAAGTTTCCATTATAAAAGGCTGCATTCTTCCAGTGCTTTTATCAATTTTGGTTTCTTTTAAAATTTTTTCTTATATTTATTTTACATTTACTTATTATTTGTATGTGTGCATCTGTGTGTGCTTGTGTGTGCGCATGTGTGTGTGTGGGGTGTATAAGCAGCACTCATGTGGAGTTCAGAGAAGAACTTGTGGAAGTTCTTTTTCTTCTATTGTGTGGATTTCAGGAATTGAACTCAAGTCCTCACATTTGGCAGCAAACACATTTACTTGCTGAGCCATCTGGCCAGTACTCAATGTTCATTTTTTTTTTAAGGGAAAATACCGTTAAATTTTTCTTTAGAAAATATAAACATTAAGATGAAAAACATTTTAGTGTTTCACAATTTCTTGATGTCATTTTGTTAATTTCTTGATGTCATTTTGCATGGAGCATTGAATTCTTCATGATTATTTGATTTAGTATATTGAAGAGGGAAAGAAAATGAATGAGACAACTAAAAAGTTTAAAAAGTTTTATGTGTAATAATTCTAGTAAGAACACACTTTTATAAATAGCCTATTACACATATTTTTAAATCCTCATATGCACATATAATATAATCTCTCATTTGTAGAATTTTCTTGATTAAATGACTCACAGAGAAAGTTTACGAACATCAGTTACATTAGTCAGAATTAAGGTCACAAAATTCATAAACATAAAAAAATGGCCTATACAAAGATAATTTATTGAGTGCTATAAGAAAATGCAGAA
>NW_008338715.1:3344760-3352024 GCF_000622305.1 Nannospalax galili | reverse complement strand
AAGTGCCTATTTCCCTAGCATACTAAATAATCAATATTAGGGATCTGGGAAATACTAAATGAAATACATTTTTATTATCAATAATTTATGTAAAAATATTTTAAATATGTTTTAAATATTTTACTTTTATTTTTATTTTATGTGTATGAGTGTATTGCCTGCATGTATGTGAGTGCACCTATGTCATGCAATGCCGCAGAGCTCAGAAGAGCAGAAGAGGTCTTTGGATTTCCCTGGAACTGGAGTTAAGGACCATTCGTAGCTGCCATGTGGGTGCTGGGAATCAAACCCGGGTCCTCTTCAAGAGCAGTGTTCCTAACCACTGAGCCATCCCTCAGGCCCCATATGTTATGTATTTAAGCTTTGCTATTCTTCTATGATGTCTTCCCTATAAGAAGAATGCAAGTTTGTCAATCTAAGTATGAGGAACTAAGAAAATCAACATTATTTTTAGGGCATAGTTCTGAATGAACTTACCATGACTGAATCATTAATAAGAAAAAGAAAACTTACAACACAAAGAGAACAAGAATAACTGTCATCTGGGGCAGCAGGAGGCTCAATACACATTTAAGAGCAGCTCTTAGCACACTGTGAATTTCAGTTTGAATTTAAAAAATTATGATTGTCTTTTTCATGGGCTGTTAAGAATTATGATCTTGCTGTTATTGCTCACTTCTTAGTGTGAAAATGAGTGAGACAGCATGTCTTCCAGTCAGTATATTAAGACTGTGGAAATAAATAGCAGCTGATATTATTCTGCCTGTATCCTGGTTTGAATACCTTTCCCCAGAAATATGCTGAGAACTTAATCCTCAGTGCAACAGAATTAGAGGAACTATTAAAGTTGATTAAGTCAGTCATCTCTACCCATGGCTTCATGGGAAAGCTTCACAAACCCTACTTCCTTCCACACTTCTGCCAGCCATGATAGGACCAAAGTTCCTCCCATTACAGGATACAGTATTCAAGGTGCCATCTTGGAAATGGAGACTAGGACTTGGCTGGACTGCAAAGTGCCAGAGTACTGATTTGGAATCTTCCAGCCACTAGAGCTATGAAAGTAAAACAATCCTGGCCATTATCAATTGCCTGTTCTGTGAAATGTTTGTTTATATGTATGCTTATTGTTCTAGTTTGACTTCAATTGCTGTGACAAATCACTCCAACAAATACCAACTTGGGGAGGAAAGCTTACATCTCTTGGGTGACAGTCCATCACTAAGGGAGCCCAAAGTAGGAACTAAGGGCAGGAACTTGGAGGCAAGAGCTGAAGTACAGACCATGGAGGAATGCTTCTTACTGGCTTGCTCCCCTGGTCCATGCTCAACCTGCTCTCTTAAATAATGCATGACTACCTGCCCAGGGGTGGCATTACCCACAGTGGGCTAGGCCCTTCCACATCACTCAACAATTAAGTAAATGACCCACAGACACGACCACAGGACAATCCAATAAAGAAACTTTCCCAAATAAGTCTCCCTTAACTCAGGTGTGCCAAATTGACAACTAAAACTATCCAGCACACTTATTTATTTGCATCACAAAATATACTAATGCAGCCTGCTTCAAGAAACTGTCACAGATGGGTAAAAAAATAGAAACATAGTCTCAAAATTCTAGAAAATATATTTTAGATTAAGATTGTAACCGAGTTGGTAAGGGGCTTTCTTCCTGGCTTGTAAAACAGCTGCCTGCTCACTATGTGGTTATGGGGAAACTTCAAGTTCATTTGGTCTTGATTCCAGCAGATTTCTTGGTTTTGGAAAATTCAGATGGACAGGACAGTAAATCAAGCAGTCAGGAGTTGAATTACAGCAAGAAAAATATGCAAGCAAACACTGTGATGCTTTATATCGATTGTCAACATGACCTGAATGAATCACCATGGATACAAACATCTGAGCAAGTCTGTGAGGGGTTCTCTAGATAAAATCACTGAGGTGGGAAACCCAGTTAAACGTGGGTAGCAGTATTCCCTGGGATGGGATCCTGAATTACCTAAAACAGGAAAAACAAGCTGAGCATCAACATTGTTCACTTTTCTTCCATCTGTGGGATTGTGGATATAATGTGAGGAGTCATCTCTATTTCCTGTTGCCGGTACATTCCACCAGGATGGGCTGTAGAGTTTACGGTGAGCCCAAATAAGCCATTTCCCTCACTTTGCTTTTGTCAGGTATTTTATCACAGCCACAGAAAAAGTAACAAAGACAATACCCTCTAGAATAACAGCCAAGTCAAGCAGCAATGGTCCTGATACTAGTAACCATTTGTCTTGTAGTTCTCCTGTCCCTTAATCTATCCCTATCCCGTGACTCCCTCAGGGTGGGCACCACCAGAAAAGGGGCATTGTTTTCTTAGAAGCTCATTTTACCCAGTCTTAGTCTACTATAAGCAACCGTATAAAATGCATCTGTGTTGGTTTAAGTATCCCTGAAGTTGGAAAGTTCACTCTAGGAAGGAAAAGAGCTGTCTGCACATGCTCCTAATGAGGAAGTCTCTGAAGTTGATTTAAGCTGAGCTAGCTGGAGTTGACCATTACCACCCGCTGTTTTAACAACCTGCTTTGGGGCCCTGGTCTTCCATGTAGAGTGACTGTCATGACCTGTTGTTCTACTTGTCCGGTTTTGGAGTACCCATTGGTCATTTCCTCCTTATGTTCCATCTAACAGTGTCTTCTATAGGTTTTATTTTCATGCATGTATAAATAGTGTGAGGAAGAGAGGACAAATCTTACTTCCTTTAGATTAAGGCTCATCCCTTATGATGTAATTAAACATCAATTCTATTTCAATTAATTATCCTTTCTATAATTGGGGTTCAGTTACTCAACCAATGACTTTTGAAGGTATACAATGTAATCCATAGGAAAAAATCATTAATTCAGTCATGCAGTACAGTAATAATTAGCTTTGTATTAATTTGTTCATAATATACTCGTATTATTTTCTTTTCCTAAGCTTATAGTTGATATAAACATTGCTTATTTTAGCATCTACCATAGCATATTACTTTAAATTTTAAAAATTCACAAAATGGCAAAAGTTCATCAATTTTTATACAGGTTTACATGTTTAATGTAACTAATTTTGTTCTTTAAGGAGAAATTTTTGCTGGGCCTGTGAAACTTTTTCACCAAGACATTTACCAACACCAACAATTACATATACCATTCAAACGGTGTGTGTGTGTGGAGAGAGAGAGAGAGAGAGAGAGAGAGAGAGAGAGAGAGAGAAAAAGTATTTCTCATAGCACTTTTAGATTCACAGGAAAACCAAGAGGAAGATAGAGAGGTCTGTGCATGCTCCCTGCCCTGGTGAATGCATAGCTTCCCCTGTTATCATTTCTGCCCACTAGACCTGTGCATTTCTTACAGTACGTGAACTAACACCAACAGACTATAATCACCTAAAATACAAGGTTTATACTACAGTTACAATTTTTCTACTGATTTAGACAAATGTGTGATTGAATGTATTCATCTTCATATCAACATAAAAAGTAACAAAGTATGTTTACTACCTTAAAAATTCTCTGTGCCCTACATGTTCATATTATTTTTGGAGTAAGGGCAAAAGTCCCAGTCTCAGGGAGTTCAAATGAACTAGACATGTCTTTGAACTCAATCAAGAGATGTGAGCTTAAGAGGCAGGAAAGACCTTTATTTACAGATTACTCTGAAGAAGAGTAGCCTAATACTGAGCATCTGTCTCTAATATACTTGCAACTATCTCATTGTCACATAGGAAATGGGAACAAAGGTGGGTTAAGTATTTCCATTTTAGTGGTCCAAGTCAGCTTGGTCTGTATGATTTCTTTGACAGTTACTTTAGGATCATCAGGCCAGAGCTTTGTTGGTGCCAGTAGTCACTATGGTTTATGGGAAATTTTGGTCCTTTGTCTTAAGATGTTCATAATTCTCACCTGTAAGAGAAAAGGAAGGACAGGAACAAGATGGAGCAAGAAAGAAGCTGGAGATAACAGGGTGGGGACTGACTCTTCTGTCCCCTTTCCCATCCTCTGTCAAGCACCATCTTTTTTGATTTATACTGTGTTTTCTTTTATAGAATCTTACATAAAGTGGTGCAGTCGGTAAATTTTCCAGATTAGGTTCTTTCACTTAAAAATATGAATTTAACTGCTTCATTTCTTTCAAAGGCTTGCTAACTAATGTCTTTTCAGTGGTGAATGACATTTCTCAAACAGGAAGAGCCTTTTTCTTCGTTGTCATAAATTCTTAGTGAGTACACAGATCCTTATAACCAAAACCTAAGAGATAGATTACCAAAAGAAATACGATTAATTAATTAATATAATGCATTTAATATGCAGATTTTATGTGTAAGTGGGAGACGCCCAGGGAATGAATCATTCTCAGAAGCGGCTCAGCATTTCAGTTCATATCATCTCTGGAAAGAGGAATAAGATTTTAGAGAAGAAACAATCCAGGACAAAAGGTTTTTTGTGTGTTTTAGTGCCTGGGAGTGTGAACATGAAGGCAAGAGAAAAACAGTCAGTAAATGCATTCCTGGAAATTCCTCTAGCACCATCTTCAGAACTGTAAGAGTCTAAATTTTCCTTAGTGATTACATTTTTTGTTTTCCCAGTTAGAAAGGAGGGTAAATTCTTTCGATCTTCATAAATCTCAACTCAACTATTAGTATAATCGAAGTGTGTGCATGCACAAGTATGCATATCTGTGTTTGTGTCTGTGTACGTATCTGCATATGCATGCCTATGCACATGTGTATCTGTGCATGTATATTTATGCCTTTGTCTGTGCATGTCTGTATATCTGTGTTTTTATGTGTCTGTGTGTGTGTTTGTGCATGTGTGTGTGTATGTATGTATGTGTGTATATGTGTGTAAGTGTGCATGTATATATGTCTCTCTGTGAATCTGTGTGCATGTGTGTCTGTCTGTGTTTGTGTGCATGTGTGTGTGTGATTGTGCATGTGTGTCTGTGAGATCAAAGAGCTTCTGTCATTTACTTAATTGCCTTTACTTCAAAGGATACTCTGATTGAAGTTATATTTTGGGATAACGAACTCTGGGTTATCACTTGTGTTGTGATTATGTCTCACAGCTTCTCCATTTATTTGTTGACCAAAAACTTGATTACTCACAAGTTTGGCAGTTATCAATAAAACTGCTGTAAACAAACAAACTTCAACAAGGTTTTTGTGTGGACATGAGTTTGCAGCTCATCTTGGCTGACACCAGGGAGCATGAATGTTGGATTGTATGATATGATTATGTCTACCTTTGCAGTCCATTGTCATGCTTTCTCTCTCAGTAGCTGGGCCATTTTTTATTCTCATAAACAGTGAATGAGAGTTCTTGTTGCTTCACATGCTTGACACATCTAGTGATGGCAATGTTCTAGATTTTGGCATTCTAGTAGCTACATAGTAGTCATGCAGTTTTATTTTAATTTGCAATTCCCTAATGAGATATGAGATAATTAATCTTTTCATGCATTTATTTGAATGAAGGGCAGACAGTCATATGAATTCAGAGCAACTGTGACAGCATGCACAAGATCTACATAGGTTCAAGGCAAATTCCCAGCACAGAATGGTGGTTAAAAATTCCCAACCTTAATGAGGTACTATGGAGAAATGATTGCTGCTGGGAGAGAGAGAAAGAGAGAGAAAGAGAGAGAAAGAGAGAGCGAGAGTGAGAGCGAGAGCGAGCGAGCGAGAGAGTTTTCTTTAGGAATTCAGCTGGTGAGTAGTAAGGCGGGTGAGGATAGGTGAAGGGGTCTGAATATGATCAAAACATAATATGAAATTCTCAAAAATTCTACTAAAATATTTGTTTCATTTCAAAATGCTTTTTGTGTCATTTTACAGGATCCATATTCATTTTTCCTAATAGTGTTTATTAATAATCCATGTTTTCCAATTTGTGATTTTGGAGCCCTTGTGAAAGATTTATTTTTGTGTTCTATGTTCTTATACCTTAACATTTTCATTATTATAGAGTTAGTATGTTTTAGAATCAGGCAATATGACCCACCTAGAACTATTACTTCTGTTAAAGCCTGCTTTGGCTTATTAGGCATGTTTTTGTAGTACAACACGAATTTTAGACTGCTTTTCTATATCTGTGAAAAATATTAAAATGTTGATGAGGATTATATTGAATTTGTTAGAGTTTCTAATCATAATAACATTTTGTTTTTCAGTATAAAACACAGAATATCTTTTCATTCACTTATGATTTATTTACCTCCTTCAAGTGTTTTTATAACTTTTAGTATTAAAATGCTTCCATAGCCTTGGAGAAATTTATTTCTAATATTTATGGTTATAATTTTTTTGGTCTTTTTGAGACAGGGTCTCCCTGTAGTCCCAGCTGTCCTGGAACTCACTATGTGGACAAGGCTGGCCTTGAACTCACAGAGATCCGCCTCCCTCTGCCTCCTGAATTCTGGGATTAAAGGCATGCGCCACCAAGCCCGGCTATGGCTATAATTTTTAACAATTTTCTTCATGTATATTTTATCACTTTCACTAAACTCATTTATTATTTCAAATAGCTTTTGGTAGAGTCCTTAGCATCATATCAGCTACAGACCCAGGGAACCTTGCCCTTTCATTTCTGACTTGGACTATTGATTCTTTGTCTCTGATTTTTCTAGATAAGATTTATAGCACTATAATGCTCAGAATTCACAAGAGCACACTTTTTCCTTGCACATTATTATAAAGGAAAATCTTTCCACTTTCAATATCAGTTATAATATGCTATGTCAGCTTTTATTTTGTTGAGGCACATTACTTCCGTGCCTGTGAGTTTTCATTTTGAAAATCTTTTAAATTTTGACAAATATCTCTTCAGATGTTCACAGGATTTTATCCTTAATTATGTTAATGTGATATATTATACTATTAACATATGTTATATCTTCCTTGAATCACATCCTTGAATTTCATTTGGTTGTAATATATGAGTCTTTCAGTGTGTTGCTGGGTTTGCTTTGTTAGTATTTTGTTGAAGATTTTTGTAGCTTTGTTCATTACAGATGTTAGACTATAATTTTTCTTTAGCGACTTCTAATGAAAACTGAAGTGTGTTCTACTGTGTATTATTTATTTATTTATTTTTATATTTATTTATTATGTCAGGGTCTCATGAAGCCCAGTCTTCTCTCAAACTCACTGTGTAGCTGAAGATGAACTTGAACTCTGATCTTCCTTCATCTACCTCCTGAATACTAGAGTATTGCAGGCATGTACCCCCATACCCTATTTAC
>NW_008338715.1:3342361-3344703 GCF_000622305.1 Nannospalax galili | reverse complement strand
GAAGATGTTAGGAACTGGACTTTTCTTTGGTGAGATTGTTTTCATTATTCACTCAAATTTCTTACATTTTATTTATTCTTATTCGTTTTTTTTCAATGATAAAAGAAACGAACTTTAGAAAGGCTTTTGTGTTTACTTATACTAATTTTCACTACTAGTATAGAGTTCTATGAAATTTAGCAAATACATATTAACATAAAATTTCAAACGAAATCAAAGCACGGATCAGTTCCATTACTGTGAATTTAACTTGCTTTATCATACACCCACAAGCAGGCATGCACAATTTACAGCTTTTAGAAGTTCAAAATTGTTTTCAATGGTTTAGAATTAAGTGTTGGCAGGTTTGCGTTTCTTCTGGGTTTCTCTGACTTAGAAGCCATCTGCATTCCTTGGCTCATGTTCCTGCTCCCTTATTTTTCCAATCTTAAAATCTGGTCTGAGTCCTTGCAGTTACTGTTTAGCCCTGACTCTTCCATCCTTTAACAACCTTGATGATTACATGGTAATTCAGAATAATATCCCTTTTTAATAATCCTCAATTTAGTCATAGATATACATTCTATTTTACCCTTTAATGTAAAACCCAGATTTTGTGGATTAGGAAATGGGTATCTTTCAGGTGTACAAAATTTTGGCTACAAGAGCAAAATTTACACGATCTGGTTTCGTGAAATTATCATGTGTTGCTTTTCATTGATATTTTACTGGTTTATCATTTGGAAGAACCTAGTAGTGCCACATTTCTGTTGGTCTGAGGACACAAATTGAATGCTTTTCCTACAGGATTATTATTGATAAGACTTTTGGTAGAGGTTGAGTTTTAAGGACTATTATAAAACTCAAAGTACATTTCAATACCTGTAATATACTCTGCTGTAATGTAATGCTAATATAATTATGAAACTTGTAATTTTGTTTCAAAGTCATTTCAAGGAATGATGGTGACAAAGTAGGAATAACAAGGCACCAGAGTTCAAATGTGTTGCATTAGATTATTCAATGAATGGTGTTTGAATTTCTAATGCTGAATTTCCTCTTAAAATTTTTTTAGCCTTATTTAATACCAATATACTGTCCTCTAGCTTGCATTTTGTCCAATTCTGTGGCAAATTCATTGAATCATGGACCTAGCTAGTGTTATTTAAACAATGTCAAGTTCCATTTCCTGCACTGATATCCATATAGTTCCATTTTTATGGTTCAGTTAAAAAAGAAACAAGTCTCTGTAATCCCTGAACAATTTTCTCTCACATGGTAAAGGAATTCAAGAATCTGACCTCTGCCTACACAACTGCTGAGAGAATTATGCACTTTTGTTTGGGTATTTGTCTCCTTAATTTTATGCTTTTAAATCCCAATTGTTTCTTTTTTTTGAGGAGTTTGTATTATATTACAATTATGATTTTTAGTCTTTACACTATGGTTATTTTAGTCTTGTCTTCCTTTAAATATGTGTAATATTAATATGAATGATTACATTAATAATATTAACTATTACCTTGATATTTATAATAATAATTACTGAAAACATGAGTTGGTAGAATGAAGGTCACACACTACAATGTATGATTCTTTTAGGAAAGAGCTGTCAGTTTATTTTGGACTACCATACAAAAAATAATAAATTATGCATTTTCATTGGAACATTTTTCCTTTTTAATAGATATTTGGGTTCATCATCTGAAGAGGTAGAGAAAGAGAAAGAATAACAAGTCTTTGTATGGCAGGTTATGCTTAGTGTAAGCTACTTTTGTCAAAATGGGAGATATTTAGTTTGGTCTTGTATTTTTCAACTGTCTTTCCATCAATTCATTAAAATTGATTGTTTAAAATACAAGGTAATATATAGAAACAATAATTCTAAATAGGTTCTTTTGCTAAGCATATATCTGGGAGATTTAAGATTATTATTATTAATGCAATCTGTTTTGTCTGAAAGATCTTATTGCAAACTCTTGCAAGAGATCTTTTTGCCTAAGAGAGAAAGACCATTTTGCATTATCGAGACTTATTTCTCAGGCTCTCTTGTTTAAGATCAGAATCTCAAGTGTATTAGAGCTTAAGCTTAAACTACTCCCTTGACTGTTTGTGTAATTAAAAATATAGAGTTTTGTGTTTTGACTGCATTTCGGATATGAAAATGTTACTGTTTTAACTCAGAGTACTGCATAGAACTTATATGTGTTCATAAATTATGGGACCTGAAACTTGCAATAGTTATGTATAACTATGTGATTATATTTGCTGGCAATAAATCTATGGATAGTGGTGTTGTGAATTGTCTATTTGCTCAAAATATTATAAGAGATTATGGAGGATGCTTTACATATATATATATA
>NW_008338715.1:3323385-3342270 GCF_000622305.1 Nannospalax galili | reverse complement strand
TTTACCATATCCTAAGTAGGAAGACATTTAATTAGATTATAATGACAGTAAACTTCTCATCTCTGTGTCAAATTCCTTTTCATCTGATGCTTGAATGCCTTTTTCTGTTCCAGAATAGAATTAACTAAAATATATGACACTTAAAAATGCCATATATTCTGGAGCAGGTTATTATTCAATAGACAATTTCATAGCACACACAGTTCAAAATAAAATTTGAAAAAAGATAATGAAAATATAATAAATTATATCTTTTTTGGTGTCTCCATGAATATTGACACAGCAAATATTAAATCGTTTCCTGGAGAAATTTATATCTCTACTTATGTATATGTACATTTACTTAACATAGATTATAATCTTTAGTCATAATATCCCATCCCATCTCTTCCTTTTTTTCCTTATTTAATAAAATAGAAAAAAAGGCTTAGAAGATGGTTTTATTAGAAAAGTGCTTGCCACATAAGCATCAGAACCTAAGTCTGATCTCAGATCACATGTGAAAAACCTGGATGTAATCTCATATGCTTGTAACCTCAGCAGTGGATAAGTGGAGACAGGAAAATCCATGAGGCAAGATGGATGCCCATTCCATGCTATTTAGTGAATTCCAGGCACATGAGGGACCCTGTCTCACAACATAGTGGATGGTAATTAAGAAACAACACCCAATGTTGTCCTCTGGCCTCCACATACATTAACACATGCCCACACTTACATATTCACATATATCATGTGCAAATACAAATGTCTACACACACAGACACACACACACACACACACATGATACACTGTCATACACATACACATTCAGAGATGGGGGTGAGAGAGAAAGAGAGACAGAATGAGAGAGAGAATGAGAGAGCAAATGAGAGAGAGAATGAGAGAGACAGAGACAGAGAGAGAACAAGATTCAAATTCTTGGGTGACTTGAGTGAGACCGTCCTACTAATGTGCAGGAGTTGAAATTCAAATTTTCCACCTGTACCAGAGCATGACCTCTTTCCACTGTCTTTCCACTGTTATACATCCTATGGTCTACATTCTGTCTTTATTTTTACATAGGCACAAAAGAAAAAACATGGCAGAACATGGTCTCCTTTATTTTCGATCTGCATATTTGAATGTTGAATTTCAAAGAATAATATCACAAAACATGTCATCTTAGCAATTGAGAGACTTAAAAAGTAAGGTCAATCTGGCTTCTACATTTCTCCTCTGAGCATAGTCACACTAGATTTCTGTGACCTACCTTGCATGGAGGAAAGCCATAGGACTCTGATTGCCTATAGGTCCCACCCAAGACCCAGAGCTCCAAAGGAATATGAACAAACAAGGTCTGGCTATGTCCCCATGAGTTATTGCTATTAGGATATATCCTCTTTTTATTGAGTCATATATCTCTGTGACTTCCCCAACAGTATCCACCTTTAGAATCAAAAGACAGTTTCTCTGGATTTCCAGTCTTTATTTCTGAATCTTTTTCAGGTAAAACTGTGATGTGCTTTTGTCTTATGCATCTGACTTTTATTATAGAGGTGATAGTCATCATCCTTGTGATGGCTGATAAAATATAGTTTTTTTTTCTCTTTCCATCAGCAAATGATCCTCAATGCTCAAAGTATTGATTTGAACTAAAAATAAATTGCAGTCAGTAGGCAAGTTGACAATGTATTAATTACAACTAGTGAGAATCAGTTTTTTAAATTTTGCCTTTCTTTTTAATGGGTTACTCACTCCTTAGTTATAGGAGTTATTAAAGAAAGACACAATAAAGAATAAAATTAATTGCATTGGAATAATATCACACATATTGAATCAAAGAAGTATTCATCCTAACTGCTATAATGACTTTGGCATGGCTTAAAAACTTTCTCTATGAATAATTCAGATAAGGCATAAGATCCTCATCAGTGATTGTTTTTATCATTGAAAATTTAGAACAGCAGATATAAAGTATCAAATATCTGCAAGGTGCTTGTTCACTGTCTCACTGGACATTTGAGGTCACAGTGCCAAGCAGATAAAGCCATTGTGCGATTAGTAAAGCAGCTACTCAGAGTGTTCCTAAGATAACAAAAATAGAATGTTTTCACATGAGAATTCAGAAAGCAATTATCTGTGACTCTACAGCTTATGGCCTCTTCAATTCCCCATATAGCTCTCCAGAGAAAATACTTTATAGGACTCATCATTCTTAATTAGATTTGTGTGTTTAACTGAATGCCTATTTTGCTTGGATAGAATTTCTGTGTGAAGCTAACCAAAGCTCTCTTGTCTGATATTTTATCTCTGTTCCTAATATGGCGTCAGGCACATCATTAACATGGTATAAATATTTGTTGATGTTACAAATGAAAATAAATGGATTAGCAGTATCCTAGTTATAAAGATTAGCTTCCAAAAGCTATTAGATCATTCCATTATTCAGCCCCAACTTTCTAAAGTTCTGCACATTCTGCCAAAAATCGCAAATGTACATGTTATAATTAACGATTCCTCAAGTTTCTTTTAGGTTTGTAGGATATTTCTGTATGCAACACAGAGTTCTCTTTCGAACCATTTCCTGCCATTACTATGCTCACTGATGACTCCTTATTCTACCTTCTAAGTCTACATTGTTGCCAAACCTCAGGCTGAACACTGTGCCCATTATTAAACAGCCATCTGCATGTGCCCAGGAAAAATAGCAAAGAACAGAAAAAACCCTGTCAAGCTCTTACCCTTTGCCAAATTCTTTATTCAGCTCTCTGGTGCCCTCTGAGTGTTAATATAAACTGGGTATTCCGATAGCTTTGCTTCTTCTCAATGGTGTGCATTTTAAAGAGGCAGGAAGAACAGAGGCACAGAAAAAATAAAACAACCAGAAGAAAACAAAACACTGAATTGATGTATATTGTTATATGATGCATGCTTTTGAAGTGTGCTCAACAGAACATGCTTTCATATATATAAATATATATATAGGTAAACATATATTATATATGTTCAATATTGCATTTTGCCATGAAAAATTACAAAAACACAGAATGACCAAAATGACTGCAATATTTCTAATTGAAGAACATGACACATTAAAACTATGAGAAGGAAAATAATTTATATGAATGTTTTGTTAAAATCTTCCTGCAAAAGCAAATGGTGCACATTTAGATAAAAATATTCTGGTTTACTTACATTGCCCTAATAGCAAGTAACTTTCAGTTGAAAATGATGTAGGCGAGTATTTACTAGAAAGATCTGAGAATTATATAGACATTTTTAAGATTTTTTGTTATATTTTGAAGAAAGCATGCTTTGAAGAAAGATTCTGCCAGTAGCGGCTTTTCATTTAGGCCTTTTTTGGCCATGAGTACTGAAGAAAGAACATCACAAAATTATGGCATTAATAAGTGGTCAGAGAGTCATTTTTCACAGGTCCAGTCTTCCTCAGGTATGTGCTTTGGAGATGAGGGCTCTTCAGGAGTACATCCGGGAAGCTATAGGTGGTGAGTTAGAGACCAAACAGAATCTATTATCAACTTGCCATTTTGTGATTTTTGATAGCATTCCATCCCTCTAACAAAGTTTGTGCTCTGAAAAGCTTTTATAACCATTAACTGCTCTAGCACTCCCTGCAAAAGAAAGATGTGGCATTCTTAAAGACACGTTCTGGAAGATTAAAATGACTTGTGCTAGATACAAATGTATTCCTGTGGAGCACAAAATATTCTGCAGAGTTTGTAAATAGGGTCCTTTAGTATCTAATGTGATCAGTGAAAGCTATAATTCATATGTCACTGGATATATTTATCTCAACCCATTTTCCTCCTGTCAGCATAAAGACTGGCATATATATCAATATTTGCTAAAAGAATGAAAGTATTTTACCCAACTGCTATTCAAGTGTTTATTTCCTTCCTATGTTTTTGTTCCTTTGTTTTCTATAAAGAAGAAAGTTCTGCTTTCTTTTTCTTGAGAAAAGGCTAATAGGACAAATAATTACAGAATGTTTTGGACCACATCCCTCATACCTGTTAAGGATGCTGAGTAGTTTGTCTACTATATAATTTTTAAATCCACTGATTCTTCTTTTCAAATTAGTTACAGTTGTCATAGCTTTTGCCATCCCACCATCAAAATGTTCTTTCCAGTGCTTCAGTTCTGGAGGGGAAGATTCCATGACATAGTCTGGCTAGAAATGTGAGAATTAAAGTATAATATTAATGAATATTTGTATCTGATATCATTTGATGAAAACTTCAAATAGTCCAAGGATTTACTCATGAATGTGTTTGAACAACATCTCACATTTTTAAATGTCTGATGTATGCCACATTCCTCAAAGCACTTTTCATGAATTAATATTTGTAGTCTCTACTGTAGCCATTTGAGGTACACAGAATGCTTTTTATTTAACAGATTAAAATGCAGAGGCATGAAGAGTTTCGATATTCTCTTAAGATCGTAGAGCTAGTACATTGTCGAGCAAAGATCCACAGCCAGGTACTTTGGATTCCAACTCAGCTCTCCTCAACAGCATGTTGTGCTGCTTCTCTAATGCTGTTTGACATTATCCACTCACTTGCAGTTAGCTAGAACTATATTGGATTTGAAACCTGAAGATTTCTGGCTTCTCTGAATCTACTATGACCTTGGAATTTTGTTTTCTGTAATGCTGCACTTCTCTGGAGTTTGAAAGAAGATGCTATAATGTAAAAGAAATGGTGAGTTTGGCTAGGAATATATTTAAGGAAATGAGAGAGTAGGAGAATTCATTTGAACTGTAAATTCTTTTTTTTTTGAAGTGTGTTCAAACTGTATTTTGTAGTCATCTTACTAAAATAGAAAAATAACTGTAGTCTTCAAAATAATTTTACAATTTGTATATTTGTCTTATCTATCACCACTTTTTTTACTTAAAACTATTTCAAGGAGGTCAAGTATTATGATTACTATTTTTTTTTGGTCTTTTTGAGACAGGGTCTCTCTGTAGCCCCAGCTGGCCTGGATTCACTATGGAGACCAGGCTGGCCTCGAACTCACAGAGATCCACCTGCCTCTGCCTCCCGGGTGCTAGGATCAAAGGCGTGTGCCACAATTAAAAACTTGAATAATTTTCAGAAGTCCACACATTTATTCTGATCAAATTTAGTATTGGATGAGGGTCCCAAAACATTAAGTAATATTATAGTTACAGTTTTTGACTTATTTATTTTTATTTTATGTGTACAAGTGTTGTTCCTGCTTGTGTGTTATGTGTACCACATGCATGCAATGCCTGTGGAGGCCAGAGAAGTTGTTGGATCCCACAGAACTGGAGATTTTTGACAGTTTTTAACCAGCATGTTGGTGTTAGGAACTGAACCTACATCTTCTGCAAGAACAGCCAGTGCTATTAACTTTAGAGCCATCTCTCAAGCCCCAATATTATTTCATTAATTTTATAACAGAAAATATAGTAAATATGAAAGCATTGATAACATGGCATGACAGGATATTCACTGTATAAGCACATATTTCTCTTGAGAAATTAATTTATCCCTTGTTTATTTTTCCTTTATATGGTGAAAACACACTTAATGTCTCTGTGTATAACAAAGCTGTCAGATTCCAGTGGATGCTTATACTATTTGAACATTAAATCAGTAATAATATGTAAACTTTATTGTAGTTTATGTATACAGCAGTATCTGTGATTATTGTTAAACACAAAGCATTACAATCATCTCCAGATAAACCTTATACATATGGGTCTGGTATACATTTGTGCCTAGTATCCTTGAAGGTCTTTCAAGCAGTTTTAGTATCCCTGAGGCCTAGGACCCCTGAGAACTCATTGAGGAAGAATTGTTGAGTGACTAAGAAATATGAAACCAAATGATGTGGCTTTGCTTTATCTGTTTCTTTTTAGGTTAATTTAGGCAGTTTTTGTGGCCTCTGTCCTTTGTTTCCTCATCTAGGAAAGATGGATAGTAATTGAATTTAATTCATAAAATTGCTGAATATTTCAATGCTTTTCAATGATTATCCCTCAGCTACTGTAGGCTGCAGCAGTGATTTTAAATAAAAAGAAACTGTGCTTGCATGGACATGAGTTGCCCAAGGAGACATTACTTGGTATTATAATTAGTCCGTGTTTGAAACATTCCTTACAGTAAATGTTCTCTGTGAACTTATAGGCCTTAATGTCTGATTCATTTGTTGCTGACCTTTTCATCTTCATTAATGAGGGCTGGTGTCCTGTGTTTTCTCTATTCTTTTTTTTTTGGTCTGGAATGAGACTACTAAACACTTTAGCAGACCATGAAACTCCATGCTTTATCTCACAGAGTACTGAATTCTACAGTAGCACTAATTCAGCACTTGAGCAATTTTTGAGGACAAGGTAATATCTTAAATACTGCCTATATTTTCATTTGATTTAATATTAAAATTCACATTAGAGGTTTGATGCTAATATTTATCCAGCCAAAAAACATAGACCTTGAATCACCAACTACACAGATACAACACTCTGACATGAAGTAAAATTCATATCTAAACCTTAAAATAAATAGTCTTTGTATCATAGATTCACACTAATTTTATCTTCAGGTATTTTCTGTGAGAAACATTGAAGTCATAATATCTACCCAATTTTTGATTGTTGGTTTTCATAAAGTTATACGAGTTCATCATTGATGTCAAAATATAGAACACACTATTATCAACAAGGGGCATCATCGTTCCTTAAAAATTTTTTTAAGAACATGGCACAACTCTGCTAAATCTGTACTATACAAAATAATAGCTAGTAGCAAATATGAAGGCAAGAAAAAATTGAATAATAGGTTTGGGGAAAGGTAGGAATTAGTATCTTATAGATAGTTTGAATTCCTTCCGTATTTGAAAGTTAATATAAATAGTGAAGAGAATACTCTTTCCTCGATAGTGTGTTCCAGCTTGTAATGCTTCCTATTTGCTTATATTTCTTGGCTTACTATTTTAAAGACCTTTAAAAAGAATTGTTGTTTATGACAACAGTATATCTAATTAAAATATCTGGCTTATTCTGGCTTTGATTTTTGAAATGATTGGTCAAAATTATGTATATCTTTCCTAGGTAATTGGGATATTGTTTCTAAGATAGTGTGATTGGAAAAGAGAATGAAATATAATACTAGAGTTGAAATGTACTTTTCCATACCTTAATTGCTAAGGATAGTAGTCTATTATTATGGAATTTTACTGAAGAAACACTTTTATGCAGACATCTGGTGAGCCTCTTTTGTTCTCCCTTCAGGATCTATTCAGTCTGCTGATACCGTTACCTCTCACCTCTGCTCTCACCATACACCACTTCCTTTACTTTGAGTAGATCTAGAGATGTATTATTGTTCAACTTTAGAGCATTTGGCAAAATGTTAATGGATTAGAGTGATTGATTCAAATCACAGCAGATTTCATACCCTCCATTTCTTTTTTGTCTTCTGTACGGTGATCATGTGGAAGACAGCAGCAATTACAGAGGGAAAAGACACTTCTGGCCATGGGAATTGAAAGTGGAACTCATGTATTTGAGTTACTGTATTTCTTTTTATTTATTATTTATTCAATTTATGTGTATGAGTGGATTGACTGCATGTGTGTAAGTGTGATGCCTGTGGAGGTCAGAAGAGGGTGTCAGATTCCCCTGGAACTGGAGTTATGGACAGTTTAGCTGCCTGCCATGTGGGTGCTGGGAATTGAACCTGGGTCTTCTGCAAGAGCAGCTGGTGCTCTTAAGCACGGAGTCATCTTTCCAGTTCCCAATTAATGTTTTTCTTATGTATTAGCCAGCTCTGCTACTTAGAATTCTCTATGAATACTATGACGACAGGAAATTTGGAAAACACTCTAACTCTATCAAAAATACTATACAAAGTGAGGAGTGGGAAAAACATAATGTTGAATAAGTAATGAAACAAAGAGTGAGCACTTGTTTAGCACTAAAGATGTGCTGTCATGTTTGTACTTAATACACATATTAACTTACTATTTTAAAAAATAAAGTAATATGGATCTCACATTTCCACTAAGTGGATGCAATTTCTTTACGAACTATGAATTTTCTACTACAAGAAGGCATCAGATATACTAGGTTACATATTGGCCAGAAGATATGGCTTAGTCAGGAAATACAGAATGATGTTCTATCTTAGGAGCAAATATTAAGTGAGCTATATTTAAAGGAAATAAAGGATGGAAAAAAAGTAAGTTCAGTTCAGAAACTGAAGGCGTATTTGATAAATTAAGCTGCTTGGATTTTTATTTAGCAAGAAGGAAACAAATTGTTAATGGATTCCTAACAGTGGGGAGTTGTTTTGAAATGCTGGGGAAGGAACTTATGGGTAGATCACAAAGGGAACTCGGTATTAGACATTTCAGATTTGTTTCCTGTATGATGATAGCTTTTACAATATTAGCATTTATTTATAAACCTAAAAACCCTAACCTGTTTTAAATCCATATAACATTTTAAATCCATATAACATTTTAAATGCATGTTACAGATTTAAAATCTCTGTGTATGTGTCATATGTGTGTACTTGTGTCTGTACGTGTGTATACATGTGTGTGTACGTGTATGTGTATATGTGCTGCTCATAAAGATGTGGACGAGTAGAGGTCAGGACTAGGTGTTTCTTTTTATGGCTCTCCACCTTATTTTCTTTATCTTTTTAAAAAACCCAGTTTATTATGCCAAATCTGGAGCTAGATTGACTAGACTCACTGGTCAGCAAACTCCTGGTATCCTCTTGTCTCTGTTTTTCAGTACTGGGATTACAGGTGCATACCGCCGTGTCAGAAATTTACATGGGTGCTTGGGATCCAAACTTAAGTCCTCATGCTTGCCCAGCAAACATTTTACCCAATGACCCATCGCCCTATGGTATTGTCCTGGTTTTTTAAGTAAAAGCTTTAGAAACCATTAAGACTTACATAAACCTTGTGATCATCCATGGTAATTGATGTAAACTTTACTCACATTAAAAGTTACTATTATAAAGACAAAACTACTGTTTTAGTAAATCATAGGAAGTAAAATTGGACAAAATTTTGAGAAAATGCAAAAGCTTATAGATATGCTTTTTATATTCTCTTAAGTAAAGCAAAAAAGCAAGCTGGATAATCAGGGCTGCAAATCTGCTTATGAGAGGTAGGCAGTAAAAGACACCATAGTTGAGTAAGGTGTCTTTGGCCTACTGAACTGATGTCCACCCTGGCAGTAGAGTGTGCAGCAGACATGCTAGGAAGAAGTGGGCTTTCTCTTCCTTGTTCTGGTGTTTTGACATCTTGCAGCTTCTGTAAGTACCTGGATTTGCAGTCATGAAAACCAGAAAGTCTAAGAGATACCAGATTCCCCTGGCATAGATGTCAGCTTCCTATTACTATCATTTAATATCTCAGATCATGAACGTATAATGAAAAGTTTTGTTAGCTTATGAATTTGAAAACGACAGTCTGTGTTCAAGTAGCCCGAGTGCCTTGAGTCTTTGGTGAGGTTTCCAGGCAGCAATGAAGAAGGACAGGGTCAGAACAGAACTCCTTACATCATTAACCATGGAACAGAACAGAGAAAGATCACAGAGGACAGGGTCCCAAAATCAAATCTGAGGGTTCAATCCTGTGCCCTAAGACTTCACTCAAGGCCTCACTTTCCAAAAGTTCCACCACTGGGCAATGTTGCCATCCCAGGATCGTACTCTTAATTTATGGTCCTTGGGGGGAAATATTTGCCGACGATTATACTTGGCGTACCTTTGTTTTGAGTCAGAGTGAATTGTGAGGTGTGATCTGAGAGATGCCGGTTTCTAGAAATTTCCAGATGGGTTATGACATGCAAATTGTAACAGTATAAACTATAGATATGCTAAGAACTTCATAGAATATCTCTGCTATTTAACAAGTGTTGACTATGACATCTCTGAGACCAGAACCTTGTGCTAATGGGGAGCAAATAGGGAGAAAACTGTACCTTTTATGCTGCAACTCCACATTATTGGCTATTATGAATTATATGCCATTCATTCTATTAGTACCAGTATATCTGAAATTATGAAGCATTAAAAATTAATCTTTTCACCCAACTTTTTGTTAGTCCAAACTGTTCTATGATTAATATTGATTTATATCACTCTTCATACTAAATGAAAGATGATTGTTTTTTAAATTTCATCTATTTATTTATTTTCTGCTAAATTTATATCATATCCAACTGCCTTCTAAATAATTATTCTTTTATTCATGGGTTAGTTCAGCTCCGATTCCTCATCAGAGAAGCTCCTTTCTAATATTTTATTTATTATTTTTATTTATTTTATGTGTATGGGTGTATTGCCTGCGTTTATGTAAGTGCACCTGTATTGTGCAATGCCCACAGAGGTCAGAAGAGGGAGTCTGAGCCCCTGGAACTGGAATTATAGATGGCTGTTAGCCACTGTGTGGGTACTGGGAATCGAACCTGGGTCCTCTGCAAGAGCAGTCAGTGCTCTTTATCACTGAGTCATCTCTCTAGCCCCCAAAATTTGTTTTTGCAGTGGACATAGGTTAACCCAGTAAGAATTCTTTTACTAGACACAAGCAACATCCAAGTTAACATTTACTCTAATAATTCACTTGTGAATACTGAATCTTTAAGGAAATCAAGTTCAGTTTTAAAACGCACATTTGGTAGCTTTTATTTTGGATTAAAATGCCTATGTTATAGTGAAAATATATAAATTCAGTAACTAAATTACCTATAGTGTAAGTTAAGAGGAAATGGCTAATAATATTCATGTCTTACAAATTCAATATTATTAACTGCATAAACAGCACCAAGCCAAATATTTCTGGTGGACAGTTGTCCTGTTGTACTGAAGTTTAATCAATAAATAAAACTATTTAAGTTGAATAATATTATGTTTTGATATACACATTTTGAATTTGATATAATATTAAAGCTCAATAACACATTAATTATCTTTTTTTGCATGTGGTAAAAATGATGAGAACTATAACCATAGCATATTTCCAGTATGAAATATGCTAGTATCAATTAAAGACAAAAGGTTCTATGTTAGAAATTGCATAAGTGAAGGACTGTAATCCATCATCATCTTCCCATTTCTGCCTGTCTCAAACCTCTGATAGCCACCAACATAAAAAAAACCTAGAAATGAAGCTTGTGTTCTTTTGAATACTAAACATACAATAAAAACCTATAATAGATTTTTATTATTTTTACTATCAATAATTTTTATTCATTAGCAAGATTTTGTAATTATTATAGTTGCTTGTGAAATTGCATAAGTTTATTCTAATATACAAATATAATTAAAGTCAAGTCATTAAATATCTATTGGACCTTGAATATGGACTTTTGAAACATACCTGCTAACTTATTAAATATTGTATTTTTTGTTTGTATTGATCCTTAATTATTTTAAAAGCATTATCTATCCTGACACTATTATTGTGGATTAAATTAATATATATGCACATATAAATATGTAACTTCAATAAAATAATGAGTTTGAATTCATTGTTGCCTTTTAACAATATGCTTCACCTTTCACCGAACTGTAATATGCTTTACCTGCACATGTTTAAGTTTCAGCAAACTTCAAAACTAAAAATGACTAATCATTGCATTCTATTTAGTGTGCAGATTCAACAATAATATTTGAGGCTTCAACTCTTACTATAAAATGTTTTTATAAGCTCCCATTTAAATGTATTTCCTTATTGAGTAATTGTGATATAATGATCTGCAATTAAATTTTGCCTTGGGAATGAATAGGAAAGAATAAAATAGAGTTAAAATGAGTCCATTAAGTCTGTGTTGAATACAGAGAAAAATCCAGCTTCAAAACATTTGTTTATACTAATATAGCCATACAAAATATTCACATCTTTTTTTTTTTTTTTTAGCTGAGATGAATGCAAGGCTAACTTTTTGCAACTGAAGAATTGTCATGAGATTGTGGGGGAGAAATTTGTGACAGTATATCTCCTAGAGGGAATTTATAATCCCCAAACCAAGTAGAACTTTTCCTAATTGAGGTTGGGGGAAGGAGAATGCAATTAAAAATCTGTAAATATTTATGTATCTAGAAACTGAATCTCACATCACACATCAAGTTGAAACCACTCCACTATATACAATTTATTTCAAACATGGCAGACAAGATAGAGGAAATGAAAGACTCTAAAGAAATTTTGTGTCTTATGGAAAAAGCAAGGGAGAAAATTTTGGGGTTTTTTTTTTTTTTTTGGTCTTTTTGAGACAGGGTTTCCCTGTAGCCCAGCTGGTCTAGAATTCACTGGCCTTGAACTCACAGAGATGCACCTGCTTCTGCCTCCCAGTACTAAGATTAAAGGCAAGAGCCACCACACTGGGCTGGGAGAAACCTTTTTAAATTCTGTGCTTTTCCATAATTAAAATGATGAAAAATATTACCTTGTAATGTCATAAAATATTGCTGATAACCCAAATTCAATGATGAAGAAATTTCTTCATTTGATGCCTTTCATTCTTTTAAAAAGTATTTTATTATTTTTATTTTATGTGTTTGAGTGTATTGTCTGCATGTATATAAGTGGACCTGTCTCGTACAATGCCCGTGAACTGATTTTGGATCCCCTGTAACAGGAGTTATGGACAGTTGTTAGCTGCCATGTGGGTTCTGGGATCTGAACCTGGGTCCTCTGCAAGGGCAGCCAGTGTTCTTAACCACTGAGCCCTCTCTCCAGTCCTGCCTTTCATTCTTTTGCTAATATTTTACTTTTACATGTTGGGCCTATTTTAGATATCACTAGGTTCTGATGTCAGACTCTCTCCTGAGTTTATGACTGATTTAAGTTTACCACATATTTTAGTGTTTAAGCATCCAGTGATTTTTATCCTAAAACAAATCAGTTTGCTGCACAGAGCTAACATTGATCTTCAGCATGCATCATTCTTGTTCCCAAACATTAACAATGGAAACTCATTTCAGAGGCACCTTGTGTCAACTTATTTAGGTATAAACACATTTAGTCGCATATATCTCAAATGAATTTTGACAATATCCAAGTCATTTACCCTGTGAAAAAATGCTGCCCTTTTTGCATGTTTTTTTTTCTGAATTAAGAAAAAAAAATCTATTCCATGACCCAGCAATAGTTTTCACTAGACTGAATTGTGAGTTTCAGTATTTTTAATATAAATACAATATTGAGTTTTCTTGGGTATTTAACATTTTTCAGATTATAATGTGCATATTTCAGAAGTTCTAAATTTTCCATTAAACATTTTTCAAAGTGCACATTTTAATGTTTTCAAATGCCAATACTGAACTTTAAATTGTCTGAACATTGGTTCATCTGTATACCTGGGGGCTGTATTGCAAGGAACACAGTGCTAGACAGGAGAGACCTCCTTTTGAGTGGTTAGTAAGAGTGGTCCAAGAGACTCCTAAAATAACAAAGACTATTGCCAGAGTCTTTGGTTATTTCTCAGAACTAGAAGATAAGACCCTACTGCTGAAGACAAGATATATTTCAGATACAGGACTTGGAGCAACGGAACAGGTACGGACCTGGAAGCTTCTACTTGAAATTTAGTCCTCGAATTGCTAGATGATAATATGCAAACTGAAAATGGAGAAAGTCAGTCAATGGTCCAACCCATCCCTAAAGCCTAATAACCATAATGACTGGCATAGAAAACCACCTTTATTAGTACAGTAGTGGCACTGTTATCGAGGGGGTAATCATCAGTTATATAATTGGGCTTAGCGCCTTTTCAACTGGAGTAAATTCATGGGTGGCAATGTAAACTCAGCCAAACACACATGACAGGAGATGACATAGATCCTAGAGAAAACCTTATTTCTGTCATATCTCTAGACAAATGAAATTTTTTTATCATATGCTAAATATGGATTCTTATATTTACAGAAAAGCATACCATACATCACTCATCAAAGAAGCTTCTTTTTGCAACAGAGGGAGGCTACTACAGAATTTCACAACTGGTCAGACACAGTGAATACACATCTGAGATATGCCCAGTCCTAGGTGACACATGGAATAGAGCAAAGGGTAGAGAGAAAACCACTGCATCCCTTAGGTCTCACAAGTGAAGCTTTCTTATACAACAGAGTTTGATACACACAGAAGGCCACAACTGTCCAAGTTATAAAGAATAGGAGACACAGACTGTGTGTCCTTGGATAGGACTCCTATATTAAAGCTAACCCACCCATGACTCAGGGACCATTGTGGAACAGTAGGTGGAAAGATTGTGTGACGGCTAGTTTGTGAACACAGGCAAGCAGAGGCTTTCAGGCCCCTGGAAGCCTGCATATGTGAACTTGTGGCAATGGCGGTAAGGAACATAGGACCCCTGTCAACTCAATCAAATAAGACCCCATAGTGTAGCAAGACAAATGAGTGGTTGGCTGGCCCCAAAATGGGAACTATTGGAGATTATTCTGGGTGAGGGAGAGTATGCCTTACCTATGATCTCTAGATAGACTGACTAGACGCCAGTGGATGAATTTGCACTGAAGGACATCTGCCTACAAATGCTTAATTGGATGGGGCTTAAAGTGCATGGTGGAATACATGAAGTTGGATGGGGTTTGAGGGTCATGGTTAGGTTGAGGGGGGATTAAATTTGATTAAGAACTCTTGTATGTAATATACAAAAACTCAATAAATAAACCTTTGTTGGTGAATAAAATATAGTATATTTTGTATATCTTTAATAGTGATTGAAATATAATCTTCATCCTTGAAGAAAGCAGGTATAAAAATAGTGTATTTTGATCATTCTCATCTTTCCCAATATTTTTCAATATCACTTATTTGCATGAATTATGCTTTTAAACTTACAAGGCACAAAAAATTTTCTAACTCTTTAAGTTGTAGGCATTTAAAAAATAGATTCTCCTTTCTCTGAGTTAATCATATGGCATTTTCTTCATCCAGATGGTAATATTAAAGTTATTTTTAGTGTAAATTACCATACTTTTATTTTTCAGATGTGCCTTGCTTAGTTGGATTTCAAATCCACCAAAATATTCAGTAGAATAGATAAGGATTAGTGCTTTTCTCAGCCCTTCCAAATTCTTTAGTTATTGCATGCATAGTAATAACCACCTTGAAGTGGCTCATTCAGTCGCGCCAGCTGCTAGGGTCATGTCCTAAATACAGCTTAAACAGCAGGCTCCAATCTGATGAAACCTGACCGGAAATAGTGAAGCAAACAGAAGCTCAGCAGTCACTGGAATTCAAGATTCAGCAGGCACAGGAAGCTGAAAGCACCTCTTCTGCTTTGACATTATCTATATGTCCAATCCACAATATGCTGATTCTATCATAATACAGAAAATTGTGTAATTCCCTCTGGAAATTAGCAATAAAAATGTCTCTCCTTGAATTGCTCTTGCTGCTTCCTTTGATTGGTTGATGCTATCTTTCCTTTACCTGAGAATAAAAGAAATATTTCAAACCAAAGTATGTTCACTTTTATAAAACATCTAGGCATTATCTCTGTTTTCAAAGTACTCCCCCAGGCCAATGTGTGCACCAAAGTGTGATAGGTGTTTTCCATTTCTAATTAGAAGATTGTTGAAGATTTTATAATTTTACAGCTGTTATTATGCTTTTTGACATTTGCTTTTGTAGTCATATGTAGTATTTGGCATATTAACTCAGAGACATGTTTAAGCGCAGGACACAGATTTCTGAATGTTGTAGAGATGATCTCTTTGTAGGTACATTTTTGCAACTCTTTATAGAGGTTCAGAAGCACACACCTATTAAAATAGAAAATGTTTGTTGGCTCGTGCTCATATAACTGAATATCACAGATTGGATGACTTACTGTAAATACAAATTTGTCAGTTTATGATTCTAGGAAAGAAAGAGGTCTAAAATTAAGGGACAGTCATCGTGTTGTGGGCCTTGTTGCTATATCATTCAGTGGAAAATGTTCAGAAGATGGTTAGACAGTGTCGGAAACTGAACTTACAGCCTCTATCTTTTTTTCTGACTATCATAATTCACTTGAAAGGGTAGCACCTTCATAATTTAATACCAGCCATTTTGGCCCAATGTGCAAAACTGATACTTTGATACTGAAATTTAAATATATGCTATTTTGAAACTTAAAGCACATGCATAAATATACACATTCTACTCTACTATCATGATTTTATATGCCATAGGTTAGTTCAAATGTGACAGTAACATAATCATTCAATAACACAAATGACATAATAAGATAGATCTATTCTGATCACTCTAAATGGAACTGTTTTGAGATACCTAAGTTGTGAGAACAGCCAACTCTAGTTAGTAATTCCAACTTTCCCAAATGTGCTCAGATAATATCTGCTAAAAGTGCCATAATGTATGTAATTATGGTGACCTTTCAAAGTATGATTAAATCAACCTTGTGATGTGTGCTGATTATTCTCTTTTTTTTTAAAGGAACAGTGAGATATTGTTCCTATAAAGTCATTTTTCAAATATGAAGATCCTTACGTTCTCTGCATTACAATATATCATGTATATACTTTTGTTATTAATGTGTTTGACCAATGCTGTTTTATCTTTTATGCCAAGTCTTCAGTTCTTTCTTGTCTTTATTTCAGGATCTCAGGGATAGCTACATTTTATACTGCTTTGCTCACAATGCCCAGCACAGCCTCACCATCATCTAATTTAGATGTGAGTTTAATGAATGTTTTTGGTAGTTACTATTTACAGACCATTTAGCAAGAGATCCCTTTTCTATTTTACAGCATACCCTGTAGCTTATATGCAAATTTGAAGGATATAAGTATAATAGCTTAAAAAATAGCTGTTTTGGTCTTACCAAATATTATTTGGCTGCCCCCTCCATGGACTCTGGAAGCCATTCTTGGATATCACCTAAGCTAACATTAGATACCCTTACATAGTTTTGAATTCAATTTAATTCTTGCTGAACAATTTTTCCCAATTTTATTCTCAATGGTTTTCAATTAGAAACTTATGCCCATACTGCAGAGGAAATAGAATTTCATTGAGTAGCCTGAACAGGAATTTTAGATATTCTCGCCACTGGGAGAAGTTCTACTTAGTACATCAGACAGGGTTCAGTGAGGTGAGTTTTACATTTTTCTATTAAATATTGCTTTAGTGAGCCTGCCTCCTTAGTAACACATTAAATCTTGCTTCTACTGAACAAATCTATCCATTTCACTCTCCTTTTATCATAATTGCTGTGGAAACTGGAATCCTAAAGGTGCTGTGTTTGGTCCAGTAGGTCATCACTCAGATGATAGAGATAAAGATTCAGAGTAATGAAACAAACAGTACTGGCCAGCTTTGGCTATTACTGCTTTTACTAGTGCTGCTGAAATCACAGAGGTCACCTATTAAATACTCAAACTCAGTTTTACCCATATCGTTCCAGTTAAGGCTATTTTATTTTTCTAAGAAACAGGATCTATTTTCTTACTTGTACTGATGAGACTATAGATGTTTAAAAGTTGAGTAATCTGGCAAATATAAGTGAGTGAGAAAATGATAGTGCTCATATTCAAGTTTGGGTGTACAGACATCCACATGCAATTGTCTAATTTATTTATTCATTTATTTGTACATTGCTGGTGAGTCAAGCCAGGGCTTTCTCTCTGTTACACAGGTGCTCTGCCACTGAGATGTATCTCTAGCTCTATTTTTCTTACTGTTTGAATGATTGATTCATTAACATATATTTTTATTTTTATTTGTGGCAGAAAGAATAAACTCAGGTCTTTGTTCATGTTAGGCAAGTACATTACCTCTGACCTTGTGAAGTAGAATTGTCCTCCGACTGGCAGGCTAGGCTACCAAACTGTAGGGAGAAGCCTCCTTGCCAAGTTTGGCTGCTCCCGCTTGCTTAAGATTATAAACTTGGTTATGGACCGTCCTCAATAAAAGGAGGGACAGGGAGAGTCAGTCATCCCTCCCACCCAATCAGTCATCCCTAACTGAATGAGGGGGAGAGACTAAGGACATATAAATCAAAAAGTTCCGTGAAGCTGTGCCCTGGCCTTTTTGCATGGCTGCCGGAATGTCGGTCTACACCTGAGTCGGGGAGCGCGCACACTCTTATAGGTAACCCCTCACACACTGATCTACACGGAAGCCCAGTAAACTCTTTAGTTGCCGAAGCTGCAGTTTAGAGAAATTATAACTCATTTTGTTATAAGGACAATGGCAGGAGGGGCTGGACAGTGTCTGTGACCCTCAGAAGGAATTTTAGCAACAGACCTACATTCCCAACCCCTAATCTTGTTATTTAACCCTGTGCTTGAACATGGGGCAAGAGTTTGTCTAGAGGAGTTTCAGAAAGACCTCATTATTTAAAACTTTTCTTTTAGACTGGCTATGGCTTCTGGGTAACTAGAGGCAGCTGTGAGACTTGGAGAAGAAAAATTCTGTCCGTGTACTTCTTAAAGTCAACTCAACGAAGATTCCGTTGTCAGAAGCAGTAATTCCGGGCTTTATGACCTGAATTATTCAAACAATTATAATTCAGATAAGAATTATAGATACAAGGTTACTAGAAAAAAAAAACATGGACAAATTTTAATATATTTGATAAAACATTTACCTTGGTGAATTTTTTAATAGCAATTCAAAATTAAAATGGAATCATAGGGGCTGGAGAGATGGCTCAGCAAATAAGAGCACAGGCTGCTCTTGCAGAGGACCCAGGTTTGATTCCCAGCAGCCACATGGCAGCTATGAACTGTCCTTAACTCCAGTTCCAGGGGATTCCGAATCCCTCTTCTGACCTCTGCAGCATTGCACGACACGGGTGCACTCACATACATGCAGGCAATACACTCATACACATAAAATAAAAATAATAAA